>NW_015505214.1:1432716-1498421 GCF_001515645.1 Sinocyclocheilus grahami | reverse complement strand
ACAATGGAGTCATTTTTTTTTAAAAATAGAACAAAGTGATGCAGAACTTTGACTTCAGAAAGGAGACTAGTGAGAGCTCTCCTCACATGTGTGTCTCCTGTCCTGCTCTCTTTAGTCTGCTTCTATCTTTATGTTGCCACATGAGTGATAGTTTTCAATGGGTAAAAAAAATCAGAAAGAGTTTAGAGGGAATAAAGTTAAAATAGTGAGAGAAATGCACAGCCTGCAGTTATGGGCAGGACATGGTGCTGCTTTGGCACGAAATCAGACCCACAGCCAGAGGCTCTTCTCCTCTGCTGCTTATTTTTTTCTCTTTCTTATTCTTTCTTTTCCTCCTCCTGTCTATTTCCTTCTTCCGTACTTATAATAGCTGAGAATGTAGCATACTGCTGTGACATCTTCCTCCATACCTCCAGCAACAAAACGTGCAGGCTCATATGCAGGCCTTGAATTCGTTGTGAGACATAAACAACTGTTACCTTTCACAGAACTATTATGAATGCTTATTAAAAATGAACTATGTTTAGCTTTGTGACGTCTTTAAATGCTCAACACGTTGCATTGCAAAAACCAAAGATGTCCATGTGAGCTGCAGTGATTTAAATGGGGATGAATTTAAAAACGCAACTTCTCTGAGTTTTTTTTCTTTTTCAGAATGATTAGCTGTACTAATTGGCTTGTTCATTACTAGTCGTGACCCATCCCCAATGATGGTAAAAAATTTGACCCGCTAAGCATGTCCCACTCTAAACTGCCCATCACCCACCTTGGGTCTTGGGTCGGGCTTCACGTTGCCTTGGAAACACCACCTCTTGGTCATTGGGTTCATTTTCTCACTTACCATTGAGACCATACAAAGCGTGATTGTGCTTATGGGCTGTGTGGAAATAAAAAAAACTTTATGGTGTCATTTTATTTTTGATAACTAAACAGGTGTGAAATGAAGCCTCATTGTGATTTAAAAAGTTCAGATAATGTTAACCTCATTAGCTAAAACAGGTCTGAAGCTGACATACTAAGCATTTTGGGAAATGTTATTTGTAAATGTGAGCACCACAGTGCTGTTATGCAGTTCGTCTGAATAAAAACAAACCCTTCTTGGCCCCTTTTTTGAGCACTATAGCATGGCCATAAGAGGAGGGGCCCTGTGTTCCCTATATGACTGAGTACACAGTCTGCAGTGATGTCAAAACTGGGGAAAGACAGCCCGATCTCACGGCAATTCGTACATATTTTACGAGGTGGCTATTTCGTATGAATTTGTACGACCTGACTCATACAAATTCTTATGTTTTTTGCTAAATCGTACATATTTTACGAGTTGCACAATTCGTATGAATTTGTACGAATGACCTACACCTACCCCCGCCCCTAAACCTACCCATCACTGGGATCTAGACAAATCATACAAAATCGTACGAGTGAGGTTGTATGAATTCGTACGAATTAGCCACCTCGTAAAATATGTACGAATTGGCCGTGAGATAGCATTGGGAATGCTATCAGAAAAACCCTTTTATTATAACAGGGATGGTGAACATTGATCCTGGAGAGCCGCAGCCCTGCAGAGTTTTGCTTCAATCCTAATCAAACACACCTGAACAAGATAATCAAGGTCTGAAGGGTTACTAGGAAGCTACAGGCAGGTGAGTTTTAATTAGGGTTGGAGCTGAACTCTGCAGGGCTGTGGCTCTCCAGGACCGGAGTTTGCCACCGCTGCATTATAACCTTGTACTGGCTTTCTGAGTTTGCATTGTTTTCAGTCATTGATTAAAGGGGTCATAGGATGCCCATTTTCCACAAGTTGATATGATTCTTTAGTGTCTTAATGAAAAGTCTGTAACATAGTTTGGTTAAAATTTCTCAATGGTAGTGTAAAAAACTTATATGACCCCTTTAATGAACAGTGAACCGATCATTCAACTGCTGTTTAAAACATGGGAATGTCAGCATATTGTATGTTAACCTCTCCTCTCTAGGGAACCTTTGTGTTCACTCTTCTCAGCATGTAAGTGTGGGCTGACATTTCAACTCATACTATGTGTTGACTGTAATTGAGCGCTGCAGTGATGACATATTTTTGAAGGCTAAGTTAGCATCAGCTTGCTTCCCTCTACAAAAAAACCAAACTGTTTTTCCATTGGCTTTTGGGATATTTGCAGAAAACAAAATAAGCTCTGTGACCAACAAAAGTTTATGCTTAAATACAATCAGCAGAAGTAAAAAGCTAAATGTAGGCTATAAACAAACCTCGTCATGGTCATCACCACCATTAAGCTTGTGACACATCTTTCAGTCTTTTTTATATATATATATATATATATATATATAAACATTTTCCCTGAAAGTTTGAGTTAGAATAGTTTGCAAAAGTGTTATTATAACCACAATGAGGCTTTACCTTATGATGATGACAACCTCTAATCCCATTTAGTTTTACATAAACTTTCATGTAACTTTAATGTAATTTAAGCTATTTTACTTTTCAGATTATGTTGTGAATCCCTTGCTTTTCTGGTGTGTAATGCTTACTTTTACGTAAAAAAGCCAAAGGGTAAATAAAGAACTGTTGTTTCAATAAGTTTTGTATAGTATTTTTTTTACTTCAAAAACTATGTCTAAAAAGGGTAATATTGTATGTATTTGAGATCTGAGATGTGGGAATGATGAAGAGAGAGGGCAAACGATTTGCATGTTAGGTCAGGATTGCAATCGAATCAGCCAATATTGTCTTAAATAGCCTGCATACATAGCACTTCATCTTTAATAACATGGGATTTTGACCAAATATATTCAATCTTGATTTCTGTAAAATGTTGCAACAAGATGTTAATTTATTTTGTATTTTGTGTGTGTGTGTGTGTGAGAAAAATAACAGTTTTTGGACATAACTTTAAATTAACTACAAAAGATCATGTAAAGTAGGGCTGGGAAAATAAATTGATGCATTGAGAATTCGATTCTGAGATTTTCCGAATGCAGATGGCACTGCATGCTTTAGAAACGGCTGTACTCTGCTTGTTTCCAAATCCTTACACACACTTTAACCTAAAATAATCATTCATAAAATTCGAAAAGGTTGAAGCGAATTACAAAGGTGTTTACATTAATCTCGTGTCATAAAAACATTCTGAGTAGGGGTGCTCTGATTGATCGGCTACCGATCACTATCGGCCGATAATTTATTTGGGATGATTGATCGGCGGTCTCTAAAAAGGCCGATCTCAAAAAAACGATCTCAAGCTGATGACTCTGCCGTGAGAGGTTTGACACGACAAGCGGCACCGTCTCAGTCTCTGTCTGAAATGTCTCTGTGTGAAATAATTATAATGCTGAAGGTGCACAGTTGACACAGGAATTGTCACTTGCACAATTGAGGCAATGTCACATCGTCACTAAAGTTTATAAATTGCATTACTTTTTAATTCTGGCCAGTGTTTAACCATTCAGCGTTCGCGCGCTCTCCTGGAGACCGTGCGCTCATGCACACACTTTTAGATAAACAAGGCAAAAATTGATGGCAGGTAGGAAAACAAAGTTCTTCATGAACCGCAGAATTGCTTGTAATAAAGATTTAAATGCAAAAGAAAAGGCAGTAGAGCTGACTATTTCTGTCAATGGTAAGTTTGTGATAACATAAGAAAAGTAGTTTAAATGTTTTTCCACTTGCTTGAGCAACTTAATATATAAATCTAGAAGTAAATGCAAAAGTAAAAAGCATTGAATAATGTGTTGCTTATATTTATTGTTTAAACATGTCTGTGAAAAATTGTATTACTGTACTGTGTAAAAAAGAATTGCAATGCATTTTCAAAAATCGCTCTGGCCGCCCTGCCAACAACGCTGTAGAAAGATTTGTGGAAGCTCTGACGTAGATCGAATGCTTATCTTGTTAAGTTAACCTCATTAAATATTGTTGTGGACGAAGTATTAAGATCCTTTACCTCATAATGTATAAAGCACTAATACCACACTGTAAACATACTCTTATACAAGTAAAAGTCCTGCATTGAAAATGTTACTTAAGTATAATCAGGTATAAACATTACTTAATGTAAGTATAATCAGGAAAATGCCGCTGCTCGACGCCGGCTCACATTGAAAATGAATTACTTCCTGCCACTTTGACGCTCTCGACGGCGGCGGTGTGAACGCACGGTTAGAGGGGAATTCCCCCCATTTTCAAAAATGAAATTCAGGCCCTGAATAAATGTCTAAAAATCCTGATTGGAGTTTCACAATAAATAGTTATAAATTATAAAAAAAAGGCTTTAAAAGATCGGTATCGGTGATCTGTATCGGCAGATACTGCTTTCTGTGATCGGCCTCAAAAATCCTGATCAGAGCACCCCTAATTCTGAGCTGAAGTGAAATTACATGACTCAGCCGAAAGCACAAGCGCTCTTTAGCACTTTTCTTCATGAGCATTTGAGTGTGCGGATAAAAACTAGATTAGAGCGCCATCTGCTGTTAAAATCTAAGCTCAGATTCGATTCCAGAGAAATCGCGATGCATTCTGAAAATCTAAGAATCGATCCACAAATCGATTCTGCATCGAGTTATCGTCCCAGCCCTAATGTAAAGCAAATATCTTTAAAATAAATTTTGTGTGGAGCATGCGCAATGTTCTCACCTTTTTGAGCGCTGCGTTTGCATCTCTGAATAAAACATTAAATTATCTTGAGGTTGTGTTCACCACAGACCTTATTTCAAGCATTTATGTTCAAAAAACCCATTGACTTCAGGACAATGCCAAAAGAGCTAAAACACTAACTCGTTTCTTGGTTTTGGCCAGCAAAAATGTCATCCCTGCACCTCACTATTTGTTTTAATCAAAATTTAATATTTATTTGCATGATAATTTCTTCTATTTTTACCTTTATCATCATAATGTTCGCTTAAAGGTAATCTTTATTATAGTAATTATTAGCAGCCAGAAAAGTTTCATTTTGTTGCATCTATGAGATATTGTCATAGTATTCTTAAACTTCTAAAAAAAAATAATGCATTTGCACATTAACATAAACCTGCATAAGGTAATGTTTAGTGTTTTATGTTTGACTTTTACCTTTATCATCATAATGTTCGCTTAAAGGTAATCTTTATTATAGTAATTATTAGCAGCCAGAAAAGTTTCATTTTGTTGCATCTATGAGATATTGTCATAGTATTCTTAAACTTCTAAAAAAAAATAATGCATTTGCACACTAACATAAACCTGCATAAGGTAATGTTTAGTGTTTTATGTTTGACATCTCCGCTCTAGCTGCTCTGCATGTTGCAGGTAATGTTTGCTGTGTTTCCTTTCTCTACTTGTGTAGGTGTTTGGTGTTAATCTTGCTATTCATATCACAGATTGTGTGATAATATCATTCTTATGCATGCCCTTCCTAATAATTTTGAAGCTTATGTGATTGTTTAGGCTATACCTTCAAAACGTTTCCCATTGTTGCAGCTGGATCTGCGTGGCACATATGGCAGCATGAGGCTGATAATGATTTAGCGGGATAATACTTTCAGTCTGAGCTCTGAGTAGTAAGCAATGGCGTTATATAATCGAGTATTAGATAAGAAGGATTGAATTAGGAAGGCAGCTGGTCTGCCAGCCCCTGTGCTTTGTTTGCTGGTTTGTCATGGTATCGTGTCTGCTATTGTATGAAGCAGTAGCTTTATTGATTGATGCTAGTAACATTGTATAATCATAGAGCGTAGGTAGAATTGGAAATCACTGATCCATGCATATCAAGTGTAAAATTACTTGGCTTGTTCCTCATCCAACTGGTTCCAATGTACCCTGAAGACAGAACCCATTCTCTGCAGCACTGCATGTTGTAACAATTATTTAGTGTTGAGTTTTACAGTTTACCTTATCAGTTTTCAGTTTATGCGGCTGTTTCATAATTTGACTGATTTAAATAAGTCATAAAGAAAATGAACATAAAAATGATTGGTGAAGTCCTGCATACATCACCAGAGAGAAGTCTGACATTTCATCATAAGATCGTGTTGTCATTAGGGCCTTTCGCACCACGGGAACCTTTTCGTAGTACCAGAACTAATTGTGGAACTACCCAATTTTTGGCGTTTTCGCACCGCCGGAACTGGGTGTGATTTTAGTACCGGACTGCCTTTTTCGAGAACCAAATTAGCTCCTACTTCGCAGGGCTCGACAGTGCGACCATTTCAGTCGCATTTGCGCGCCAGTTGTCGTTGGAGGTTCTTTCAATCGCTTTACTTGTACGTCGACTTTCCATGTCCATTATTGTGAAACCCGCGAGACACAACAAAAACACAGCTCCGATCACAGCGTCCTCCATCCTCCTGTTGTTAATGTTGTTCTTCTTTGTTTCTGTTGTTGAATTCCACGCACAAATGACGTCGCTGTCGACCGGCTTACGTCACTTCTTAGTAAACACTGTCGTTGCGAATGCAACCCTTTAAATGGTACTGGGAAATAGTTCGTGCAAAATCGTCCCAGTACTTTAGTACTGTACATTCTGGAACTAAAGCGGTGCGAAAGGCCCTATTTTTTCTAGTTGAAGTAAGTGACTGCATAATCAGTGAGTGAGCATTGATTTTGGGCTAATGTGGCTTGTCTACAATATCCAGCATTTAAGGCATTAAATAAAACTTGTTTACTTACACACTTCCATGTAAGAACTGTAAATGTAAAAATTTAGTTAAGACTTCTTCAGGAATAATCAAATTTGTTCTTACAAGTTCTTACAAAATAATTCTGCCCAATTCACAACACATCTACATATTCCTTTGTTTTAACCTCATTATAATTTTAGGAAAAGAGCATTATGAAAGTCCTAAAAGAGTGACCATGTGCTCAAGGTTAGTTATTCACATAAAACCTGTCCAAACCATGTCTATATAAGGGTTTTCTACTCCTTTCCTTTACATCCTTTTGTCACTCTAAGGCTGCGTTTACCCTTGGCATTAACATGCGACCTGTATCTGGATGTTGTACACATTGAAAAGACGAGTGTAAACGCGCTTCTGGTTGGAATGTTATCTGATCAGCGTGTCCTGGTCCAGACTCCAGAGGTAGTAGAGGACACATTGTGATCGGATCTCAGTGTAATCCAGTCATCATGTTTGCAAGACAAGAAAGACAGAGAACAACAGGCTGTGGAGCGCTAGTGAGACTCGTAGACTTATATCTTTGATTTGTAAAATGTCCCGTGACTGAAAATGCTTTTCAAAAGAAAACCCACCACTTCAGGTTGACTTTGAACCGGGTCATTCTCTGCAGGCTTACTTAAATATTTCGCGGGAAAGAGAGATCCGATCGGTTATCCAGAGAGAGAAGTCAGTTGATGTATGCATTTTAAAATGAAATATCCATGTATAAAATTTCATCTTAACATGATTATAAGGCCACCCAGAGTATGAGATTTTTGCATATGTGTGGTTTCAGTTGTCCTTACATTTTTTGTAAATTTAGAATACATTTCAGTATGAAAGTTATTAGTGAATCATGATTTGTTTGTGAATAAATCTGCATTTGTATGTGTGCATTACAAATCTGTGCATATGCACACTTGGTAAATAAGACCCATTTTAAGTGGTTCTAAACACCATGATATGGTGTTGTGGGTGGTTGTCCATGTTATGTGGTTAGGGAGTTCTGTGTGGTTGCTAGGTGGGTAATGGGGTGTTCTGGGTGGTTATTAGATGATTGCTCATTGGCCAAAAGAGTCCAGCCCAAAGTCTCTGTCATTATTCTGATCCCTAAGATATGTCTCTTCCCTTCTTCAGCTTAAGACTATACACTACTTTAAGGTTGTTTGGGAGCTCTCGGTTGAGTTTGCTCTGTGAGGGGCCTCATTTCCTCATGCACAGACAACCGAGCAGTCATGCTTTCAGTGAAATTATTTTATTATATGCATGTGAAAGTTAAAAAGCCATTTGTGCTGTCTCTTACATAAGTCCATCCCATGAGAGCTGTAACAGTGGTCTTGTCTTTGGGCCCTAGTTGTCATATAAGCATAACTGTTTTTAGCATGTGGATGGGTAAGAAATATCAGTGTGCTGACTGCTTGACTCTGGGGGAGAAAGGATGACTACCTCAGGCTGACAGGATGGGGGTTGGTGGGTATGTGAGAAGTGCAAGGACAAAGATCCCGTCCTGTGTCAGAGGTGTTTTTTCAGGAAAAATTAGAAGGTTGTCCTTTTGGATTTCTTAGAAGGCACCTCTTTGTCTTGCTCATCTGGTATTTTCACTGGAACATTTTCTGGTTCCTCAGAATTTCTCAGTCGTAGAATTTCAAGAGAAAATCGCAGTGTCAATCCCTGGTGTTCATCTGTTCAAGAGTCAGCGGTTCTGAGCACCAGCCTCCTGTTTGAGTTGTGCCATAGGTTCTGCTTGCTTGATGATGAAGGAACCATTCATAATGAATTGTGACAGCATAAGCTGTATGCTGATTCAGCACATCTCTAATTTAAACAGTAGAATTTGTTGTTAAGCCTAATTTGTTATTGCCCTAATCTTGTAACTAGAGATGAATCGATAAACTGTGTGCCCAATATTTTTGAATGATATTCACCTTTTCTACTCAGTCTGTCATTGGTTCTGTAAATGCCTTCATTTGGTGGGTCTCTAAGGCATTTAACATTACACAAGTGTTCAGAGCAAAAAGTAATTTTCTTAACTTTGCATTATTATTATTATTGTTGTTATTATTATTACTACTACACACTGGTTATTATTACACAGATTGCTAGGTTATTTGTGTTATATATCAAGTTCAGCATTGAGCTACACATAATGTGACAGAACTTTCATTTGCTTTCAGTTTCAGCAATGCTGAATGAGGTTTTGTTAATATATTTCCTTAATATTCCTAAGTAAAACAGCCTTGTTTGCTGTTGTAAACATGCCATTTTACTCCATGGTGTCACGTACACTTATTTTCCATTTACTGATTCTCACTTCCTTGTCTTGTTGGTGCCCATGCCGTGGGTCATGGTTTTAAGCAGAGTAGTTATTTTTTTAACTACGAGTTGTCTTTTCTTTAATGTTCTTAATGTCTTATCCAGTGAATTAACACAATCTGTAACGTTTGCATCTTTTGTACTAGCTCATTTTATTTATAAATAACACATTTTTGTATTGTAACAGCTGGCAAAGAAGACACTGTGCATTGTGTGAAATGTGTGTAATTTTAATACAGATTTGACTGATTCATTGGTGAAAAATGTCAGGACAAACGCTCCTTAATTAGAATAAAACAAAATAATCCTGTATTGAATAAAATAATGCTTTAAAACTTTGACTCAAGAGGCGGAGAAGGAAAATTGGGTTATATTTAATTAAACTGCGTTTTCATGGATGTGGACAAACACGTTTTGCTGGCTCTCAGACTGGCTCTGTTTTATTCTGCCTTCACTCATTTGGTTTTCTTTTCCAAAGCCACATAGGCCTATTATTGTATGTTCTCTTTCTGTCTTTGTATCTCTCTTTTCTGTCTCTCCGCCTGTGTAAGCAGTTAGATTAGATCCTGTCAAGCGTAGGGGAACGTCTGAACTCGCCGCTTGGGAAACAAGCGGATGAGTGGACCAAGCCAGACAGAGGCTGTCCCCAAAACATCCCTGGAGCCATGTCAACTTTAAAGGTGGGGTAAGCGATTTCTGGTAGCCAATGTTGGCATTTGAAATCACCAAAACAAACACGCCCCTACCCCAAAAGGGTCTCACCCCTATTTTGATAGCTGCGCCCCGCACATACATACGCAACCCAGGCAACGATTAGTTCTGTGAAACAAAGCAAATGGATCGAATTGAACCAATTTCAAATGATTTTCAACGGTCGCTTTGTCGCGTCCAGTGTACTAGACAGACTTTAGCTGACTTCAGCTGTTACTCACCTATCAAGAAGAAACGAAGCAACCTTGGCGTCCGATCACAGGCCTTCCACTCCTTGAGTTCTCTCCAGCGCTGGAAAGCTGATCCGATATTTACACAGGTCCTACTTTTTGCCTTAATTGCTTTCTTTTGTTCCGCAGATGTTTTCCTCTTTTGTTTTTCTATCCGCCATCTCTATCTTTCTGTCGCTCGGCTCGGCTAATGTCCGTCCTGTCCACTGAACGCTCTCTCCGCCACATCATGAGTAGACACGCCCCTTACTGCTGATTGGCTACAAGTTTTTTTTTGCGCGTTGTTATGGGAAGAGCGCATCCACAACAGGATCACACATTCTGACTATAGCATGCAATAACTGCGTCATTTTGTACATATATAAGTTGTAATATTATGTTTATGTTGTATTAATATTAATCTCAGGATGCATTTCCTTGAGTTAAATAAGCTGCCAGCAAAACGCTTCAGTTTACCGTGTTCATTCAGCTCTTCAGCTTCAGCTTGAGCTGCAGCTCAATGGCTGCTATTTAAAACAGTGGTATTAATTTGTTACTTTTTCAAAATCATTGATATATTATTAATAACAACAACCACTTGTATTTTTCTCTTATTATTTTCATCAACAATATGGTTTAGTAATTAAAATCATTTAATTATTGTCCGTGCAGAGGCTATTCCGTTTTATTGATCTATGGCGCATTCATTTTGATTCTTTACACGTGTAATGATGTCCAGTGACTTGTTTGCATTATTTATGCATTATTTTATTTATTTGTAAGACTTTTTTATGACTAAATTTGGTAATGGGAGAGTAAACATATTTTTAAAACGTACACCGTTCAAACTAGGCTGCTTATGTTGAAGTGTTTGGGATGTGGCTTTTAATGATGAGACCTTTTTTGTAATCAGGCTCTCAAAAAGTATATAACAATTTGGATATAGATTTATCGGCCAACATATCGGTTATCGGCTTTCAAAAATAAAGAATAATCGGTTATCGGTATCGGCCAAAATTTTCATATCGGTGCATCCCTAAAAATAATGCTTTAAAACTTTGACTCAAGAGGCGGAGAAGGAAAATTGGGTTATATTTAATTAAACTGTGTTTTCATGGATGTGGACAAACACGTTTTGCTGGCTCTCAGACTGGCTCTGTTTTATTCTGCCTTCACTCATTTGGTTTTCTTTTCCAAAGCCAGATAGGCCTATTATTGTATGTTCTCTTTCTGTCTTTGTATCTCTCTTTTCTGTCTCTCCGCCTGTGTAAGCAGTTAGATTAGATCCTGTCAAGCGTAGGGGAACGTCTGAACTCGCCGCTTGGGAAACAAGCGGATGAGTGGACCAAGCCAGACAGAGGCTGTCCCCAAAACATCCCTGGAGCCATGTCAACTTTAAAGGTGGGGTAAGCGATTTCTGGTAGCCAATGTTGGCATTTGAAATCACCAAAACAAACACGCCCCTACCCCAAAAGGGTCTCACCCCTATTTTGATAGCTGCGCCCCGCACATACATACGCAACCCAGGCAACGATTAGTTCTGTGAAACAAAGCAAATGGATCGAATTGAACCAATTTCAAATGATTTTCAACGGTCGCTTTGTCGCGTCCAGTGTACTAGACAGACTTTAGCTGACTTCAGCTGTTACTCACCTATCAAGAAGAAACGAAGCAACCTTGGCGTCCGATCACAGGCCTTCCACTCCTTGAGTTCTCTCCAGCGCTGGAAAGCTGATCCGATATTTACACAGGTCCTACTTTTTGCCTTAATTGCTTTCTTTTGTTCCGCAGATGTTTTCCTCTTTTGTTTTTCTATCCGCCATCTCTATCTTTCTGTCGCTCGGCTCGGCTAATGTCCGTCCTGTCCACTGAACGCTCTCTCCGCCACATCATGAGTAGACACGCCCCTTACTGCTGATTGGCTACAAGTTTTTTTTTTGCTGCTGGCCCGAATCAGTTTTCTAAAGCGTTTTTGAAAAATCGCTTACCCCACCTTTAATACCAAATGTTTCCTTCTCTTCTATGAATAAAAACCCAGCACCTGCTCTGTAATCAAATGATAGGAAGAGAGAACAGAACAGGGTGTTTTTGGTAAGCAGAAGCAATGAAACAAAAGTTTCAGTTTAGTTTTCCAGATTTGAGAGAGCTTTGTGGGATACTTTATTGTTTTGGTGTATGAAGAGTGATATTTTGCAGACTTATAGTCCTCTGTGGGAGACAAAACAGCAACATATTATGTGTAATATATAAATGGCACATCAGCCATGGTCGGTGGGTCTGGACAATGGATTTATATTTCCCTGGGGCTAAAATATTGCACCTTTTATTATATATGCAACATAAGTTCGGTATAAAACAGTTCAATATTTTGGATGGACCCAGTGTACTGAGCGTCTATCTGTCATAGCCTTGTTTTTGATCAGTCTAGCTACTTCTAGGTTTATGATGGTTGTGGTAGTCTTCCTATAGCCTATCCCCCACTCCGTCAAGCACAGGGCACCTTGTCTGTTTTTTTCTACCCCACACATACAGGCATTCTCCACCCCCTCCTCAGATTGTGTACTTGGACATTTTGTACTAATCGTAAAGAAAGCCGAAAAACCAGCCCATGATGAGTTGTGAGCGTTAAACACATACGTTTACATTTATACACCCTCTACAATTCAGTTAGTCGGTGAGTGGCTAGCATTATGAGTCCATTAAAGAATACATGCGCAGAGGACCAGTGGTAGTTCAGTCTTTAAGTGATCTAAATGTTTAATGCCTGTATATTGGTCTGCCAAGCTGTTTGCAGTTGTAGACAACATTTAAAGTTGTCTCACATCCTCTTTCATTAACTCAAACACTTTTCCTCTGACTGATGGTCTTCCTGCGTATCAACTGCATTCCCAATTCCAACATTCCCTAAAGCCACTGATCCTGCTTTCAGCATTCTGTTTTCTTTCCTAATAGTTGTTCCTAAATCCTGCAGCTAATACTTAATGCTCTTTGGAGTCTTTCCAAGTCATTTTTTATTAAATCGACTGCCTTAGAAAGTTGTAACAGTCATTCTTTCAATAAAATTGTTGGTCTGTTTAATTAAGTTTGTTTAATTGTATTTGTTTCCACTGTAAACGTTTAGGCCTTATACTCTGCACCCAATAGGCTGCTTATAGTGTGCAGAATATGTTCAGTGAGCTTCTGTCAATACCTGGTGGCATTAAAACCAGGATATAGATTACGGTTTACAAGCAAATAACTGGCTTAAAACTAAGTGCATCCTCCTCAGTGACCATCAATTTTCTCCCTGCGTACTGACTCTTTGTGAAAGCGTATGAAAAAATTCTACAATACTGTATACATGTACATGTAATAAACTAGGGATGCACCGAAATGAAAATTCTTGGCCGAAACCAAGGCCGAAAACCGAAACACCGAAAGAAATTATGCCAATTATTAGTACCATTGCATTTATGGCTATGACTGTGTACTAACTTTACTAAAATCAAGGCATTGCAATTTCATAAATTAATATTAACGTTTCAAAGAATAAATCAATTACAAATTATGGAAATATTTATTTAGCACATTGCAACAATGCACAGTATAAAATAAAATTCAAACTAAAATGTTTAACTTAAACCCACTCATGTGTACATTAAAAAATAATGTACTGGCCTGCAGAAAGGTTTTAAAATGAAATGTTCTCTCATAAAAACAAAGTGCATTTAGGTCAAGTACATTTTAAATTTTTCTCTGTAGGACTACTACAAGAAAGTGCATTCAGAACAAGTGCAACTGCTTAAAGATACAACAATATTTTCTCTGTAGGCCTTCAACATAATAGTGTATCAAAACAAAGACTGCCATAGCCCATATGTTAACTGTAGAACTTTAACAACAACAAATGCACCAAGAATTGCAGATGTGCAAAGTGGATAATAAATATTTAAACACTAGACAAGCCCATTCTACTTGAGGTAAAGTGGCAGGTTTTTCTTGATGAAAAGTAGCTTCTCTGCTTTATCACAGTGAAGTCTGTTCCTCTTCTCATCGAGAACATGAGCTGCTGCACTGAACAGTCTCTCGCTGTCAGTGCTTGTGCACGGAGCAGACAAGTACTTGCGTGCCATCTTTGTATGTATGTATCACACTCATATCACATCTAGTTGTTTTGGATAAGAATTAGGGATGCACCGAATATTCGGCGTTTTCCTTTTCTGTGCCGCGTTCCTCTCATATGTTTGAATTTCAGGTGATAAAAATTAAACCCGACGTGGAGAAAGTCTTTGCAGATGCACCCCCTCTTGAAATTTCGGCATTACATGTTTCGCAAATCGCTGTCCGTGGGTCTTTCTCAGATATACTGAAATACGTCCACGCCGCAGACATGTTGCTTCAGACAAGCACGTGCAGGTCGCGGTTTCTGTTTGCGTCATCACAACATTTCGGCCATATTGTTTCGGTGATAAAAGTCTTTCGGCCAAAAACCGAAAATGCACTTTTGGGCCATTTTCGGCCGAAAATTTTCGGTGCATCCCTATAATAAACAATAGTAAGTGCGATGACGTATGTTAAAGTCAGTTCATTTTTAAATGCACTAAAACCTGCTTGTCTGACAAACCTGGGCTTTTCTGTTTTGTGGCATCATATTAAAGAATTTTTTCGACTTCTGTAAGTCCACTGGACTGCAAGTGTCCCATTTGGGACAGGGCCATATTGCCTGATCACAAGGTCACATTTCTGTGCTCTGTATGCCTATAGTAAGTCTTATGTCAACATGTTGAGCTGTGGTGTTGAGTTTCCTTTAGCCGAGTTATGAAATGCAGATCAGATCCTGTGTGCTGATCAAGGATGTGGCAGGACAAAAATAGATATTTGATATTTGGGAGAAAGAAGGACAATGGTTAAATGACACTGGTCATATATTGTCTTCTGTTTAATGTCAAAGTGCATTGTGAATTTGTTTGATAACATTTTTAAAGTTTATTTGTTTCTAACAAAAGATGATTGTTAAATGTTTTTTTAATAAGCAAATAAGGGACAGAATAACTCTTCACCTAAACGTGGAAAGGCATGATGGTCAGTAGGGATGCACGATATATCGGCCACCATATCGGTATCGGCCGATAAATGCTCATTTTTGTCAGGTTTCTTTGTTATCAGGGCTCTAGACTCATTCTTCCCACTGGTCGCTCCTTTGCGACTAACTTTCTCAGTTGGTCGCACGAGCACAAAATTTGATCGCAATTTTATTTATTTATTTTTTTTGCTACAACATGGGATTAATCAGTGCATGCTGATGAACTTTTATCATAGTTTATAGTTATATGGTAACGAAAGTGTTCAACATTCAACCCGTTCTTTTTCATCAGTGTTATTTGTGATTTAAATTTTGTGAATGGGAATTCCTCTTTTGCTATGTTATAAGCCGAGCTTCGTGCGCTTTCGCTTTCACTTTTGAATTTGCGATCTTGGTGTCACGTTTTACAAGAAAGGATAATTGTCTGTTTTGCTTGTATCTATACACCTTTCACTTTTTAAGACTAAAACAAAAGATAGATTCATTGTTATTCTTAATTAAAAAGCACAACCACAATAAAACAGTAGGCTATAAGGACAAACTAGATTAAATAACGTTTATTAACAAAAACGAATAAGACGAGGCATGGCATACAGCACATGCAGTATTTATTATGTACTGACTAATAAATTACAGAATGTTTAGCAAACACTGAGGAATCAAATAAATAAAAAAAAATTAAAGAAAGCCTCCATAGCATAACGTGAGGTGAACAGCAAAGATAAGCTTTTTAAAACAAAAACAAAAGTAAAACTAAACTGGCTGTCGGTGACAGGACTTCCCACAAGAATACCAACCATGTACACCTTCTCTGGTTTATGAAGCGGTCTTTTATTTTAATTTTGTGTGAAAACCAAATCCTCCGTCTGCCATCATTTCCTCAATATTAGCGCCATTTTGCCACGTGCTGCACACACCTTCTGCAAGGCTCGCTATATGGAGCAGATGCTTTGGAGCAGCGCAGACCATGCATTCACACAAATGTGAGCATGTCAAATTTTAACTCGCGCATTCTCAAATAATTGTCGCAAATGCGACCATTTTGTTCGCAGTCTAGAGCCTGGTTATTGTCATGCAATTGTTGTTGGGCTTAGCCTGAATATCATTTGGAGATGGGATTTAGATACTGTGCTCTTGTTGTCACACCATACTTCTGGCATCAACTAAGGGTTCATCTTATTGGAAAAAAGGTTAGCATGAAAACCTATATGCTTGGCAACAAAGCACAGAAACCCTGCCCAATCTCGGATTAACATAGTTCACCGATTCTGCTGTGCTGACTCGGCTGCCCTGAGCATTGCCTGTTAAGGAAGTCAGGCATTTCATTTCAATCAATGGCTTTAACATTCTGAGGTGAGCTACTAAAATCATCACTTCAGAGTATTTTTGAGTTGGCCTAAGCAGCTGTTTTGATTTGTAAAGCAGACCTCATCTGAAGCAGATCTCCTTGTTGTGAATTGTTCGTGCCATGTGAGTAGAAGATGTGATGCTGCAGTGACTGTACATGCATGATGAGATCCAGTGCTATTGTTTTTATCCGGGCCTGAATAAGCCTGTGCTCTGTGATGTGTCTGCTGCAATGGTCAGGTTGCATTAGCTGCATGAATGCCTAAAACTTATGATTCATTCTGCCTTCTGGAAACTTCAGCATTTATTTCACTTAGAGTGCTTCTCGGATTAATGAACTGCACCCCCTTAGGCTCCCACAATGCTTTGCACTCTCCCATAACAGTCTGCACGTGGTCATTATATGCGTCTAATAACATGTCCCTGTTTTTAGGGATGAGTATGTCTGGATATTTTCCGTTTCCAATGTGACTTCTCATGGGACAAAAAAATACAAAATTATTGTCTGATAATTACAGCCATTTTTCAGTATTGGTAGATTTTATATATTTAGTTCTCCATGTTCATAATATTGCACATTCACTTTTAGCATTTAAAGCAGTGGATCTCGACCTTTTTGATTCCATTGTTCACAACAATATTTAAAGTGGCCATGATTTTTACAGTTGTTACTGAAGGAAAAATACTGTTTAAAAATATACGCACTCATTTCTCATTTCTACCCAATAAAATATTCTAGAGCTTGGCATAACTAGAAAAATCGATATGCATATTCAAATGTATAAAATGCCCATGGAGTTGTAAAGGTTTAATTTTATTAACTTTTTAATATGAACTTTTCGAGGTCAGCCTACTTCCTAGAAATCAAACTTATTTGATTTTTTTGTTGATTTAGCTTAATGTATATCATTAATTGTTTTAATAATATTATTATCTTAATATCGACCATTTATGGTTTATTGATTACCATATCAACCAGAATTTAAATATCTGTGCATCTCTAGTCCTCATCTGTTAACCCGTTCAACTAGAATAGATGATATCTTAGGGCTGGACGATATGGCCAAAATTGATATCACGATATATTTCTTCATTTCGGTCGATACGATATAATTCCGATATCGATATGCACACTATTTATCTGAATTCGAAATCTTTTGTAACATTATAAATGCCTTTATCATCACTTTTGATCAATTTTAGCATCCTTGCTAAATAAAAGTATTCATTTCTATAATTTCTTTCTCAAAAAATTTATAAAAATGATACTGAATGGAATAGTGTATAATGTTACAAAAGTTTTTTTATTTCAGATAAATGCTGATCTTTGGATCTTTCTATTCATCAAAGAATCCTGAAAAAAAAATTACTCAACGGTTTTAAATATTGATAATCAGCAAATCAGCATATTAAAATGATTTCTGAAGGATCATGTGACACTGAAGACTGGAGTAATGATGCAGAAAATTTCCCCATGTATGATCACAGGAATAAATTACATTTTAAAATCTATTAAAATATAAAGCAATTTTAAATAGTAAAAATATTTCAACATTCAATATTTTTAGCTGTACTTTGGATCAAATAAATGCAGCCTTGGTGAGCAGTTTACAGGGGCTTATTTAAAATGAAAACTCATTCTCTGCCAGCAGGAGGCGCTTTTAGAGTGTTAAAACTGGTAATGTATATCGAAATATCGGAAATGCGTTTAAAAATCATATCACCGTTATTGAAAAAAATTATATCGCGATACATATTGATATCGAATTATTGTCCAGCCCTATGATATCTCTTACACTGATTCCCGTACATACATAAAACAGCATGTCAGTCATTTCAGTGAAGTTCATCATCACCTCAAACATGAGCCTCCGAAGTCTCTGGGATTTTAATAGCAGCATATGTGTCACAGCGCCTGTGGATTGATAGCCTGACTCACGACTTCATTACATTCAGCTTCATTCTATTCTCGAGATGTTGGGTGAGAAGGGGAGAGATTATGTTACGATGTATGGGTAAAAATCCTCAGACTTTTAATGACTTCATTTCCAGCCCTGTCAGCTCAAGAGGGCTAAGGCGTCTTCCGCTCTGGCGTTTGCTCTGTGGCAGAATGCTTTCGTCTAGTTACAGCATTGGCCTACTTTTTGGGAGAGCTCTGGCTGCGTGCCCCGCAAGCCTGTTCTTCTGTTCCTCCCCCGGCCACGTCGCTCTGTGCACATCTGAATCTGTTGAATCTCTGATTTCCCTCGCCTCAGTTCATTTATTATTTATCATTTCACTATTTACCGTCATTCAGACCATCCCTCCCTTGTTTACAAGAGACTGCGTTTGTACTGTTTAAAGAAATCTGTGGCTGTGATATTTAGCATGTTGAGATTATTAGTCTCCTTGCATTCTGGGTTTAGGAGTATGTGCTTTTGTATTTTATGTGGCAGGGCACACTGCAAAAATTTGCATTTGTATTGACATTTAGTGTCCAGTCACCCTGTTTTCACTCTGTGAACCAGATGCTGTTTAGACCTTGTTTTTTTTTTCCTTTTAATGTGCCAGATGCTCCGTTCCTGTGCCACATAGGCAAGTCAAAGTCAACTCAACGAATGCATAACAAACAGATATGGATTTCTCTTCCTCATCAAGCATTTGCCCATTCAAAATGCTGTCATTTGTTTGTATACTGTTTGAATTATAACGTTGCATGAAAAATAACCTTTGAAACTCACCTGGTGATGTGATTGGATGAGGTCACCGGTCATAAATCGGTCAAATAGCCATGATTGATATGTGGAAACATCACACATCGACATAGGTTATTGATAAATATTCTTTATATATATATTAGGGATGCACGATATATCGGCCGCCATATCGGTATCGGCCGATAAATGCTAATTTTTTCTGTTATCGGTATCGGCCTGATAAGAAAATTTGGCCGATATCTTAAAGCCGATAAATAATGCATTATTTCCTTCAGAGACACTTCAGATGCGCGCTGTTCGTTTGCAGCCTTTTGTGCAATTGTACGTTGTAATATTGTGTTTATTTGATGTATATCTGATTTATCTCACATAGAATGCATTTGGTTAAGTTAAAAGAGCGCTTCAGTTTACCGGTGATCGTCTTTAGCTCAGCGCACGCAGCTAAAACAGCAGTGCACAACATTAATAACTATGATTGGGAATGTTGTGTATATAACATTCTAATGAGAACATTATTATAATAAAACGTTGTGCATTCTTTGGGTTTAGTTGCCGTGTTTCAGCTCGTTGTTATGGGAAGAGCGCATCCACAACAGGATCACACAGTCTGACTATAGCATGCAATAACTGCGTCATCTTGTACATATATAAGTTGTAATATTATGTTTATGTTGAATTAACATCAATCTCAGGATGCATTTCCTTTAATTAAATAAACTGCCAGCAAAACGCTTCAGTTTACCATGTTCATTCAGCTCTTCAGCTTCAGCACGCGCAGCGCAACGGCTGCTATTTAAAACAGTGGTATTAATTAGTTACTTTTTCAAAATCATTGATACATTATTAATAACAACAACCACTTGTATTTTTCTCTTATTATTTTCATCAACAATATGGTTTAGTAATTAAAATAATTTAATTATTGTCCGTGCAGAGGCTATTCCGTTTTATTGATCTATGGCGCATTCATTTTGATTCTTTACAAGTGTAATGATGTCCAGTGACTTGTTTGCATTATTTATGCATAATTTTATTTATTTGTAAGACTTTTTTATGACTAAATTTGGTAATGGGAGAGTAAAAATATTTTTAAAACGTACACCGTTCAAACTAGGCTGCTTATGTTGAAGTGTTTGGGATGTGGCTTTTAATGATGAGACCTTTTTTGTAATCAGGCTCTCAAAAAGTATATAACAATTTGGATATAGATTTATCGGCCAACATATCAGTTATCGGCTTTCAAAAATAAAGAACAATCGGTTATCGGTATCGGCCAAAATTTTCATATCGGTGCATCCCTAAAAAAAAATACCGTCATGTACCGTGAAACCGGTATAATTTTGAAAAATACTGTGATATAAATTTTCGGTCATACCGCCCAGCACTAATTAGAACATTCAAGCAGTTTAAAAAAAAATTTTTTTTTAAATGTGCCATAGAGAAAACATTCTAATATATATACACTTAAATGTAATTGTTAGCAAATCTCAAAATAAAAATAAATTTTTCATATTGTACATTATAATGATGTTTCCTTAATTGTAGCGTTTAAAGCTAATGGTTTTTGAATGTTTTTTTTCATTTATTTAGAAAAAAATGGTATAGAATTTCTATCTTGGTCATCTATCGGGTATCAGCACATGAAAATAACTGTCTTATTGGTATCATCCTGAAATCTCATTTTTCATATTGTACATTATAATGATGTTTCCTTAATTGTAGCGTTTAAAGCTAATGGTTTTTGAATGTTTTTTTTTCATTTATTTAGAAAAAAATGGTATAGAATTTCTATCTTGGTCATCTATCGGGTATCAGCACATGAAAATAACTGTCTTATTGGTATCATCCTGAAATCTAATGTGTGTGTGTGCATCCCTAATCTGTTTTCGTTTGAAAGTTTTGTCAATTGTAATGTCATTGTGGAGGTATTCAAATGGGTGCTAAATTGGTTTGCTGGTGTGTGACACCAAAGGATGATTCAAAATTTTACTTTAAAACACTTTTGGATTCTACATCTCATTTATCAACCAATATTCACTTATTCAACCAGACCAAAATCACAAGATGTGTCTTGAGACTTTCTCTTGCTGCCTAATTTTAGACACATTCAAAAGAGTTTGGCCTGGAGGCACAATGTTATAAAGAAAGCCCTGTTGTTCACACGGTAGCCACAGTTTACCGCCGCGTCCATTTACAGCCACTCCCTCCCTGAGAACTGTGACAAATGCCTGACAGCACACAGGACGTTTTTTCATTTAAAAACTCACTTAATACCTTTGTCTGCCTTTGTTTATGTAGGATCATGTAGATCACTTTAACTATTTCATCACTTCATGTGTCATTGTGATTTCAGACTTGTGTAAAAGATAGTTTCCACTATCACTTATTTGCCTTATTTCACCACAAATGTTCTTTGCCAGCTTTCTGCTGTTTACTCTGGAGTGCAAGAATTGTGCTACCGGAAAAGATTGCTCATGCCTTTGCCAGAAGAAGACATTGCACTGCATAGGACTGGGCGATAAAACGGTATCGATATTTATCGACGGTACACCTTCTTCGATAACGATATAAAAATATTCGATATAGTGCACAATATAGGCACGTGCTATGAGTGACGCAGACAGCACACACAAACACGAACACGTGCTGAATTGAGTGCTGTGCCTGCCTGTGATGAGGAGATTGTGAATAAAAAAAATTTATATTAGTCGAATTTAAAATAAACATGATGAGGTGATAATGATGTAAGTGACATTGCATTTGAATGTTTTGTTAGTCTAGCCCACGAGACGCGTCGCTGCTGTGTTATGCATTCAAAATATTAGAGAAATATAGAAGCTCAATACGGAGAAGATCTTGATTAGGTTAAAACCGAAACAAAGCCATTCACACAGAACGCATATTCAGTGCATTTTTAGAAGGACAAATATGACTGCTGCACTCGAGTCTCATACAAGAGATGTAGCCATGCAAAGTTAAAACAGTTTAAACTTTTAGAAAACACGTCACGAATTTGTATAGTTTTATTCCTTTTCACTGCGTCTCTTATGTTTTAAAATGCAATCTACGTAATGGGCGATTTGGCATTTTGTATTAAACATGATGCAAATACATGATGCTGTTTTGTTCATAATTGTTTATGCAATTTACGAAATTCTATTTGATTTATATGAGTTAATTTAGACGTAATGCAGGTTTTTTTATAGACATTTATTTCTTTGCGTTCACAATTTAAATGTGCTGCATTATTTTGCTCATTGTGGCCTCGGGAGACAAGACAAAGGTTTCATTAAGACCCATTTAATCTGCATATAAAACATTAGAAATTAGATATTTGTTTAATTTTTATTGTGAGTTTGACTGTTAAAACAAAAAATATTTGTTGTTTGTCTCAATAAATTGGGTTAATTTAAAAATATAGTGGGTAAAAATAAAAATATATATATTCCTATTGCGCTTTGTTTTTAAAAAGGTTATAAAAATGTCAGTAATTATCGATACCGAACGATATGAAACATTATATCGTTGATACATTTTTTTTTAGCTATATCGCCCAGCCCTAGCACTGCATTGATGTTACTTATGATACTTATATATTTATATTCCTGATATCAAAGAAGGTGCCTATGAATCAACAGTCTGGGTTCAAGCATCAATTTAGAGCAAATGCCAATAGGGTTCTCTTCAAACCCTTTCCTAATGAGAACTTGTGTACGAGACAAATACTTTTTCCTTACTTAATTTACCTAATTTAAGTTTTATAACCTTGCTAGACGAATATATGAACACTTTTATCTTTGGTAAATAGTGGCTGTATAAACAACGTGCCACTTAAAAATATATATATATTCCTATTGCGCTTTGTTTTTAAAAAGGTTATAAAAATGTCAGTAATTATCGATACCGAACGATATGAAACATTATATCGTTGATACATTTTTTTTTAGCTATATCGCCCAGCCCTAGCACTGCATTGATGTTACTTATGATACTTATATATTTATATTCCTGATATCAAGGAAGGTGCCTATGAATCAACAGTCTGGGTTCAAGCATCAATTTAGAGCAAATGCCAATAGGGTTCTCTTCAAACCCTTTCCTAATGAGAACTTGTGTACGAGACAAATACTTTTTCCTTACTTAATTTACCTAATTTAAGTTTTATAACCTTGCTAGACGGATATATGAACACTTTTATCTTTGGTAAATAGTGGCTGTATAAACAACGTGCCACTTCCATCAACCATAAAAAGCAACCACAGTATTTGCATGAACATTCATCAGTAATTATTTATGTACACTTTGCTCAAGTCCAGGTGCTCTCAGTTTCTCTTGTATTTGCACTAGTCAGTTTTGACTATAGCATGAATTCTCTCTCTTTAATGAAATGGGGCTAGGAATACATTAAAAGTGTGCTTTAGCTCATTTAATGACATTCCCTGGTAGATGATGTGAAGTTTAATGGAATTGTTGTTTAGGATTGTTGTACAGTTGTGGCTACTGGTCTGTTCTGGCATACAGAATAGGGCTAAAGCTAACAGGAAATGTTTGGGGGATTTTGCTGGGTGCCTGGCTTTTCTAAACCTACTCATCCAGACAGGCTGAGAGAATAAGCACCGCCACAAAACGAAGCGATCTGTCACATCAAATGGAGCACCAGCTAATTGATTGCCATTATTTATTGTCTAGTGTCCCGTCACCCATTTTCTGTCCTGGTGCGTACTTTCTGTCGTGAACTGCCTTACTATTTCCCTGACTTGTTCGGACAAACCTTCATGTAGTGATGAGATGCTCCACAATGACTGCTGGGTTGTGAATATATTGATTGTTTGCATTGCATCTCAGACTGAGTGTTTCTCCTACGATTTGGCTTCTTACTTGAATGGTGAAGTGAGGTGATTGGGACATAACCCATCAGATCAACCTTCACTTGCAAGTCTGCGGCCATGAACTGGTTCAGATAAACATGAATGCAGCTGAAACCATCAACATAATAAATACCTTGATGGTGACCCACTGAGACTGTTTATGTGAATATGTAGCTGCACTGAGATGGCTGATTCCTATTTTTGATTAGCACTTCAAGAGTTCCAGTTTCAGCTGACTTTCTGAGAAGGGTGTGAAACTGTTCTTTTGGTTCAACAAAAGAAAAATGTGTTTGTACATGAACTAGTTTGTTATCTTTTCCCATATCTTGTCCTAAGGGTGACAATGAAGTGTTTGATGCACATGTGATATTTGTTTGATGTAATGGAAAATTAAGCAAGATGTCAGCCAACAAAATGGCTGATTTGTCAATAATTCTTCTGAAAGGACAAAAACTAACCTAACACAAAAAACATGTACAATTCTGTTCAGAAGTTTAAATTAGGGATGCACCGATAGGATTTTAACAAACAACTATTGGCTGATTCCGATACCGATATTGGTCAATTACATAAACCAGGGCTTAAAAATTAAAAGAATTATGGAAAAAATAATGTTTTTTAAAATGTAATTTATTTCAGTGATGCAACGCTGAATTTTCAGCATCATACTGCAGTCTTCAGTGTCACATGATCCTCCAGAAATCATTCTTATATGCTGATTTGCTGCTCAAGAAATTGTATTTATTATTAATATTAGTAATGTCGAAACCATCTATTGATGAATAGAACAGTGTCTTAGTTCTGGCATTGTCATCAGCATCAGCTCTTAAGTGTCTGCTCGATCCCTGCTGCTGTGCTTCCCTGTAAGTGCTTTCATAAATAAGAGCTAAATGTGAGATGATATTCTCCCACTGAGTTCCCATAAGCTTCCTGTCCAAAGGAAGAGCAACAGTAGCTCTGATTTGCTTGTGGGCTACATGGCCTCCTGTGTCATGCTGCTTCCCAACAATGGAAATATCTAAATATGAACATTTATTTCCCCCCTATAGCCGCTCTGCTCTTTGTTTGTGGTTATTTAACATACTCAGCATCACTTGAGACTCGGATGGCTGTTATGTAACATCAGAAAAGGACAATATTTTAAACTGGAGAGGGCAAAAAGCCAACATGCATAGACGTTTGAGCTGCTGCTTTTTTTTTTAGTTTAATTTTGTGAAGAGAATATAAACATCTTTTTTTCCCTCTTTTTACGGCAAGGGTTTGACCTGTTTTCTTGTCATGACATGTCTGATGGTTTTTGCTGTGGTGTAGTAAAAAGGTATTTGTCTACTAGGACTGGATTCAAAATTGGCATCAAAGTGTATGTATCTTCTCCAAACAGGCCTACAATGAGTCTTGTGTGATATGGAGGAATCTAAGTTTTAAATGTTAGTAGGTTTTGATCTCATTCATCTGTCTGTGGTGTTATTTTTGACATGATTCCACCCTGATGAATCACTCTGTTTGACCTACATTTGAGTTTTTACTACTTCCTCCACCTCGCTTCTGATCCTCATTCAGTGCTGCTTTTTACATGAAGCAAAAATGATTTCCATAATTAAAATCTGTTGGTGTGTGCCAATGAATGTACATCATAACATATGAAAAAAGTGGAAAGAATCATGGCGAGACACTAAGCACTGTACTTTGTGCTGTGGGCTTAACAGTAGCTGATGACATCTGATGCTTCTGCTCATGTCATCTACAGATGAGCTGGAATGGACATTTACATTTAATTCTTGCTGTGTCTAAATTGTATTACAAATACGATTCAACTTTTCTATAAATATTTATTACGTGGCTCATTGGAGTACTTCATTTTGGTACATTTTTGGTACTATAACTCATAGTTGTCCCAGGCAACTCATCACTCTACACCAGGGCTTGAAAACGGAAAAAAAATTGTATCTGTTCACTCTTTATAATATATTAATTTATATTTTAACGTTTCTGTTCCTGCTTTCCTCTGTATTATTACCGTTCCGAAATTGTTTTTAAAAACAATTTTCTTTGCCTATAATAGGCTAATAATAATAATAATAATAAAGTACAGCGTTTTCTTTACTCAAAATGAAAAAAAATCTGGTATCTTAACCCGCTGCACTTAGTCACAGCCAATACAGCATCATCTTGTCTAGATTTTGGCCAAATGTAGGCTACTAAACAAAAGAAAAAAAATCTATGAACACTTTTTTTAAAGACATTAAAGTATTTTTTAAGATTAAAAATGTTTGCTGCATTGTTTAAAAAAAACGCTTCTTGTATAAGATTGCGTTTTGAGAGTAAAAAAAAAAAACGTAGGCTAGGCTAACGTCGCATTTTATTATTCCATTCAGAAATAATGTAGGCTAAAATGCCGGTAAAGCAAAATGTTTACAAACATTATAAAAACAGTTATTAGTTTCTCTCCACAACAAATCCTCTAAAATTAAGGCTATGCGTTTAGGCTATAAAAACGTAAATCCAAAAACAAATTAATTTAAGGTGAAACTGATGCCTACCTCTCTCATTCGGCACGAATCCAAATGTTTACATATTCTCGATGTATCTGGATGCTAAAATATTATTTATTATAGGCTAGGGTTTGTACTTCTCGCATCAATGTAAAACATCATCCTTCACATCGGCTATATCAGCACAGTGAGGCGGTGGTCATGCTGAACGCAACAGATTGTACAACGGAGCAGTGTAATACCTTTCTTTAATTTATTTACGTTTATGAACCGGCTGCAATGTCGCAAAAGTGTGTGTGTGTGTGTGTGTGTGTGTGTGTGTGTGTGTGTGAGGCGCCGGCGCAATATGGTCATACAAGCAAGACCTCATTCAAAACTTTTGCAAAATAAATAAAACTGTAAAGCTTTTGTAAAATAAAGAAAACTGCTTTCTGCCGTCTAGTTTTCCTTTCCGAGAACTTTGGATCGTGTCAATGAACCGAAACTCAGCACATTTTTATCTATTGTTTTGTTAATCTGTCAATGATTACGTGAAATATATTTAGTGTACAGTATATGCCTGTATGTTCCTTTTTATGTAAGCCTATCGTTTTATTCTGTTTTCTCCGTTCACAGAAGCGCTGCAGGTGCGTGTGATCTATTGAATCCGTCTTACACTATCCTCGGATAAACGCTAATGCATTGCCATGGCGACTTACCTTTGATGAATTTACAGCTGAGCGGGCATTTCACTCGTTGGATGCTTCAGTGTCACATTTGCAGGCCGTACTACTTGAATTCCTGATTGGTTGACAGTAAATTTCAAATATTAAATGGAACGATAAAATAACGTTATTAACAGGTTAATGGCCATTTCAAATTTTCGATTCTGTTCGGAACTATAAAATTGTATTTCTTTTCTGTTTCTGGTTCTGTTCCTGTCAAAATTGTGTTCGTTTACGGTTTTCGTTCCTTGAAGCGGTTCAGAGCCCTGCTCTACACCCTCCTGCTTCTCAAATAATTCAATTTTAGCTCAAATCGATACTTAATGAATCATTTATTTAAGTATGTTACTGACTTTGTAGCAAACATGATAATGTATAGTTAGCTGGTCATTAGCTCAAAGATATGATATCAAGACGGATCACCCTGTCTGGTTTATTATACAGGCACAATCATTATCGCACATTATTCAGGGGTTACTCAACTGCTGCTCTAAAGAAAACTTCTTCACATGATAAACTTTAGGCTTTCCAGCAACCTTTTGTGTGGACTCAACCATTGATAAGTAAATCAGCAGTTCCCTAAATCAGCAATCCGGAATCAGCAGCTCATTTGCATTTAAAGAGAAGTTTCTGCTTCCACTCAAAATAGGCATTTTCAGAATGATATAATAAATGATCTGTGGGGTATTTTGAGCTGAAACTTCACAGACACATTCTGGGGACACCTGAGACTAGGGATGTCAATGATTAATTGTCGAAAAGAGATGCAATCAATTACAGCTATCGGTGGTCGATTAAGCAGTTTCATTTTGGGCTGCGTGCGGCTCGTGCGCAAAACACGTGCAAGCGGTTGTGAGTGACGGTGACGGGGCTGGATCTTTGGCGAAAATAATAGCAGGACAGATCATTCCTACAATTTGTTAATTCTTTCCTACGACTTATTAATTTGTAGCCACTCCATGTTTCATTTCTTTGTTCCCTAGAAAACCCATGATTTAACTAAAATTAAGTCATAGCAACGAATTCTTAATTAATGGCCACAAAATCATTTCATTTCCCCCTGCATGTTTACCACAGTAAGAGATGCGAAAACAGGGATTAAAAGTGAACGACAATAAAATCAACCTGCGAAATTAGAGGGGGAGATTGTGAAGATTTGGGAAAAGAAACAAATGCTACTAAATTTTTGAAAATTCGTGACCAGACGGCAAAACAGAACACAAAGCCGCATATGGCTTTAAATGTATCGAGATGCATGAATGCAAAAGCATGGTCACAATGTAACATTTGCATGCTAACCCACTTTGTAGGCGGATCGGCTGTTAGCATCACACTGGTTCCCTCGACAAAAAGCCAATGGGATTTTTCCATAGGCTTTTGGATTATCGCAAAAAATAAGCTCTGTGTTCAATCATAGTTCATGAAACTTACACGTTTTGTCCATCAAGATAATCTTCACAAAATAATATAACTTTTATGAATTTTGAAGCCAAAATAAAAGCGTCAGAACTTAAAATCTAAGCTTAGACTATAAACGAACTACAGCACCACGGTAGCTCGCCTTCAACGTCACCACCACCACGTTCCCGACAACTTTTTCAGACTTATTTTAACACGTTCAGTGAAAAGGATTTTCTCTTTATATGAATTTTAATCCACACTACATTAACCTTTTCATATAAACTGGAATAAATACAAAACTAGAGACAAACTAAAACTGAAATGAGACATTAGTAATAAACATTTTAGTGATTAAATGAAATAATCATAACTAAAGGGCATATGAAAGCACGTATTTCTGTACATTTCGAAATAAGGTGCATTAAAAGTGAATAAATCTTTGATTTAATATGAATATTTTATTTAAAAACGTGTCTCCGCGTACTACCCCTTAGCGGTCAAAGATCGGCGACGGCCCCAGATTATTGTTGTTTCACTTTAACAGCACATTAAACATCACACTCTTACTTGATCTGGACAAACTGTGCATCAGTAGAAAGATTAAAGACTCTAGCTTCGATATTTGACCACTGTTTTGATAGAACAGTAATGTTGTGACAGTAATTTAGTAATTTATGTTAGGAGTGCAAAATAATAAATCTGTATGTGTCAACAGCTCATTAATCCTTAGTGCGTTTTATATTGTTCTTATTAGTAGAATTCAAAATTAATATTATTTTATTATTATTGTTATTATTATTATTATTATCATATCAGTATTATTGTTCGTTTTTCCCCCATTCATTTTTTTACAGAAACACTGAATGAGCAACAAAGCAGCACCACCAGTCCTAAATTCAGTTAAAATGACTAATATGCATTCATACATGGTTTTAATTCTAATTACTAAAGTTCTATCATTAAATAATACTTGATTATTATATATAATGCTTGACTGACTGATGTTAAGAATTGACTTTCAGATATTTAAAAAGCTGTGCCATTTTACAAACATTATATATACAGTATTACTATAAAACATTTCAAAAGTTTTTTTGTTTTAATTTTGATGATTAGAGCTTACAGCTCATGAACGTCAAAACTCCAGTATCTCAGAATATTAGAATATTTCCTAAGATCAATAAAAAAAGGATTTGCAAAACAGAAAAACTCAAGTTCTTTAAAGTATGATCATTAATGCACTCAATACTTGGTCTGGGCTCCTTAAGCACAAATGACATCATCACTGAGGTATGGCATGGAAGCAATCAGCCTGTGGCACTGCTGAGGCACTATTGAGTCTTCAGCTCGTCTGTATTGTTGGATTGACTGTTTCTCATCTTTCTCTTGAAAATATCCCATAGATTCCATATGGGGTTCATGGCCAATCAAGCACAGTAATATCATGGTCAGCAAACCTTTTGGAAGTGGTTTTGGCACTGTGGGCAGGTGCTAAGTCCTGCTGGAAAAGGAAATCAACATCTCCATAAAGCTTGTCAGCAGATGGAAGCATAAAATGCTCCAAAATGTCCTGGTAGACGGCTGCAATGACTTTGGACTTGATAAAACACAATGGACCAACACCAGCAGACATCACGGCACCCCAAATCATCACTAACTTTGGAAACTTCACGCTGGACTTCAAGCAGCTTGGATTCTGTGCCTCTCCAGTCTTCCTCCATACTCCAGACCTTGATTTCCAAATTAAATGCAAAATTTACTTTTATCTGAAAAGAAGACTTTGGACCACTGAGCAACTGAGTCCAGCTCTTTATCTCCATAGCCCAAGTAAGACGCTTCTGACGTTGTTTCTGTTTCAGAAGTGGCTTGGTAGCCTTTTTCCTGAAGACGTCTGAGTGTGGTGACTCTTGATGCTCTGACTCCAGCTTCAGTCCACTCTTTGTGCAGTTCGTGTTTGAATCGGCTTTGCTTGACAGTATTCTCAAGCTTGCGGTCATCCCTGTTGCTTGTGCATGTTTTCTTACCCGATTTCTTCCTTCCAGTCAACTTTGCATTTGATATGCTTTGATATAGCACTCTGTGAACAGCCACCCCTTTCAGTAATGACCTTCTGTGACTTACCCTCTTTGTGGAGGGTGTCAATGATTGTCTTCTGGACCATTGCCAAGTCAGCAGTCTACCCCATTATTGTGGTTTCAAAGAACAAGAGATACCCGGAATTTATACTGTAGAGTTGATCATTTAAAGGGGTCATATGATGTTGCTAAAAGAACATTATTTTGTGTATTTGGTGTAATGAAATGTGTTTATGCGGTTTAAAGTAAAAAAAAAAAAAAAACATTATTTTCCACATACTGTACATTATTGTTTCTCCTCTATGCCCCGCCTTTCTGAATAAAAGTTACGCCTTTTTTCTTTGTGTGAACATTTGGGCGGCGTTATGCAAATCTTCCCACATAGTGACGTAGACATGTGGGGGCGTGTTAGAACGAGCCGTTTTAGGTAGGCGTGGCTGACTCTTAACTTTTATAAAGAATATCTCTTTGGATTTGAGACTTTAGTCTTTGCAATTTTACAGATCTTCTTTATGCACCAAGAGCTTGTAACACTTCAAAGAGAGAGGAAAAATTTAAATCGCATCATATGACCCCTTTAATGAAACTCAAATGTAAATATTCTAATATTTTGACATTCTGGATTTTTGACTTTCATGAGCTGTAAGCTCTAATCATCAAAATTAAAACTAAAATGTTTTTGGAATGTTTTACTTTACATGTAATGAATCTAGAATATATGAAAATTTCACTTTTTAAAATGTTACAAAAAATTACTTTTTTCATGATATTCACATTTTTTGAGATGCACGTGTGTGTGTGTGTGTATATATAATATACATACATGCATACACAGACACACACACACACATGCATAAATAGTATATCAGTCTGGCGAGTGACTAAAAAATTTACTAGCCAATGGCGATTCAATTGCCAAGTTGTCCGTAGAGGGTTGATAACACAAAATCGGAGGGGTGTAAAAGCCTTCCTTTTCCTCTGTTGTCTTATAAACATAATTTTACAATAGGTCATTTATGTTTTTTTTTTTGTGCAATTTTTCCTTGTTGTTTCATTATATCTTAAAGTGGGTGTGTCTTTACTGCTGTGACTTCCCCATACATGCTTTCCTCAAGTAAACACCTAATTACAAGGCCTGATAATAAGGAGAAGAGTCCCATCAGAGGAATCACTTGACAGTGGTTAATGTCTGATGTTAAATGAGGGTTTGACCGTACAGACCGAGGTGCTGACAGTGTGCTAACATGAGCCTGCATGTGTACAGGTGACACACACACACACACACATGCATAAATAGTATATCAGTCTGGCGAGTGACTAAAAAATTTACTAGCCAATGGCGATTCAATTGCCAAGTTGTGCGTAGAGGGTTGATAACACAAAATCGGAGGGGTGTAAAAGCCTTCCTTTTCCTCTGTTGTCTTATAAACATAATTTTACAATAGGTCATTTATGGGTTTTTTTGTGCAATTTTTCCTTGTTATTTCAATATATCTTAAAGTGGGTGTGTCTTTACTGCTGTGACTTCCCCATACATGCTTTCCTCAAGTAAACACCTAATTACAAGGCCTGATAATAAGGAGAAGAGTCCCATCAGAGGAATCACTTGACAGTGGTTAATGTCTGATGTTAAATGAGGGTTTGACCGTACAGACCGAGGTGCTGACAGTGTGCTAACATGAGCCTGCATGTGTACAGGTTCTCCTGACTCCTAAATCTAGTCAAGGTGACGCTCTCAAGTTACTTTGTTACTATCTGAAACGAGAGTGAGACAGAGAGTGTGTGTGTATAATGACAAGCCCCAGCTGTTGTTCATTCTCCAAAAAGTCATCTGACAGCTTTCTTTGGAGATCAGATGCATAGTACAAGATACTCTCAAGTTACTTTGTTACTATCTGAAACGAGAGTGAGACAGAGAGTGTGTGTATAATGACAAGCCCCAGCTGTTGTTCATTCTCCAAAAAGTCATCTGACAGCTTTCTTTGGAGATCAGATGCATAGTACAAGATCTGTGCCATGATTTTACCTCCCATGTGGATCTATGCTGGTGGTTAAATTAAACTGGTAGGATTAGGAGGAGATGACTATATGATTAATTGATCAGTTTGGTGCAGAGTGTCAGTTAATATTCCTTTTAGATACTGCTGTCAGTGCACTGTGCATTCATCATTTCCAAACATGGCAACTTTAGCAATGTAGTAATTTATTAATTTCAACAATAATACGGCCCTGTGCAATCTTTTATTTCATCCAAATTACTTTTGTTTTTGCACCGCCAACAAATTCATAAAACGTCAATAATTTTTTTAATCAAATTAAATAAAACTAGTTTTTGTGGTTAAAAGTAGCCTATAAATTAAAACATGGAAATAATATTTTGATTTGTGTGATATTCCTTTTTTATTAACTTGTACTACTGTTATTTTTACTACTCTAAAAAAGAATACATTTAACTATGCAATAGTAATAGGGGTGCTCCGATCAGGATTTTTGAGGCCGATTGCCGATCACAGAAAGCAGTATCTGCCGAGATGTAGTAATTTATTAATTTCAACAATAATACGGCCCTGTGCAATCTTTTATTTCATCCAAATTACTTTTGTTTTTGCACCGCCAACAAATTCATAAAACGTCAATAATTTTTTTTATCAAATTAAATAAAACTAGTTTTTGTGGTTAAAAGTAGCCTATAAATTAAAACATGGAAATAATATTTTGATTTGTGTGATATTCCTTTTTTATTAACTTGTACTACTGTTATTTTTACTACTCTAAAAAAGAATACATTTAACTATGCAATAGTAATAGGGGTGCTCCGATCAGGATTTTTGAGGCCGATTGCCGATCACAGAAAGCAGTATCTGCCGATACCGATCACCGATGCCGATCTTTTAAAGCCTTCTTTTTATCATTTATAACTATTTATAGTAATACTCCAATCAGGATTTTTAGACATTTATTCAGGGCCTCAATTTCATTTTTGAAAATGGGGGGGAATTCCTCTCTTAGGTGACTCTTGTGAGAGGGGAAGCAGCACAGACTCTGCTTTCACACAGGAGTCCGCTACTGATCTGTGGCTGTTTACTACAAACACAACATTTATCCATTAGTTTTGTTTTCAAATCCAAACATTGTCACTGAAAATTCTTTTTCAGCATTGCAATTCTTTTTTTACACAGTACAGTAATGCAATCTTTCACAGACATGTTTAAAGGGGTCATATGATGCTGCTAAAAAGAACATTATTTTGTGTATTTGGTGTTATGAAAAGTTTTTATGCGGTGTAAAGTTAAAAAAACATTATTTTCCATATACTGTACATTATTGTTTCTCCTCTATGCCCCGCCTTTTTGAAACGCGTTAAATATAAGCAACACATTGCCAGTGTTTAACCATTCAGCGCTCACGCGCTCTCCTGGAGACTGCGCTCATGCACACTCGCAGCAGCACGCACATAATGCCAGGTTCACATTACTCCGTTTGCAGTGCATACATGGTGCAGACCGGTGCAGAGTGTTAAGAGAGTTTTTATATCACATGGTATATTTGGTACATGTAGCTCATTTCCATGTTTGGGAATCTTACGTTTGTCTCTGTGTGTTACAGGCACTCTTGTCATCATGTTTATTGTTCAGAAGAGATCTCCTCTGGCCCAGGACTCCCAGCACAGGATGACAGCCGTTACACAGCGCAGGAACCAGGGGCCGACGACAAGGTAACGAAAAACAATGACTCCACGCAGTTACCAACTAAATGCCTCCATGACTTGCTAGCAGTTGAACTCTTCTCCTATTAGGTCTTTGAGCGTGTGTGCTTTACAAGAGTGAGATTTAACTCTGTATTGTGAAATGAGAATCATATACATTTGACCTTTAGAGAAGAGAGATTCTTTGGCTGTTGTGTAGGTTTGAGTAGCCCCTGAAGTTGTGCAATAGTTCCTCATTCAAAGTGCAGGCTGTTGTTGACACTGTCTTTCAGCAGGCTAATCTATAAAGGGACTTAAAGACAGGGGCCCCAACAAAGACCCTCCTCCTCTTGTGTAACCTATAGATTTAAGACTGTATAGGGATGTGGATTCTTCTGGTTGTCCAATATTTCTTAGTGGCTGACTGATTAATCCCAGTTTAGCTTTTGTTATCATGCCATCTTTAAAGTTAAAGAAGCATTTTAATGTTCAGCTAAAGCGTGAATCTGTAAACTTACCCTTTTTGCACTTCAGCACATTTTTTCCCCCTCCGGCAGTCACAAAAGTGTTTTCTCTTTGCTCCTGCCAAACTTGAACGATAGCTGTTTGCCCTTGAAAAACATATCTTCCACCCTCATAGAAACAAAGCCAGTTCTGTCAACTTATCTGTTGTTAAAAGAATCTCTCATCAATACATGTAACCAGACAGAGGCAGTCAAGCTCCAAAAAGAACAAACCAAATGCCATAAAATTGTTTGTGTAAGAAACTGACCTTGTAACCCTTTCTTGCTCTTTATTTAGATATTTTACTCATAAGTAACATTGTTTTTCTCTTTCAGGTTGAAGAGGAAAGGGCGACACACACGCAGTCATCGTACGACGTGGGTCTGGAGACAGAGAGAGCTGCACTAAAGGAAACATCATTGCACTCACAAGACGCCCTGCACGAAGAGAAGCACAAACAGGTGCCAGTGCAATCTAACCATCATATCTGTTTTCTTTTATTACCTATCTCAACCTTGTATGTGACCCACACATTTGACATCTTATATTTATTTTAGTTGACTTACTTTTCTTTGACTAAACTCTTTGCATAAAAGCAATAAACCTTTGGTTCATTATGAACAACAACATAGAGTAATCAGTGCCCGCCTGATTTTGGTTCCAGAAGTATTTTGAGAGATTTAGAAAAATGCTAAATATGCATGTTTATACAAATATTAAAGTAGATTGAGAAATTCGCAGTGCTTCATGACAGTAGGTGGGCACTGAAAAGCTCTTTTGGGGCAATTTGCTTGACACAATTCTCTGATTGGAGGAGATTTTTTTGCATAATCATGGGTAATGTAATTTTTCACCATGAACTCTGTTAAACATAATTATTTAAAGTGAAAGTTCATCCAAAAATGAAAATTCTGTCATTAATTACCTTCGTTTATCTTCGGAACAAAATATATATAAAAAATATATATATTTTTGATGAAATACGAGAGCTTTCTGACCCTGCATAGACAGCAACGTAACAAAATCGTTCAAGGCCCAAAAACATAGTAAGGACATAGTTAAAATAGTCCATGTGACATCACTGATTCAACCGTAATTTTATGAAGCTACGAGAATACTTTTTGTGCACATAGAAAACTAAAATAAAGACTTTATTCAACTATTTCTTCTCTTCTGTGTCAGTCTTCGACGCACATTTACTATGTTAACAATGTCATTACTACGTTTCTGGGCCTTGAACATGGTAGTTGCATTGCTGTCTATGCAGGGACAGAAAGCTCTCGGATTTCATCAAAAATGTCTTGATTTATCTTATTTTTGTTCCGAAGATGAACGAAGGTCTTACGGGTTTGAATATATTTTTTTGATGAAATACGAGAGCTTTCTGACCCTGCATAGACAGCAACGTAACAAAATCGTTCAAGGCCCAAAAACATAGTAAGGACATAGTTAAAATAGTCCATGTGACATCACTGATTCAACCGTAATTTTATGAAGCTACGAGAATACTTTTTGTGCACATAGAAAACTAAAATAAAGACTTTATTCAACTATTTCTTCTCTTCTGTGTCAGTCTTCGACGCACATTTACTATGTTAACAATGTCATTACTATGTTTCTGGGCCTTGAACATGGTAGTTGCATTGCTGTCTATGCAGGGACAGAAAGCTCTCGGATTTCATCAAAAATGTCTTGATTTATCTTATTTTTGTTCCGAAGATGAACGAAGGTCTTACGGGTTTGGATTGACATGAGGGTGAGTAATTAATGACAGAATTTCCATTTTTGGGTGAACTAGCTCTTTAAAAAAATAAGTTGATATAATGCAGGCTGATGGCTTCAACAAAAGCATATACTGTCGATTAACAACCTTGTAGCTCACGGTGGGTCTGTCTTTAACTGTTTTTCAGTTAAAAATCAACTCCCTTATGGAGAAAATGAATAAGATTTACTGCCAGAATCAGACTCTATTGCTGTGATCTTCCAGCTCATGTCTGCAACCAAATCATAGTCAAGATTTTTTTTTAATAGCAAACCCTTCTTCTGTTGCTTAATTGTTAATCTCTTTATCTATGTTTCTGTCATTGTAGACTGTGAATTTGGAAGAAGTTTTGGAGGAGCCGCAGATTCAGCTTGAGTCTGCTCTCCCTGAGCTAGAACAACAACAACAACAACAGCAGCAGGAGCAGCAACCAGAACCCCAGAGCACCCAACAATCAGACCAACAACAGTCAGCTCAGCCACCAACACTTACACAGCCCCAAACAGCACCGCCACTCTCCCAGCCCCAGCCAGACCCTGAAACTCTACAGGCCACTGCCACAGAAGATCAGGGTGCCCACGCCTCCGCTGCTTTAACCCCCCCACAGACTGACCCACATGGAGAAGACCCGTCTGCACCTCCTGCTGAACTCCAGAAGAGCCCAGAGTCAGCCTCACCTACCTCAGTCACCTCCTCCGAGAGCTCCTCCAGGTGAGTACAAGCACAACCGTTTGGGAGAGAAGAGGGTGGGAACTTTAAATGTTTGTCATTTCATTCATTTTATTTTCTTATCGAGTCATTTCTGTGATCCATTTCTGCATCCAAACTTTTAAACTGAATCAGTAAAGCATACAATCATCACTTCATGGACTTCATATGGCACCTACTTTGGACGTTTTTTCAACTGCATCACAGTGGATCTCACCTTCTTTACTAGTCCACTATGACTTGTTTTCACCGGACTTGGAGCGTTTACGAATCTTCCATTTCAACAAGGACCGAAAAAAAACAATATCACTTTGCGATTTAAAATGTAATAAACCAGTACTTCAAGAACCTCTATGGAGCCCTGGACAAATGTTCAGTCCATACGTGGAGCCAGATTACTTTCTCTCTCTTATCCTTTCTATCCCCCTCCCTCTCTCTATTAGTATTCCTCTCCCATTCCTCTCTATTTTCCTTTCTCTTGGTGTAAACCCAATTTGATTTCTTTCCTTCAGTGGACTAGATGTTCCGCGTCCTGATGCCCCTGTAGAGAACTCTAGTGCCAGTCAGTGTGAGGTGGGCCCTAAGAGCGTATGCGACCAAAACGGTCGCAATTTCGAGCCCTGACTTTGATGCATCTTTGCTAAATAAAAATATTACTTAAAAAAAAAAAATAATAATGATCCCAAACTTAGTCTAAGTATTAATATCTTGTCAGATCATCCATTCAGATTTGTCCTTTTTATAATGACATAATTGGATAGATTTCAGGTATGGAGCTAAAAGCTATAATGTCTGTATTTTAAAGCTATTTCAAGCACTGAAATATTTTATAGTTTTGTTTTTCCTTAGCGTACACCACCTAAAAGAGCTTGATGACAATAATCTCTACATTTTGCACTCCGTAGTGTTCCTTCCTTACCTTTTTCCCTTTTTTATGTAGAGAGTGAAAGGGTTTGTATTCGATTACCACTGAGCCTCTCCACACCCTGCTGTTAGAGATCTGCAGAGCTAAAACATCCCCTCCTCTCTTGTAAAGCTGCTCTGACACATACACCCTAAATGGAGAAGATGAAAGTGGAAGAGAAAGCATAAGAGTGGAGGAGAGGAAGAAGAGAGAGTACATCAGCATGTTTGTTTTCCACAGGACAGCCTTGTAAATGTTTAATTAACCAAATGCTCACTCAGCGCTGCTATTTAGGCATTTACACACTCACAGAGAGGGATAGAGATAAGGGAGACAAGAAAAAGGGAAAGTGATGAGGAGATAGAAGGAAAGACCACCCTTTTGTGTAAAATGTATAATGTCATTTATGTCATTTATTTATATATATATATATATATATATATATATATATATATATATATATATATATTATACTGTATATAGGCCTAACAACACCACGCCACCAACGGTAATTGGTCCATTACCACCGCGATGGTAAAAATCTGCCACCATCACAGCCCTAAAATTAAAACAACTTTTTTTTTTTTTTTCATATTTATAATGAAAAGTATTCCTTTGATACGGGATCATTCTAATATGCTGCTCAAGAAAAATTTCTTATCAAGATTGGAAACAGTTAATATTTTGTGGAAACAGTGATGGATTTAATATTTTCAGGATTCAAACAGTTCAAAAGATTCAAACAGTTCATAATTGTATTATATTATTAGAATAATATAATATAATTAGTGCTGTCAAACGATTAATCAAAATAATCAAATAATACAAAATAAACGTTTTTGTTTACATGATATATGTATGTGTACTGTGTATATTTATTATGTACAGTGGGGAAAAAAAGTATTTAGTCAGCCACCAATTGTGCAAGTTCTCCCACTTAAAAAGATGAGAGAGGCCTGTAATTTTCATCATAGGTATACCTCAACTATGAGAGACAAAATGAGGAAAAAAAATCCAGAAAATCACATTGTAGGATTTTTAAAGAATTTATTTGCAAATTATGGTGGAAAATAAGTATTTGGTCAATAACAAAATTTCATCTCAATACTTTGTTATATACCCTTTGTTGGCAATGACAGAGGTCAAACGTTTTCTGTAAGTCTTCACAAGGTTTTCACACACTGTTGCTGGTATTTTGGCCCATTCCTCCATGCAGATCTCCTCTAGAGCAGTAATGTTTTGGGGCTGTCGCTGGGCAACACGGATTTTCAACTCCCTCCAAAGATGTTCTATGGGGTTGAGATCTGGAGACCGGCTAGGCCACTCCAGGACCTTGAAATGCTTCTTACGAAGCCACTCCTTCGTTGCCCGGGCGGTGTGTTTGGGATCATTGTCATGCTGAAAGACCCAGCCACGTTTCATCTTCAATGTATATTTACATGTGTGTATTTATTTATATTCTTATATTTTATATTATATATAAATATATTTAATATATAAACATAAAATTTTTCTTATGGCTCGTTTCCACTGAGTGGTACGGTTCGGTACAGTACGGTACGCAATTATTTCCGTTTCGACTGTCAGAAGTTGTGAATGGTACCAAAATAGCGAACCGTACCACTTTTTTGGTACCCTTCCGTTGGGGTACCTAGCACAGCAAAGTGTACCAAAAGGGTATGGCTAAACTCACTGCAGAACGTTGATTGGTTGACTAGAATCGTAATTTTTGCGTGATACAAGGGGATAAAGCGTCCTTCCCTCGTTCCGCTCTGCTGTCCATGAGTGTTGGGCTTATTTACATCAGAGTGCGCAAACGCAAAAAAATATAACCGTGTATTTTATAATTTTATGTTTTCACACAGACAATAGCTGTTTCTCAATATGCGTTCTTGTCTGTTCTTGTGGACTTGTGAAACGTCATTGCCCAAAAACCCACGTAATTTTCTAAATATTACTGTTATTGTGTCATGAAATGTAGTTTTAAGAGTTTTTCCAGGTGAAAATTTAATTGTTTAAAACTCAAATCTGTGGTTTATTTATAAAGAGAGCACCTATTAGAAAATTTGCTATGCCAATTTTGGAGCTCCAGGCGATCACCGGGCGCTCCGTGCTCATGTATCCGCCGAGAGCAGCCTTAGCTCGGCTAGTCCTTCTGACATTTGCTGCTGGCTCTGATGCCTCTGTAGTGATTAAACACAAGATACAATTCGTTTTGGGTAGGCTGTATTTAACAGGCATTCGTGGTCTCATGAATCTATTATTTATTCCTGGTCATATCGTTTTGGCTGAGCACAAATTATGTTTAACTTTATATATTTAATTTGAACTTTTACCGTAGTACAGCGCTGACTTTGTAGCATACGTTTGACTGAATCGTTTGCTTTTCTCTTTATTTCCTCTTATACTTTGTACTTATACTTTTATAATGGCTATTATTGTTCATTAAAACTGACATTTAACAAAAAGAGTTTCTTTCAATCGCTACTTTCCGGCATACACCACAGTCTATGCATTCACCACGCCTATCAAGAAGGGTACTATTGGCAGTGGAAACACAAGCTGGGTCAGGGTTACCCGTACCGAATCGAACTGTACTGTACCGTACCACTCAGTGGAAACGAGCCATTAAATACATACATGCATGTGTTTGTATTTAAATATAGATAATAAATATACACAGTACACACACACATTATGTAAAGAAAAAATTCGTTTGGATGCGATTAATCACTAAATATAATATATAATGTTTCATTTACAGTTATGTACCATTACCATTACCAATTTCACTTTTGCTGTAGCTACCCAGCATAATGCTGCTGAAATAGAAAACATTTCACAGTTTTAGGGCCAAGGAAGTTTGGGTTGTGGTTTGTTCACTGTAATAAAAATTTGATAAATATGTTTTTTTTTTCAGGTGGTGGACCATGAGGGAGCTACAGACCCTCCTGTACCCAGTAAAGAGGACATCCCCACTTTTGATGAGTGGAAGAAGAAAGTGATGGAAGTAGAGGAGAAGAAAAGTAAGAGGTGGCTTTGGGTCATGTGCACACTCACAGAGCTGCGTGTTCATCAGTGAATCATCACATGGCAGGCTGCCTCCGTGCTTCTTCTGCATCAGTACACACTCACACGCACTTCCTTTAGGACACACTTCTGCTTGATTTCACAGAGCTGTCCCTTTCTTTTGATCTCTTTCTATCAAGAATTTCTGTTTCCCTCCCTTGCTTTTTCTTGCTTATAATAATAGGTGGGTTTTTTTTGCTCACATTTGTCGGTTCAGTGGCGAGCACAGTGACTGTTGCATAACCCAGTATGCACACGTGTAAGCTGCTGTAATGGATTGCTTCAGTACACTGCATCAAAAGTAACTAGATTCTAAGCTCATGCTCCAGGCCAGCTAAACAATAAATTTTTTTAATTTAATTAAATTAAAATTTTCACATCTCTGGGTGTGTTTGTGTGCACATTCAAATCACAAAGTCAACTAATTAACAACCACTGGCTAACAGTATGTTAATTGACCCTTGTCATCATTAATTAGCGGGTGCAGTACACACAATAAAACTAGAGAGCTCTTAAAGAGCAACTCTTCAAGTACATAGAATTTGGGTTCAAGTGAGGATTATGAATCACAGTATCACACAACTGAAATTTTATCAGTTTCCTTAAAGGGTTAGTTCACCCAAAAATTTAACTACACAAATTACTCACCCAATAAATCATCCTAGGTGTATGACTTCTTTCAGATGAAGTTATTAAAAATGGTCTTTGATCTTTCAAGCGGTTTAATGCCACTCAGCGGGGGTTGCAATAAATCATCCTAGGTGTATGACTTCTTTCAGATGAAGTTATTAAAAATGGTCTTTGATCTTTCAAGCTGTTTAATGCCACTCAGCGGGGGTTGCATGCATCAGTCCAAAAGAAATTAAATTAAAAAAAAATGTCTCACATGGCTCCGGGGGGTGAGCAAGGGCCTCCTGTAGCGAATCGATGCGTTTTTGTAAGAAAAATATTCATATTCAAAACTTAATAATCACTTTCATGTAACTTGCGCCAACAGTACTACACGGAAGCAGATACGGGCGGATGACGTATGAGATCAGCTTTGCGCATGCGCCGCTCAGAGGTGACGAACGTGGAAGCGCAGGGGAGAGATCAAAACAAAACAACGGTCAATTATTAGAAGTACAAAACGATGATTTGTAAAGAAGATTGTTGGAGGATTTCAATATAAGCCAAGAGGAGACTGGTTTTCCTTTGCTCAAGTAAGGAAACTTTGCTTCCTTTGCTCCTGTTAACAAACATTGGTTTTCACGAGACTCACAGGCGCAATGCTGAACTCATACGTCATGCTCCCGGAGCTGCTTCCGTGTAGGACTGTTGGTGCAAGCTACATTAAAGTGATTATTACGTTTTGAATATGGATATTTTTCTTACAGCCATTAAATACATACATGCATGTGTTTGTATTTAAATATAGATAATAAATATACACAGTACACACACACATTATGTAAAGAAAAAATTAGTTTGGATGCGATTAATCACTAAATATAATATATAATGTTTCATTTACAGTTATGTACCATTACCATTACCAATTTCACTTTTGCTGTAGCTACCCAGCATAATGCTGCTGAAATAGAAAACATTTCACAGTTTTAGGGCCAAGGAAGTTTGGGTTGTGGTTTGTTCACTGTAATAAAAATTTGATAAATATGTTTTTTTTTTTCAGGTGGTGGACCATGAGGGAGCTACAGACCCTCCTGTACCCAGTAAAGAGGACATCCCCACTTTTGATGAGTGGAAGAAGAAAGTGATGGAAGTAGAGGAGAAGAAAAGTAAGAGGTGGCTTTGGGTCATGTGCACACTCACAGAGCTGCGTGTTCATCAGTGAATCATCACATGGCAGGCTGCCTCCGTGCTTCTTCTGCATCAGTACACACTCACACGCACTTCCTTTAGGACACACTTCTGCTTGATTTCACAGAGCTGTCCCTTTCTTTTGATCTCTTTCTATCAAGAATTTCTGTTTCCCTCCCTTGCTTTTTCTTGCTTATAATAATAGGTGGGTTTTTTTTGCTCACATTTGTCGGTTCAGTGGCGAGCACAGTGACTGTTGCATAACCCAGTATGCACACGTGTAAGCTGCTGTAATGGATTGCTTCAGTACACTGCATCAAAAGTAACTAGATTCTAAGCTCATGCTCCAGGCCAGCTAAACAATAAATTTTTTTAATTTAATTAAATTAAAATTTTCACATCTCTGGGTGTGTTTGTGTGCACATTCAAATCACAAAGTCAACTAATTAACAACCACTGGCTAACAGTATGTTAATTGACCCTTGTCATCATTAATTAGCGGGTGCAGTACACACAATAAAACTAGAGAGCTCTTAAAGAGCAACTCTTCAAGTACATAGAATTTGGGTTCAAGTGAGGATTATGAATCACAGTATCACACAACTGAAATTTTATCAGTTTCCTTAAAGGGTTAGTTCACCCAAAAATTTAAATTAGCCCACAAATTACTCACCCAATAAATCATCCTAGGTGTATGACTTCTTTCAGATGAAGTTATTAAAAATGGTCTTTGATCTTTCAAGCTGTTTAATGCCACTCAGCGGGGGTTGCAAGCATCAGTCCAAAAGAAGTGAAATAAAGCGCATCCATCCATAAAAGAAAGTGCCTCACACGGCCTCCTGTAGCAAATCGATGCGTTTTTGTAAGAAAAATATTCATATTCAAAACTTAATAATCACTTTAATGTAACTTGCGCCAACAGTACTACACGGAAGCAGATACGGGCGGATGACGTATGAGATCAGCTTTGCGCATGCGCCGCTCAGAGGTGACGAACGTGGAAGCGCAGGGGAGAGATCAAAACAAAACAACGGTCAATTATTAGAAGTACAAAACGATGATTTGTAAAGAAGATTGTTGGAGGATTTCAATATAAGCCAAGAGGAGACTGGTTTTCCTTTGCTCAAGTAAGGAAACTTTGCTTCCTTTGCTCCTGTTAACAAACATTGGTTTTCACGAGACTCACAGGCGCAATGCTGAACTCATACGTCATGCTCCCGGAGCTGCTTCCGTGTAGGACTGTTGGCGCAAGCTACATTAAAGTGATTATTACGTTTTGAATATGGATATTTTTCTTACATAAATGCATCGATTCCCTACAGAAGGCCTTTGTTCACCCCCCGGAGCCATGAGAGACACTTTTTTTTTTTTTTTTTTATGGATGGGCGCTTTTAATTTAACTTCTTTTGGACTGATGCATGCAACACCCGCTGACTGGCATTAAACGGCTTGAAAGATCAAAGACAATTTTTAATGTAACTCCGACTGGATTCGTCTGAAAGAAGAAAGTCATATACACCTAGGATGCCTTGAGGGTGAGTCATTTGTGGTCTAATTTTCGGGTGAACTAACCCTTTCATATTTTGGGTCAGGATTGGTGCAATTCATGCTTGACCTAGAATGTTCTCGAAAAACAAATTTGTTAAATCAAATATAGAAAACTAAATTATTGTCTGCCACGGCTGCAAAGACGTGTTGAGGTCGTTTTTTCAGGGGGTTTTTTGCAAGCTGTCATTAGCACAATGTTAATGAAAGCTTATTTTCCCTAAATGTTGTCACGTAAGGTCATGACCGCAGCTGTTGATAGTTAAAATCCAACAATTTTGCCATTCACGGGGGTTATCTGTTACAGATAGTGAATACATGCGGGCTATATGCATACATAAAGATAAGTCGTTCTTTTGTTTTCAGTGTTGGAATTGACAGGTAAACATACCAACCTGCACTTTACATGGCACACTCATACTCGCATACTAGGCCAACCTGATTCAAGGTGTAAAAAATTTGACTGGTGATCTATATGTAACCTGTTATGTTGGTTTCAGGTCAGTCTCTGCACACTTCATCAAATGGCAGCCCTCATCCAGTCAAAAAGGTCCAAAAGAATTTCAAGAATAACTACGCTTCTGTCGAATGCGGGGCCAAAATCCTCTCGGCCAACAATGAGGCCAAGGTAAAGTGCAAGAAACTGCAACTTTTCAACAGCATATGGGGCAGATAGAAAGATGGAAGGATTTTCACCAGGGGCATAAATAGGACAATCATTTAATTACTGTTATTGTTCTTGCATCTGAAATGTTATTGATTAGTTTGAGATAAGCAATTGTCTAACATATGTGTGCTTGTCTGTGTGTTTTGTTTTCAGAGCACATCTGCCATCTTGATGGAGAACATGGATCTGTACATGCTGAACCCCTGCAGTACCAAGATCTGGTGAGTCACTGCAGATAAAGAGAAAAAACAGACTGCAGCAGCTGCTCAGAGACAATGAAGAAATGCATTTTGCACTCTCTATTCTCCTAGTTGTGTAAATTACATATTAACAAAGTTGACAAGTTCTATTAGTAAGTGTGGTGCTAAACTCAGCATTTTAATTATTTTATAATTATTTAGCCTCTTAATAACTGGCGGAATTACAGTTGGGGCTGCATGATTAATTGTATTTTAACCATGATCATGATTTATGCTTCTCTCAATTAAGCATAATTGTCTGTGATATTGGCCCACTGGTTATTTATCCTGATTATTTTTTGTCTCCCCCATTTGACATTTGTTGCATCAGACTTGCATCAGTAACAAGCCTCCATGATCTCTAATTAGGCTCTTTTAGAGAAGATTCTTAAAGTTTGAACAGTTTTCATAATATAGAGTGTGTTGATATATGATAAATGTAATAAAACGGGAAACTAGATTAAGTAAAATAAACCCTGTGTATGAGTTGAGATTGTTTTGATTTGTGCTTATGTGAAAGGGCAATCATTCTGATTTCTAAAAAGAAATCAGATTGTGATAATTGTGATTATATTTAAATTTTTAATTTTTTTTTGTAGGTTGAGCTACTCTCCCACTTTGGCTCTGAACACTTCTGTCCACTCAGCCTGATCAGGTGTGTTTAATTAATGTTACTTGAATAGAATATGGACAATTTCAATACTGTGTATAACATGACTGAAACCTATTTTGCACAAGTATGTGAATGCCCATATGCACATAACCTTGATGTTATTGCATTCAAAGTGCAGTGCAGGTATGCGTTGCATATAGGCTGCACGATTAATCGAATGCGATTGTCATGTGCATTTTGTTAAACTCAGTATGACCACAAAGAGCTCTATAATGTGTATTAGAACAAAAAGGTCTTCTTCTGTTGTCAACATTTATATTGATCACTAGCTGATGAACACTGTGTATAATAGCACAGATATTTAAAGGATACGTTAATACTCAGTTGAGTTTTTACAGTATGTACAAGTACACTACCGTTCCAAAAGTGTGGGGATAATAAATATGAGTTTTTGAATGATTTTGAAATCTCTTACACTCACAGTTAGCTCTTATACTTTCTGCATGGATTTGATCAAAAAATACAGTAAAAACAGTAATATTGTGAAATATTTTTTTTGGAATTTAAAATAACTTTTCTATTTTAATATATTTGAAAATGTCATTTATTATTGAAATGGTAAAGCTGAATTTTCAGCATCATTACTCCAGTCTTCAGTGACGCATGATCCTTCAGAAATCATTCTAATATGCTGATTTGCTGCTTAAGAAACATTTTAATATTATCAGTGTTGAAAATGGTTTGCTGCTTAATAGTTTTGTGTAAACCATGATACATTATTATTTTTTGATGCATTGAAAGTTTAAAGAACAGTATTTATTTACAGTTTATGTTTGTAACATCATAAATGTCTTTACTATCACTTTTCATCAATTTAATGTGCCTTTGCTGAATAAAAGTATTTCTTTCTTTCAACAAAAAGTTGTAATGACTCCAAACATTTGAATGGTAGTACAACAGGCGTTTGCATACTTGCGTGAAGTATGTTTCTAGTCTAATGCATACTGTGAGGGGAATTTTTTGGTATGCGTCATATGAAGTATTTTTTCCTTCATTTTGAGAGAAAAATATATATTTTTTAAATGGTTATGATTAAATGGTTCGAAAGATGCAAAAAATGTTTTCATGACATTTCAGAAGGTGACTGATAAGAGTAAAGCCAATGCATACTGCACAAGCAGCATTATGCGTTAATCAGAAACAGGTCGCTTCTGATTTTACAATCCTGTACTTGCATTGCCCTTTAAATTTCATTGACTGTGAGAAAGCACACCTGGCTTTATAAAAGTTTCAAAAGGCAAAGTTCTTGAATTGAGTTGATCTCTATCCTGCCTCAATCTCCTCTCAGGCCCGTTTGCATTGGCAGGAGATTTAATCTTGGTTGGAGGCCCATAAAGGGGCTGGTCTGCCTGCACTCTATGAGAGACATATTGTCCCCCTGTAAGGGAGTTACTGTATATACTGTGAGAGGCAAGCAAAACACTACAGCCAGATATATAGATGAAAAATAAAAATCCTTTCCACACTTGTACTAAACATTTTGTTAGCTTTTTAGTTCTGACCTTAACAGATCCAAATTGAGAATCGCAAGAAGCTACTTTCTGGTCATTGTGCTATTTTACAAGCCACAGAGTAACATTTATTCCAAAATCCTACTTCCCTTTGATCTCTAAAACTGCGAATTTTACTGGATATCTGTTGTTATTTTTCTTCCACTGCTGTTACCTCCTCCGTACGTGGCCCTTGAGGATTGAACGGGGGCTATAAAACATGTTTTTAAAGACCCCCACTAACCTGGGCAAAGGGCAGAGTGATTATAGTTGTTTTGTAGAAGGCAGAGTAACTTATCTCTGCCTTCTACAAAACAACTATAATCACTCTGCCCTTTGCTGATGATCAAAGTGGGCTTTATGTTAATATTTCTTATTCTGAAGCCTGACCGTCTCTTATCTTTACAGGGGCTGTTTGTTCTTTATGATAATACAGGAACATACTGTCATTTTTATCAACACTCCCTCCCATGCTGTTTTTAATCCTTTTCCTAACTCTTATACTTGCAAGTATCTAATTTTTTGTGTTGCTCATGTGTATCTTTGTGTATATCAGGGTGTTTGGCACCAGTATGGTGGAGGAGTATGATGAGATAGCTGACTCTCAGTACACGTCAGAGAGAGCCGAGTATCTGGATGAAGACTATGGTGAGATCATCTCTCTAAATGATTGCTCACAGAAAGTTAAAAAAGTACAGTATTAACAGATAGATATGTGCAATACTATATGGCAGGATTTAATCATTTAGACACAAGACTGCATTTGTTTGTTTTCTGTTTGGCAGTTGTTGTGTGTGTGTCCATTTGGCTAATGCTGTTGTCTTAATTCCAGACGTCTTTTTTACAGATTACCCACTCGGCTACCTGCCGTCAGAGGACAAGACATCGAAGAATCTGCTGGGCTCTGCTACAAGTATGTGCTGTTCCTCCATATTCTGCTTGTGCTTTTGATTTCATGAATATTTATCTGTAGATGCCCACAAGTAATCATTTCAATCTACTGGTTAAACTAGCTAAACTATGAACAGAAGTGGATAACAGCATTGCCACTTTATAATTGGGATGAAACCCGTTAGTTGCGCATTGCACAGATTCACTTTGCTCACGGCAATCCCTGTTGATTATATTCCAGTTTGCTCAAAGCTACAGTGGCAAAAAATTTACTAACTGTAGAATTCAAGGAAGGGGTGTGCCCTCTGCCGAAGTTCCAAGTTTTCTTTTAAAACGCGTTTTGAATATCCGTTATAAAGGTTGTGAAGTCAAAACTTGTTGTTGTTAACTAAAACAATTACAAATTGTTTTCTTTAAATGAAATAAAGCCATAATAAAATATACATTTTAGGTAACATTTTATTTCAGTTAGTTGACAATGCAACATTTCTCATTTTCATATTTTAAGTTGAAGTACATTTATTTTATTTAAAATTACAAAAATAAAAATAAACTGTAGCTAAATAGAAATATTAGAAAACGACAAATAATAATAAAAATGACAAAAGCACATTACAAAAACCTAAATAAAATGAAAACTAAGTATAAAGTAAAAGCTATTCAAAATACTATAGTAATATATAAATAATACTAAAATAACATTGTAACACATGCAGTTAAATGTTTAATGCAGTTAATTATCACCAAGGCTCAATACATGGAATATTACATAAAAATGTACAGTATATGTACGTTGTTTTTTTTTTATTATTATTTAATTTTTTTTTTTAATTGCAGATTTGCAACACATTAACTATGGAGAATTTATGAGGTTAATAATGAACAGTCCTTGTATACAACATGTACTTCTGTTGCCAGTAGAATGCCAATTAATGCCAGAATACATAACAGAATTTAATGATGATAATATAATACCACGCAACAAGCATACTGGCAGATTGACTTCAATAATTCAGAAGTTCATAATTTTTGGCCAGTGATCATTATATTTTAAGAGCATTGAATTTGGTTTGGTGAATTGTAGAAAACAATTCAGCCTGTGTGTTGGCATTGTGAGACATTTACCCCTGTTCCATGCATATAAATGTTACATTTTTAGTATTTTCCTCTGGATTCTTTTAGACGCCATCCTGAACATGGTAAACAACATTGCAGCAAATGTGCTAGGAGGGAAACCAGAACTAGAGGACGGAGCTGAAATGGAAGGTACGGACCTGATCTCTGCCTTGAGCTTGGATATTAAAACCACCCTGTCCTGAGTCTGTACTAAGAAATTACTTATTTGCTCCTCTTTGCTTGGCAGCTGTTTGTGACTAGTGAGGGCTGTCACCATGCCAACAGTGCTGGAACTGTGAGGCCTGGCAGTGTAAGCACGTCTTTGATGGGTTCTGTAGCTGCTCTTGCCAGCATCAAACTCTCCCAGGGGGTGTGTGTGTGTGTGTGTGTGTGTGTGTGCGCAGGCCCAGAGAGAGCTGCTACAAAATGCTGTTCAAACACGCATGTGGCTTTCCTTAAAGCAGAAGTAAAGTTTAAAAACAGCCTGCTTCTCTATCATGACCATAAACAGTCTGACTAGGAGGCTAAAAGAAAAAAGACTGTTTAACAAGATATTTTGTACTGTGGCCCTTGAGAGATTGCAGTCGAGTGGATGACTGAAAGTTTATATTACGTTTGGAAAAGGAAAGCACGCTATGGGCAGTTTTGTTTTTAAACTGTTAGATTGTGGTTGACTGATATGAGTTGTTTTTAATGGCCAATACCAATATCTAGATAAAAATGGTGATTGATAGCTGATATAATACCAATATACATACTACAGTTTATTGATATAAAATAACACAAAATTGAATCACCTGATCAAATTTATACCAATAAAATGAATGAACGATTCTTCCAACTGTGAGTGAACACACTGGCAGTTAGAGTCTTTTCAGACTGACATCCTCCTGTACACTTTGGAAATTTAGAAGTCCCTTTATTAGCCAGTAATCATTATATTTTAATAGCTTTTAAAAAGTTGTTCGGTTGTTCAATTGAAGAAATGCACAGTTGGTAATCATAATATGACACCTGCCTTTCAGAAAACTAGTTGGGTGAAAATTATGTCCCCTATTTAACATTCATGAAACCGACTAATAATATAATCCATAATCTTTTAGATGATTTCTACTCCACTCATGGCTTATAGTTTTACAAACACATATTAGAGAGTAACTTCCCATGTTTGATGCACATTTTTCGAGATAATGTAATCTTCACTGTCACAAAGACTGACTCAGTATGTGACAAGAATTCAGAAAATGCCATTGTGGCACAATGACTGATATTCCAAAGCTGGGTTTTTTTCGATATCCTTGTTGGCCTGGATAAACCATCCCAGGCTCTCGAGATCATCACCTGTTGCTAGTTAAGGGCACATTTGTGTTTCTGTGTTTAATCTTGGGTGCTTTTCTCTGAACAATAGCCCTCTTTGTGTTGTGGAAGGGCAGTATGGAAAACAAATTTTCATATTCTCCTTTTCCTTTTCTCACTGTCAGAATTTGTTATTTTTCTCATCTTGCTCAGGAAACATTTCCTCTGGGACAGAAAACGTCACCCAGACGTCAACAGAAACCACACTCACGCCAGAACCTACTGAACAGCCCTCTACGTGAGTCTCATTCGTACACACAAACACACACACCCTACTCATCCAGCATATTAAAACCCCAAATGCTTGCTCAATACTGAGCCCCGAGCTAGTCAGCGTATTCCAGCACAGACTGTTTGCTCACATACCAAATCAACCACTGAATCCTTTTTCTAATACAGTACGAGCTTATAAAACTTTAATTAACTGTAGCTGCTGCATAACCAGGCTCAGAGTCAGACTCAATCTGCTGAATTATGCAGAGTGCATTTAAACATGGTAAAAATAGTTTGTAGCTAAAATCTTGATCAAATTAGCCAAAAATATTTAGTTCATAGAGGAGTATTTAGTTCTCATTTAATGTACCTTACACCCTTTCAACACATTCAATTTTTTTTTTTTTTTTTTACAAACAAATTTTTGATTGAAAATTTTAATTAATATTCATTGGAAAATCTTGCCCTACTTGGCATTATTTATGAGATAAATAGCTTTGATTTGTGAACAGATGATTCTTTTTAGTAAAATCTTTTTAGTGAATTGGTTGGTCTGCTTTATAAAATTGATTTAAACAATTCATTCACAAATCTGACTGATCTGGTTCTCAAGATCTGGTCACAGCAGCTAACTTAAATGAATGTCATTATTATTTTAAGATTACTTTATTATTATTTATAGTCATTCTATTATCAGTGAATATTTTATGCACTTCTAACATTTATTATTTTTAATTAGCCGTATTTTTTATTTTTAGTTATGTTTCAGTAATTTGATTTGCTTTATAATTTTTATTTATTTAGAAATATTTCTTTATAGCTTTAATTTATTTTTACATTAGTTTTAGTTTTTGCAATTTTAGTACTTCTACTTGAACTTATTTCAGTTGTCAAGGCAACATTTGTAATACAGTGGTGGCCAAAATTATTAGAACGTTAGTATTTTCACCAGCTGAAAAATGGTTTTAAGTCAGTTATTTTTAACTTTTGCTGTAGTGTGTCAGTAGGAAAGATCAGTTTACATTTCCAAACATTCATTTTGCCGTTAATTGTAATAATCCAGTGAGATTTTTTTTCTGACATCAGCCAGTTCTCCACACAGAGATCTGATCTGATCATCAGCCAGTCTGTCTGGAATGTCATGAAGAAACAGAACAAACTGAGACAGACTAAATCCAGAAGAACTGTGGCAACGTCTCCAAGATGCTTCAAGAGACCTACCTGCAAAGCTACTTGAAAAACTATGCTCAAGCGCATCTAGGGCAAAAGCTGCTTTAAACGCAAAAGATAGTCACGCCAAATGTTGATTTAATTTAGTTAATAGAAGTTAATTGATAAAGAAAATAAATTTATGACATTTATTTTTGACAACATCCTCATTTTACAGCATTTTTACACAAGTGCCTAAAACTTTTAACAGTAGTGTAGCTTTGCAGGTAGATCTCTTGAAGCATCTTGAAGACGTTGCCACAGTTCTTCTGGATTTAGTCTGTCTCAGTTTGTTCGGTTTCTTCATGACATACTGACATACCAGACAGACTGGATGATGATCAGATCAGATCTCTGTGTGGTGCACTGGCTGTTGTCAGACAAAAATCTCCCTGGATTGTTACAATTGATGGCAAAATGAATGTTTGGAAATGTAAACTGATATTTCCTACTGACACACTACAGCAAAACTGATTTTAAAACATTTTTAGCTGGTGAAAATACTAGTGTTGTAATAATTTTGACCTCCACTGTATATTTTTTATCAGGTTTTATCTAGTTATCTATATTTTATTCCAGCTTTAATGAAAACTATTTTCAGTAGTTTTGGTTTAAAATGTCTTTTGCCCACATTCATTGATATTCATTGTCATGGTCATAGAATTTCTTATTTTATTGTTCTTTTAAGTCATATGGAATTGGAACTAAATAACTTAGCAAATTACAGAATTCTTCTTTGGATGAACTGTATCTTTAAAAAATTAACATGCAAGGAGTTGAGTTGTGACAGGCATTTCAGTTCTGCAGTAAACTGAGGAGCTCACATTCTGTGTGGTCGTGCTCATAACTAAGTAACAAACATTGTGCAACCTTGGTTTGAAATGAGAGATTTGAGAACTAACATTCTTGGTCATCATATCTCCAGGCTGGATGTTCTTGAGCTGGATCCCACTCTAGTGAAGGATGACTTAGAGGTTCCTGTTCCTGAGGCTCCTTCAGAACCTCCACCTGAGGAGAGCCGTATCGTCATCCTCATCGAGGAGGACGAAGAGGCCACTCAGCCAACGGTGACCCTGCTGGAGGAGGAGCAAGAGGAGGAGAAAAGTACAGAGGAGATGTGGGAGCGGGAGAGCGCCACATACTGCAGCCACCTCTCCACTTTGTCCTGTTTGGCATCTTTGCACGAACACTTCTGCTGCTACTGTTCAGCAGCATTAGCACTACAGCGCCAGCATAGAGACCAGCGCCACAAAGCACAGCACACACACACCGACACAGACACTCAAACCACCCCTCAGCAGTCCCTCCCTGACACCACCCCAACCCAAGAGCCCGCTGTGCCCTCTGAGAAACTTCCAGAAACAGAGCAGCCCTCTCAGGCACAAGCTGAGAGGATTTCCCCTACTGAAACGGTGGCTTCTCTGCCTCAGTCCTCCAGTGGGGAATCTGCAGTCACAGATCAGGAGCTCCCACCTGAGACCATTCTGCTAGAGCCCAGTCGTACCTCCACCCTTCCCCCACACAGCTTCTCCGACACCCCCACCCAAAACATCCCAGAGTCCCTACCCACGGGAGAGCCCGTGGACCAGCGTCCGCAGTACCTGGAGGACATCCCAGAAACCCGTACGCCTGTCAGCACCACCAGCAGCCTCCTCTCTCCCAGTGCCGCCGCCTCTCCGCTCTCTTCCACCACCACCACTGAACCACACAGCCCAGAGACGGACCCTCCCAAATTGGAGCTCCCCGTCGCCACCAAAGAGCAGACGGTTCAGCCATTGCCCACCCACACTCGCCCCGCTGATATCCCACCTCCTACTGAACTTCCCATCCCGCTTCCAGAAGCCTCGGATATCGGCAGGACTGCAGGGGTTGAAGATCCTCACCACAGTGCTGTGGCCTCCCAGCCAGAGCTTTCTGAAGCCCCTCTGTCTCAACAAGAGGAGACTGTTGATGACATTCTGCTACCGCACCGCACCGTCGGAGAGTTTTACGCAGAGCAGCAGCATTCGGCAGAAATGGGCCACGGGAATGGAAACGGCAATGGGAATCAGGTGCACGGATCCAACCAGAAGGAATCGGTGTTCATGAGATTGAATAACAGGATTAAAGCACTAGAAATGAACATGTCCCTCAGCAGCAGATACCTGGAGGAGCTCAGCCAGAGGTCAAAACACAGATACATGCTAGCAAACCTAAAATGATCATAGTGGGCCACATTGTTTGATTGAGCCATTCTGCTGTCTCTCAGGTATCGTAAACAGATGGAGGAGATGCAACGGGCTTTCAACAAGACCATCATCAAACTGCAGAACACCTCCAGAATCGCAGAAGAGCAGGTTATTATCAGTCACACAGAACATTAGTCATTTGAGCTGGGCTTTTTTATAAACTTTGATACTGGCAACTGCAACATGCATGGATAATGTGTTTGGACACTTAGATACATTTGAGAAAGTGTGAATGGCACTGTATTAAATAAAGTATCATATTCCAATTAGAAAATACACTACCATTCAATATGTTGGGGTCAGTAAGGTTTTTTTTTTAGTTTGTTTGTTTGTTTGTTTTTGAAAGAGGTCTCTTATGCTCACCAAGGCTCAAAAATGCAATAACACACACACATTTATTTTCTCTCCTGTTTTTAACTGTATTTTGGAGTAAAATGTATTCCTGTAATATTAAAGCTGAATTTTCAGCATTCATTGTGCCAGTCGTCACTGTCACATGATCCTTGAGAAATCATTCTAATTACGCTAATTTGCTAAAGGAACGTTTATTATTATAATTATTAGTGGTATAATTTACACATCCCAAACATTTAAACAGTAGTGTCAACATTGAAAAGAAAACTGTCATCAAGTAATTTTATGAAGATACATTGTTTATTATCAAAACGAAGACAAAATATGATTATTAACTTATTTATTGGATTATTTTTTTTTATCTATTGTTTATCCTTCAAATATTCCTCTAACACTTGCACTCTGTTGTTTCTACTACTTGTTTTTTTCTCATTCTCTATTCTTTCGACTTTTCTTTTTATTTATAAAAAATGACCCTCTAATACTAGCGTTCTCTATTGTTTTTCTATTTTCAACTTGTTTTCATTATATTTGTGTAAAAAAAGTACCCTCTAACATTAGCATTCTCTATTGTTTTTCTATTCTATCTACTTCTTTTCTTTATATTTATCATTTTAAAAAAACCATGCTATGTGTACGGCATTAGACTAACAGAGACTTGTTGTCAGCACTTACATATTACTGCTCTTTTGTTGGTTTTGATTGCTTCTGTTATCCTCATTTGTAAGTCGCTTTGAATAAAAGCATGTGCTAAATGACTAAATGTAAATGACAAAAAAAAGACTTTGAAGACATACTGTTTAAAATCAAAATAAAATGTTCTTGGACACCTTCTGGCTAAGAAAACTGACAACTTTGGGGGCAACTGTAGCATGCACTGTGTTTTTTTTTTTTTTTTTTTTACATGGATAACGTGGATAACTGTTTGCAACTGTGTGTGTGTGTGTGTGTGTGTGTGTGTGTGTGTGTGTGTGTGTGTGTATTTAGGACCAGAAACAGACAGAGTCTATACAGATGTTACAGAGCCAGCTGGAGAATGCCACCAGGATCATGCTGAACCTGTCTGCCACAGTTGCTCAGCTACAGCGAGAGGTCTACAAACATGCATTTCTCATCTCATTCCTGACCTATCTAATGTTTGGCCCACCCAGTAATGTTTATTCATATTGTTTACTGTGTGTTGTAGGTGTCTGACAGACAGAGTTACCTGGTGCTGTCTCTGATCCTATGTCTGACGCTGGGTCTGCTGCTCTGTATGCAGTGCTGCAGGAGCTTGCCCAGTCACAACACCAGCTCAACCATTCCCATGAGCAACCACTACCCCAGCCCTAAGAGGTATAACACACACCAAATGTGCAGAATTCATAACACAATACAAGAACACAATGCGTTCTCAGGATTGCAGAAAGGAGTTCTCTAGAGCAGTGTTTCCCAACCTTTTTTTTTGTTGCGGCACCTTTTGGAAATTTTAACAAACTTGTGGCACCCTTCAAAGTTAATTTTGTCACAATATTTGAATTCCTAACTTCGATATGATAATTTGAAAAGTATAGATATTCGGTACAACAGGGAAGAACTGCAGAATATAATGTCATACAGATATTTTTTTATATTATTTAAAAAATTTGTCCATCAATGGTGGCAATCAATAGGCTAATTTCTAATGAAGATACCAATTTATATGACATTTTAATGTAGGGTTTTATACATATGTAAGCATTATTTAATTACCATTATAACTAGCTATCTCACACATTTTTGCTCACTCAGTGTTTTTTTTTATTTTACAGTGGGGTAATTTTGGTGCAGTTGCACGAGATAGCTTGATTTCAAACTTTGAATTGAATAAAAAATGACAAGTAAGCAGTCAGTAATAAAATAAGAACAAATAAAGAAATTAATAATGATAGCACAAATAAAAAATAACGACAGGCCTTCGAATTAAATTAATAGCTTTTTTAGTTTTTCAGGTAGGTCTTACAGTAGTGTTAAGATATTTAACTTTTTTTTTTTTTTTTTACCAATTATCCAAATAATGTTTAGTCCTAGAAAGCTATTATTATCAGAACATGTGAGCATAATTGCGGTTAGCAGATCAATGAATGAGAGGGCAGCGTTACCAGAGTTGCCCATATACCACACCGTGTTACAACACAGTAGGGCTATTGCAGACAGAAACAATACTGTACTACATCGATGTTTCCTGTCGGCTCAATTTTTGAGTGGACTTTGCTGTTCCGATTCGCATGAACGGTATACGAGTGGAGCGACTGAGCGGAGTGCACACTCATAGAGCGGGATAATACGCAGAGCGTCACACCACGTGAAAGTGAAACCTGAGCGGTGAACTCATTTTCGGCAGCCGAAATTTCGGTGCATCTCTAATTATTGGCGACATCAGAAATGGATATTTGGATGAGCAAGCTAGTTGAAGTTATGTAAACTGATTTAATAGCACAGATGTTTGAAGTTAGCCCTTTGTGACAATAATGTAGCAGCATACCATTCAAAAATTGATCATTTACAGTGGGGCAAAAAAGTATTTAGTCAGCCACCAATTGTGCAAGTTCTCCCACTTAAAAAGATGAGAGAAAGATTTTTATTTCAAATAATTTGGTATTTTGAGCTTTCTATTCATCAATGAGGAATCAGGAAGTTCGCATCTATATTTGGACACTTGCATAGAATATATCTAGGATTAATGTCTCTCTTTCTCATTTTCAGGTGTTTTTCCTCATATGATGATATGAGTCTGAAACGGAGAGTTTCTTGTCCTCTCATTCGTTCAAAGTCATTTCAACTGCCCACGTCAGAAGGTAAGAGTCACCTTTTACACTCAAGAGAGTTATGGTGCCAGAGCTCTCTCTATGTCTCTCTGTCTTTCTCTCTTTTTCTCTAACTCCTCCCCTTCTCTCATATAATTCACATTGTTTTACTCTGCTCTGGTTCTTAACATCCTGTGTCTTTTTCAGCCAGACTCAAATCCACCATATTCATTTCTCACAGCCCACTAATGTCACACCTTCCCACTTAACATGTGGCTTACGTTGTGTGCGTTCACTTTGGCTGCTGCTCTCAGAAGAATCACGCCTTTTGGATTAAATGGCACACAGATCACATTACAGCTTGATCTAGTTTTGGGTCCAGCTGTGGTACTAGTTCCAAAGTGTCTGGCCATAATTCAATATCAGTGTGACCCATACTGAGCACAGTGGGATTTGTAATTGAATGTCAACAGAGTCTTATCTTATGGGACGTATTAAGCAAACAACTCTTTCTTTTACAAGCCAAAAAACTCAATTAAAACCGTTAATTGAGTGTAAATTGTTATAATAAAAAAAGTAACAAAAAGTTAGCTACTTGGAAATCAGTGTATTGATTCTCAAAGACTTTTCATATTGACAATGTCACCATATTTAGACATTTAAAACTATAATAAAGTTAATATGTAATAAGTATTATAATATTTGAATTTAATGTGCAAAAACGAATGTAAATGTAACAGTAAATACATTCAATCTTACACGCACAGTATACATTATTTGATTATTTTGACATTTTATTTGAAAAGAATAAATTTTTTAAAGAATAAAGTCATATAATTTTATTTGTAAGTGATATGTGCAGTAATTAATTTGACAATTCTAATATGTAAGAACAATTCAGAAAAACTAATATGAAAAACTTGCAAATTCAGCCGCATAAACTGAACCGTCTTCACTACTTTAAAACGCCAGATCCTTCCTGTGCTTCATGTTCCATTTTTTCCTCCCACATTTTGCTGCAGCATTGTGTGTGTGTGTGAGCTCATCAGTGGTTTGTGTTCATAAGGCAGAGGTTGGATATTTTTAGCACATGATGCTTTTGGCTGGCACATGTTGGACATTTGCAAGTAGTAACAGTGGAAAAATGTGATACATTTAAGGGATTACTAAGTATTGCATATATGCAAATCAAACTTGACTTTCAAATGCATGCAAATTACAGCATTATGCTAAAAATTGATGCTGCAGCCATGGTTGCCACTTGCAGACTTTGTTGGCAATGAAACGAGAGTGAAATAGGACAACATTACAATTGAATAACAGTTGCACCCTTGAAGAAAAGCAGAAAACAAAATACTTTAAAGAGTCTGTGTGTAACTTGTGCTACTACTTGCAAGTGCTTTCATGCTTGTGTTATTGTTTGCCATACCATTCCGTTAACCTGCCCCCTCTCTCCCCTCTTTAGTAGGTCCTGATGACTTGTACATTGTAGAACCTCTAAGGTTTTCTCCAGAGAAAAAGGTATGGAGTTTGTTTGGGCCGCTGTGTGTTCATGACAGTAGTGGGACTGAGGCGGGGTTTCAAAACCACTCACTGCTTGTTTAGCAGCTCTTGTCTTTGTTTTTTTCCAGTTTAACAGTTAGATTGTCAATCTGCAAGAACAGTATTAATTACATCAAAGCTTTATTAGAAATGCTTCAGTAAATGCCAAGAGCAGTGAGTGTTTTGGAACGCAGCTCTTTCCAGTTAGTCTGTCTGACCGGCCGTGAAGTTAACCGTTTCTCTGCTGACTGAGGATTCCGATTCCATTTAAAGGTCCCATGACATGCTGCTTTTTAGATGCTTTTATATAGGCCTAAGTGGTCCCTAGTACTGTGTCTGAAGTCTCTTTCCCGAAATTCAGCCTTGGTGCAGAATTTCAGCCACTACGAGCCAGTCCCACAATGAGCTTTCCTTAGGACGTGCCATTTCTGTGTCTGTAGCTTTAAATGCTAATGAGGAGGAGAGAGGCGGGGCAACTGCCATGCTTCGCTCGTTTGCAAGCCATGACGTCTCTCGAGGAAAAAAAAAATATTGCGCTCGCCTCGTACCGTAGTAGCTCATTTTCTCATGGGTGGGCCAAATTCTCTGGGCAGGCAAAGCAGAGAAAGGGGAGGTAACCTTTCCCCGTATGACGACATAAAGGGAAGATTCCAGATTGGGCCATCTGAGCATTCATTTTCTCAAAGGCGAAGCAGGATACCCAGGGCTCGGTTTACACCTATCGGCATTTCTAGCCACTGGGGGACCATAGGCAGGCTAGGGGAACTCATATTAATGTTAAAAAACCTCATAAAGTGACATTTTCATGCCATGGGACCTTTAACAACATGACAACAACAGTTCTTCTCAACTCTATACAATATCACATTAATATTATATTATCATAATTTAAACTACAATTTTAGCTTCTTTTCTTTTCTTTTTTTCTTTTTTGCATCCAGGCAGTAATTGCATTGATTCAATTTCCCATCTCCCTTAAGTACAAAACAGTCACAGTTCATTTCTAGTTTAATGTATGTTAATGATGAAAAGTTAGTCAGTCTATAACTGTCCCATTTAATAAGTCATTAAACCTATTCAAATCCATAACACATGAGTTTAAGACTGATTTGTGTCTTTTTGACCAATTTATTAAAAAGAACCGCTTTGTAAGAGTCTTGACTTGGGTTTTAGTCAAGGTTTAGCTTGTTCCCCAAAGAATAACTTTGTTTGCATAACTTTATGCTCGGATCTAATAGTAAAGGCCTGTTCAGACCAATACTGATGTTCAGCTAAAAAATTTGGTATGGTTTTCACATGCAATTTGTCTGTTCATATCAATGCGAAAAAACGGAAGACTGCTGAATAAAAATGCAAATTCACTCCCTGACATTAAGTGATGCTCATAGAAAACCAGAAATACTCCGGTAAACAACTTTGCTAAAAAGTCAGATAGTATTGAAATGTTACAGCCGTTCAGATTTTTGTATTCACTATAATGTTAATCAAGCAACACCAAATACAAGAGTACAGAGACAAAAGCTGGTTTCAGATTCTTCTGTCAGTGTTATTTTAATATCGTCGATATATTATTATAGTTTGAGTTTTTATATTTTGGTTTCACCTTAATTTTTCATTTTAATGAAACTTAATTTTTAAAATCATTTTTATTGTTTTTTAATGTCTGTATAGTATTTCATTTTTATTTATTAGTTTTATTTTTAGTTATTTTAATACTTACTATTTCAGTTTCTTGCCAAAGCAACATTTACCACTTTTATTTTTGTACATTTATTTCCATAATCATTTTTTTTAATTTTTTTTAGTTAACGTTGTTTGCTGTCACTTGGCCAAATAATCTCTGGGCATGCAACCAAAAGAGTGAATCTTGGTTGGCCAGTTTTTGTTGCCCTGTGATGGAAAAGAGATTAGAACAGCTTGCAATAAAACAATTGCGTTTTAATGACTGCATGCAGATTTTCATGTCGGTCTGAACAGACGCATTAACAGATGTTCATTCAAATGCTCCAGACATTTATGTTGGTGTGAACAGGCCTCAACTTCTCCACAAATGATCCTTGTGTTCTCTGCCCTCATGTGTATCATCACGTGATCATAGTGATTGTATTGTTGTGCCATCATTTCTTGATTTCTATTTCTCTATTCTTGGTGTCTGATAAAGTGTTCGCCACTATATATATTTGTTTATACTCGCTCAGCACAAAGACGGTTAGCGTGGCTTTAGGTGTTTAAATACCTCTCTGAATGCATCATTTAGACATTAAATAATTTCTCCCTGTTTGTGTCTTTCAGAAGAAACGCTGCAAGACAAAAGGAGGGGACAGAGTGGAGATGCTCCAGGCCTCTGTCCCCTCAGCGACGAGTGTTAACGGTGAAACATCATTACCTTCTCTTCAATTCCTGCCGTCAACGTGCAACGGCTATGCATCCACCTGCTCGTCCAGGGATTGTGTGTCAGAGGGCAGCTCCGAGAGCTCCACTTCCACACTGTCTGAGGAGTCCTTCAGCAGCGCCCCCTCCATGAACGGACATGACCCCACCCTGTGCAACAGCGAGCCGCCGCCGGCCAAGAGCAAGATGGAGAAGAGGTCTCTGAAACGCCGCAAGTCCAAGAACGCTGAGCAGCAGGAGGCCCGGTGCGTGGGGGAGACACTGCCACTTCCTGTGACCGTCACGCTGGAGGAGCTCATGAAGAGAAAGGCAGACCTGGGCATGGCCACATTCGGAAGGACAGCTGTAACGGGACGAGTTTGAGTTTTCACGCCACCATCTTACTTTTCTTATTCCAGCTTTTCGAAATTTCATTGTGAGCGCTGATCCTGACGCCGTCTTCACTACATCCTGGTTCTCTGAACTTTGGTTATGTGCCTTTTTTATCCAGTCAGGATCGTTTTGGGGTTTTTTTTTTATTCTTCGGGGAACTTCTGACTGATAAACATTGGCAAGTATGAATGAGACTTGGTTTGATGTTGCAGAGGTGGTGCTGCGTCACCGTGACCAGGATTTTAGGCCGATTTACAGATGCCAGACCCACAACATTCTAACATGACCCTCAGGTCTCCATTTCCTCTTTCTCTGTCCCTTTAAGGCTCACTCACTCTTTTTTTCCTTCCTGGTTGGATATGTAATTGTATATGTGAGTGTGTGTGTGACTGTACGCCAGTCATTGTCTGTGGTTGGTTTGTGGGACCAGTGATGTCACATAGCACAGGGTTTCAATCCAGTGAACAGAGCTGAATGAAAAACAGATCCAGTCCATGTTAATTCTGTCATTTTCTTTTAGAGTTTTATTTTTTTTCCCTCTTTCTCTGCTATTTGAATCACGATCTAGTTTGACCAATGAGTCCAGGCTGGGCCTGAACACACACACACACACACACACACACACATACATTCATATATCAACATGTTCACATTGTGACGCACCCAACAGCATCTCAAGCATGTTTACAGCTCATTTTCTTCATGTTCAGTGGAGCCGTCATAAAACAAAGACAAATTTTTACACGCTTTAAATATACACGGGGAGTTTGTAGGGGACATTCTGTTATTTTAGTGGTAATTATTTATGTATTTATTTATTTAAATGTGACCTGGGCTCTATGAGATCACGGTCATGTGATATATGAGATACAGTGGCCCCTCCAACCTCCATGTAAGAGATTTATTACAGATACACACAAATGGTACGGACAACATCTTCCTGTTCTCTAAAGTTTTCACACTCTGTGATTTGAGAAAGCTGGATTCAGCTTTTGACTTCTTAAACTTTTTTTTGCATTCAAACTCTTTCTCTGCTATTTGAATCACGATCTAGTTTGACCAATGAGTCCAGGCTGGGCCTGAACACACACACACACACACACACACACACACACACATACATTCATATATCAACATGTTCACATTGTGACGCACCCAACAGCATCTCAAGCATGTTTACAGCTCATTTTCTTCATGTTCAGTGGAGCCGTCATAAAACAAAGACAAATTTTTACACGCTTTAAATATACACGGGGAGTTTGTAGGGGACATTCTGTTATTTTAGTGGTAATTATTTATGTATTTATTTATTTAAATGTGACCTGGGCTCTATGAGATCACGGTCATGTGATATATGAGATACAGTGGCCCCTCCAACCTCCATGTAAGAGATTTATTACAGATACACACAAATGGTACGGACAACATCTTCCTGTTCTCTAAAGTTTTCACACTCTGTGATTTGAGAAAGCTGGATTCAGCTTTTGACTTCTTAAACTTTTTTTTGCATTCAAATCAAATGAAGCATCAGATAAATCCCCTCTAACGCTCGTAACATCTGATTGGCTCAGCTTCTGGCTGTGATTTGCTCTTCCTCGCTGGATCTGTTCAGACGAACTTTGCCTTTGGGTTACTAAATTTGAGGTGAATCGTAAAAACGGCCGAGCTCTCGTTGTTGTGCAAATATTATGCATAGTCCAGCAAAGCAACCGTCTGGTCTGTCCTACCTGTCATGTACATGTAAAGATTGTGTGTGTGTGTGTGTGTGTCCAGCATCTTCACTTTACACACTCCATGTCCCTCTTAACACACTTTCTATGTGTGTGTGTGTTCGCTCGCTGCTTTCTTAGTTGTTTTTAATGCATCCAAGAGACCATTTGACATCCCAGTAGAGTTTCTGTGTCAGATCTGTGTGTTGTGTAAGATTGTAAGCGTTTTCTTTCATGCAGACGATCCCATCATTGACCTTTAATCAGACTGTGGGGTTTAAAGAATGTGAATTCACATCACGATTTCAATAAAAGGGAAAGATTGGGATGGCGTGCGATGGACCATCTCTGTGATTTCCAAGCTACATGTTTCACTTTAAAATGTTTCACTACCTTTCTCCTTTTTGAATGGTAACTGATATATGCTTGTGGAATTTGTGGATGTTTTCTCATCAGTGTGTATGTTGATGATTTTTTCCAGTACACCAGTGAGTAGAGACCGCTGCGTGTGTCTCTCCTGTGCACTTTGGAGAACTCCACATTGTTTTTCTACACCACACCTTGTACAAGTGCTTTTTCGCCCCAGGCTTTCCTTAGTACGGCGCCCTCTAGTGGCGGATGCCTGATTTATTTAAATGTCCGCTAGGTGGCGCCCAAATGAAATCTCATCATCTGAGGACGAACTGCACAGTATTTGATTTTTTGTTTCTCCAATTGTAACTACAGCAGTGTAGTGCCATTAGAAACTGTGAATTTATAAATAAAACACTTTGTTGTCTTTATTCAGTGTGTTTTATTACTTTCACACTATAGTACAAGCATTAAAACCCATGAAAGCAGCTATACCACATATAGACATAGTGGTGCAGTGACACAACTTGTTATATCAGTGGTTTTCTGATTATGAAGTCTCATATAAGCTATTACAAAGTCTTAAGTTGCACAGATTTTTATCCAGATTTTCTTAGATATATCCATAAAGCTTAATGCAGTCAGTTTGGCATGTCTGTGTGTGTGGATTACACTATAAATGACATGAATGTTTGCATTTTAATGTATTTTAAAGACAAAGTCCAAAAATATAGTAATATATAGTTGACTATATGACTCACCGAGTGATGATTATTTGTCCATTTCTGTGCAATTGTAGCCACCTAACTAGTGGATGGCATGTGTGATTACCAAAAAAAAAAAAAAAACCTGTTCAAATGTATATAGTTGAAGTCAATCGTTTATATACACCTTTCAGAATCTGCAAAATGTTAATTATTTGACCAAAATAAGAGGGATCATACAAAATGCATGCTGTTGTTTATTTACTGACATGAATAAGATATTTCACATAAAAGATGTTTAGAAAGTCCGCAAGAGAAAATAGTAGTTGAATTTATAAAAATGACCCTGTTCAAAAGTTTCTTAATAGTGTGTTGTTACCTGAATGATCCACAGCTTTGTTTTGTTTTTTAGTGATAGTTGTTCATGAGTCCCTTGTTTGTCCTGAACAGATAAACCGCCTGCTGTTCTTCAGAAAAACTCCTTCAGGTCCCACAAATTCTTTGGTTTTCCTGCATTTTTGTGTATTTGAACCCTTTCCAACAATGACTGAATGATTTTGAGATGCATCTTTTCACACTGAGGACAACCGAGGGACTCGTATGCAACTATTACAGAAGGTTTAAACGCTCACTGATGCTCCAGAAGGAAAAACCATGCATTAAGAAAAACTTAAAAAATTTAAACTTTTTAAATTTGAAGATCAAGGTAAATTTAACTTATTTTGTCTTCTGGGAAACATGTAACTACACTGGACAAAATTATAAACGCAACACTTTTGTTTTTGCCCCCATTTTTCATGAGCTGAAGTCATAGATCTAAGACTTTTTCTATGTACACAAAAGGCCTATTTCTCTCAAATATTGTTCACAAATATTTGTCTAAATCGGTGTTGGTGAGCACTTCTCCTTTGCCGAAATAATCCATCCACCTCACAGGTGTGGCATATCAA
>NW_015505214.1:1428511-1432032 GCF_001515645.1 Sinocyclocheilus grahami | reverse complement strand
ACGATCTTGGAGGTGAAGATGCTGGATGTGGAGGTCCTGGGCTGGTGTGGTTACACGTGGTCTGCGGTTGTGAGGCCGGTTGGATGTACTGCCAAAATCTCTGAAAAGCCTTTGGAAATGGCTTATGGTAGAGAAATGAACATTCAATTCACGGGCAACAGCTCTGGTGGACATTCCTGCAGTCAGCATGCCAATTGCACGCTCCCTCAAAACTTGCGACATCTGTGGCATTGTGCTGTGTGATAAAACTGCACATTTTAGAGTGGCCTTTTACTGTGGCCAGCCTAAGGCACACCTGTGCAATAATCATTCTGTCTAATCAGCATGTTGATATGCCACACCTGTGAGGTGGATGGATTATCTCGACAAAGGAGAAGTGCTCACTAACACAGATTTAGACAGATTTGTGAACAATATTTGAGAGAAATAGGTCTTTTGTGTACATAGAAAAAGTCTTAGATCTTTGAGTTCAGCTCATGAAAAATGGGGGCAAAAACAAAAGAGTTGCGTTTATAATTTTGTTCAGTGTATCTCCTGTAGCATCTGGTACTAAATGAAAAATATGATATTTAGGCAAAATAAGAAAAATGTCTTCATTCTGTTCAAAAGTTTTACACTACCAGAATAAAAAAATCTATGTTCTATTTTTACATGAACATGTAATTATTCTATTTATTAAAACCAAGTATAAATCTAATCAGTTTAGTGCTTTTAAGCATTTACATTTATTCCAAAATAATAACAAAAACAGTTCTGTGGATTATTATACGTCCTTATAGAGTGTTCTTCAAAATACTATGTCAAAACACTTTGCTGTTGCAAGCTTTCTGGTTTAATATGTAAATAATATCGGTTCAGTGGAGTCTAGGACTTTTATTTTGAAGTGTGTGCAGTAGTAGGTTGATCAGTCTCAGCCCTGCCTCTCACAGGCTCGCTGACCGATCTGGAGCTTATTAAGGTAAGAATAACTTCATCAAATACACTCGAACGTGTGCTAGACAGTTAGATTAAAAGCCAAATTAAGCATGCACATGGCTGTCACGCGTTAATTTTGATGCATGAGTTTTATTGCATATTTATATTGATCCGTTATCAGACACACAGGCCATCAATAGACGATCAGATCTTAAAATCCTCTCTTCTGAAACATTGCATTCAGATCTTAAAAGCAGCTTTTGATTGTGTTGTGCATCTGAAGATCGGTGAAATGGAGGTCAGGCGATAAGAGACTTAACGCTACAGTAATCCTGCGCACTCCTGCACGACACGCTCAGCCCTGCTTTCTCAGGACTTTTAGTTTGTAGTATTATTTGGTTTTATGTATTGCATTGGAATAAATGAGTATTATTATATCTACTCTTACTGTTGTTGTTGTTGTGAAGCAGTTTGACACCAACAACGAACACAATGTTTTCAGTTTTTTAATGCGCAGTCATCATTATTGGAGAAACCAGTGAAAATGACCCTTGACCACGAGTCTGCAGACTCGGACTCCATGTGTTTTTCTTCTGCTTCTTCAATAACATCCTTTCATTCTAAATAAAATGTCATTTTTTAAATAAATTCTATTAGTGCTCCTGCAACATTTTATTCTGTATTATGTTGGAATATTTAAGTGCAATAATTTAATTATTTTGAACATTTATATTTAGCAGTTGGATTTTTGGCAGTGTTTAAATTCCAAAATTAAAAATGAATCGAGTATTTGAATTATTGAACATTTGTGACCCTGGACCACAAAGCCAGTCATAAGGGTAAATTTTTTTTATTTTTTTATTGAGATTTATAAATCATCTGAAAGCTGAATAAATAGGCTTTCCATTGATGTATGGTTTGTTAGAATATGACAACATTTGAAAATCTGGAATCTGAGGGTGAAAAAAAAAATCGAAATATTGAGAAAATCGCCTTTAAAGTTGTCCAAATGGAGTCCTTAGCAATGCATATTACTAATCGAAAATTAAGTTTTGATATATTTATGGTAGGAAATCTACAAAATATCTTAATGGAACATGATTGATTTTTGGCATGAAAGAAAAATAAATGGATAATTTTGACCCATACAATGTATTGTTGGCTATTGCTACAAATACAGGTGCATCTCAATAAATTAGAATGTCATGGAAAAGTCAATTTATTTCAATAATTCAACTAAAATTGTGAAACTCGTGTATTAAATAACATTTAAATAATCTATTCCAGATTTATAAAAAAAAAAAAATTCAGCTTTTTTAACTAGGTATCTAAGCCTACACGTGTCATATTTTCAGTCCTTTTTCCATACTGCTATTCTTTCCATTGTGCATAGGTATGTTATTGTCATTTGAATATGATCCACCGCATTGATCCTTATTCATTGATTTGATACAGGATGGCTGAACTGCCTCGGTCATGTGACTGTTTTGTGTCTCTGCCTCCGGGTTCAAAAGAAGATTATGTGATATTTGGTAAGAACTCTGACCGGCCGAGAGATGAGGTGCAGGAGCTGGTGTGTTACCCTGCATCCTCACACGCTCCCGGATCTACAGTGGAGGTGAACTGACTTTTTCATTTCATCAGTATTGGTATATAAAATACCTACTTTCTATTTCAAATATATTTCAAATATGTGTTTCATATTTTCTCCCCTTTCTCCTCCAAATATGTGGTTGCGGAGTAAAAATCTTGGAGTTGTGGCCAAACCATAGATGGTTTACAGGTGATTCTCTTTTCCATGTAGTGCACATATATTTCCATTCCTCAAGCAGAGCACACTCATGCGGTTGTGCTGAGCAGACCCGCTTGGCTCTGGGGGGCTGAGATGGGGGCTAATGAACACGGGGTGTGTATTGGGAATGAGGCCGTCTGGACCAAGGAGCCTGTGGATCCAGAAGAAGCTCTGCTGGGAATGGACCTGGTTCGGTGAGCTCCAAACAAGCAAACGTCTTTATCTTCCTGCTTTCTAGACTTGAAATTGATCAGCTGATGTATATTGTGTGTGTCGAGGCTGGGTCTGGAGCGCGGGGACAGTGCATGGGCCGCTCTGAATGTGATCACAAGTCTGCTGGAGCAGCATGGTCAGGGCGGAGCCTGCAGAGAGACCGCCGAACCCTTTAGCTACCATAATACCTTCTTACTAGTGGACCGACAGGAAGCCTGGGTCCTAGAGACTGCTGGGAAACTCTGGGCTGCACAGAAAGTCACAGGTGAGGAAAGATGATTCATGGTCAGTGGTGAATGCGTTTTCACATGTTAAGTGTGTGTGTGTGTGTGTGTTTCTCTCACGATCTGTCTGAAAAGATCCAAAATGAAGGACATTTATGTTTTATCCTGGTAAACAAAAGTTAATATTACAACAAAAGTTAATAAGTGAATATGGTAAATGATAAATGTGGTCTCTTAAAGAAGACACTTGATAGATTATTGCTAAAGATAAAAATAATAGAAGTTTTAAGTTTATTATTGTGGAAAATGCCCCCAAAAAACACTATTTTAAAATGTTATATAAAATATATTTTCTAAAACATGTTATATATTTATAT
>NW_015505214.1:1411965-1428478 GCF_001515645.1 Sinocyclocheilus grahami | reverse complement strand
TCTGAATTCTTTCCGTACCCACTGTATATATATATATATATATATATATATATATATATATGTGTGTGTGTGTGTTAATAAATGTGTAATATTATAATATAAATTAATTATTTATATACATGTACTAATATATTCGCTTAGCAATCCTACTGTGTTTTTAAATTGTCAAAATCAGAAATATTTGTAGTTATATATCTATGTACAATAGCTGTATCAAGATAACACATCTAATGTATTGATATAACAGTCTTGTATCTAAAAAAATCCTTCTTTTAAAATAAAGCGGAGGTTCTTTCTTTTGTCAGAGGGAGTCAAGAACATCTCTAACCAGCTTACGATAGGCACAGAGATCTGTGCAGAGCATCCGGAGCTGCGCGCTGTGGCTCAGGCTCAGGGCTGGTGGAGTGGAGAGGGGGACTTCAGCTTCTCTGCTGTCTTCAGCCCTGACAACCCCCCCGCCAGGATGGAAATGGCCAAGCAGCGCTACATGGGCGGCACAGCCCTCCTCCAGCAGCACAACGGTACGTTTGCTTTACTCTGCCATCATGACTGAGGAGTGGGGTTCTGTTTACAACAGGGAACTTCAATGTTATATTTAGGTTTCTGAAATGTGTTTTGGTTGCAGTAAGATGCAGAGTTATATTCTTACTCTTGCTATCCAGAGTGTTGTTCTTTTGAAGAGTGGATTTATTAAAATGTTGAATACTGCCATATACTGTTTAGACACTGCACTTACAGTTATTGCTTTTTTTAAAGTAATTATTAGTAAAAGCATGGACAACTAAAACGTTTTTATTATGACATTATGATTTACTTAAAATATTTGTCATTTTCAGTTTCTAATAATTTGCTGTAATAAGAATACTGTGTATTTTATAAATTGAATGTGGTGAATGTAACTATGTAGTGCTTATATTGAATCATGTAACTTGAATTGCCATGTAACTAGTTCTGTTTGAGATAACGATTTAGTTTTTCCAGTAGCTCAAAATATCACTACTAGCAATGATTTTTTTTTTCAATAGATTTTTTTTGGATTATAATATATTTATATTATAATTATTACAATACATTAATGTATACCTTATATATTTTTTATAGAATACAAATATGCTATTTATTTTTGTTTTATTATTAAAATTAATAGAATGTTATTTTTCTTTTGGGGTATGCAACGCATGCCTTTTTAAACAATTTTTTTATGAAATACATAATTGCACAATTGCAGATGTTACTCTGACTTGCCGGTTTTAGAGGTTCGTTTGTCATCATATAATCTTCACTACCAATAGTTTGGGGTCAGTAAGATTTTTATTTTTTTTTAAATACTTTTTTTCCATCAAGGATGCATTAAATTGATCAGAAGTGACAGTAAAGACATTTAAACTGTTAAAAAGATTTGTAATAAATGGTGCTCTTTTGAACTTTCTAAATATTAGTGAATAATGAAAGAAAATGTATCATGATTTCCACAGAAATATTAGGCAGCACAACAACTGTTTTCAGCATTTATAATACCAATAAATGTTTCTTGAGCAGCAAATCAGCACATTATAATGATTAGAAGGATCATGTGACACTGAAGACTGGAGTAATGATGCTGAAAATTCAGCTTTACCATCACAGGAATAAATGACATTTTAATATATTACTGTGATCAAATAAATGCAGCCTTGATAAGCATAAGGGACTTGTATCAAAAACATGCTTTTGAATGGTTATCTATGCTAGCCTATTTGAAATATAACACACCTGCTATGCCAGTTTATACCTGAAATATGACATTTGATCATATGTTGTTGTAATGTCTGAAGAAGGTCTTTTAAAATTGTCTATGTAAAATTAACTGTCATATGTACCTGCCAACACAGTTTTTTTTCCCTCTCCACAGGCTCGGTGACGGCTGAGGTGATGATGAGCATCCTGAGGGACAAGGCCAGCGGGATCTGTATGGATTCGGAGGGCTTCTGTACTACAGGCAGCATGGTGTCCATCCTCCCGCGCAACCCAGACATGCCCTGCGTTCACTTCTTCACTGCCACACCCGACCCCTCCAGGTGTGACCCTGAAAGAGCCGCTCAAACCTACATTGCCAGGGCCCACTCGTCACACTTTGATCCTTCTCTTGCAGGTCTGTATTCAAGCCTTTTATCTTCTCCGAGAGTGTGAGGTCCGTCAACATGGTGATGTCTCCTCAGTACGGCCCAGGCGATCCTGTTAGGACACAGCCTCGATTCCAGCACCAGGTGGACCGCAAACACGAGCTGTACAAAGCCCACCAGACGGCACTGACCAGTCCTGTAAGTCTGAGAAAATGGAGAACAAAGGCTTTTTATTGCTAAAATACTTTTTGGTTTGTTTTCTTAAGCTTTTGAACATTAATTATAAAGCATATTGTATCACATTTGATACACACATTTCTAAAGCCTCTAAATTACCAACATGATCAAAAAAGATGGAATTAAGCAACTTGATTTAAGCCCATTTTTAGTAAAAAATGTTAAATGTGAGAATAAAATACGATGTATCAGAATTTTAAGGAACATTTATTTGTACATCTGTCAATTATCATTGTATTGCATTGCATTATATGTTTTCCCCCACAATAAAAACTACAGAGCTTTGATCATAAAATTCAAGCATTTAAATGTCATAATTACTTAATTATCATATCTTAAGACATATATTATTATGGAGATACAGAGTGACTGATTTTATATAAGTAGTCTGCTATACTGTTATAAAGACAGATTTGATTTACAATCAGAATTTTGTTATACAGTTATAACTGCACCAATTTTTTACTAATTCATTAAAAAAAAAAATCTGATTTTTCAGACCATTATTTAATGTCAGGCTTTACAGGTGTTTAAAGGAATATTCTGGATTCAATTCAATACAAGTTAAGCTCAGTCAGCAGCATTAATTGTGGCATAATGTTAATTACCAAGAAGAAAAATAGTCCTTCAATTTCTTAAAATAAAATAAATAAACAAACAGATAAATAAATGTTTAAGTGTGATGTACTTAAAATGGAAGTGGTTTGGGGCCCTTTTTTAGATTTTAATTTTATAAAAGTAAAAACTTTAAATTATTTTTAGGGTTTTATTGGTTATGGCAGATTGTTTTCATAGCAACAAAGTTGTAAAATTGGATATAACTAGATATAACAGATGCTAGAAGGGATTTTGTTAACGTGTATTGATTGTCTTGTGACTATATTATTGAAACAGTGAGTATTTTAACAGCAATAGTTGAACTATATTCACTTCTATTGTAAGTGCCTTGCTGTAACCCATATTCTTCCTAAAAAGGCCAAACAAGTGGACATTATTTTTGTAATCATCAAATATTATGCCACAACTGCGCTCACTGAGCAAAACTTACACTGAATCTGCAATATTCCCTGTGTGTTTGTGTGTGTCAGGATGCTGGAGTCTCTCTACAGGAGACTATGAGATACCTGGAGTCTCAGTGTCTTGAGGAGATCGAGGCCATGCTAAGGGGGGAGATACAGGGCCAGGAACTCGGGGATCTGTTCTTCGACTGCGTGGACGCCGAGATCAAATTCTACCAGTGAGACAGAGCAGGTAAACGGAGAAATGTCAGCGTATCTCTCACACATCTGACCTGTGACTTCCACTGCCTGATATCGCCTGTAACTTGTGGCTGTTTTGCAGTTGTCGTTGTGAATGTCACTAGTGCTTGCTGATCTGCCTGGAGAGAGAGAGACAGTCCAGAGCGCACAGGTTCCTGCCTGCTCAAATCCTGCTCTCCTAGTTCCCGTGATGCCATGCCAAACTAATTGTGATGTCCATGCCACACTAACTGTAAAAAAACACTAGATGTTCATGTGAGTGGATCACCATAATCATGTGTAATTGTCGCACAGGGTGGTCATATACGCATCACATTAATCGGTTTGTGATAGATTACTAAGGTGTGTATGTGTTGTGGGTAGATGTGTGAGAGAAGAGATGTTAGGGGAAAACACTTCTCATTCCTGTAAGAGATGGGCTCAGCTACCAGACTGACCCTCTGAGGAGAAACATAATAAAATATCAATGATTCAGAATGTCTGGCATCTTTTACTGAAACATGGGTAGTTCATGACACCTCATGGATGTTTGAAATGGAAGTGGAGGAAAGCACAGAAAACGGCCCAAACTGCTGTAACCAGGTTTATGTGTGAAATATATATACAAAAATTTAAGTTGTCCATATGGTGGTTATTGCAGTCTGCTATTGTTATGCTAGTTCTATTCAAGCTAGCTTATACATAATAAAACTCATTAGCCATCCTACATGTCATTGTGCTTTTATAGAAGAAAAAATAGTATAACCAACCTGCAATTCGTTGCAGTCTTTTCAACGCTAGCATCAAAACAATCATCATATCAAGATTAGTCTCAGCCTCAGATGTCACGCCCACGGACCGTTGGCTAAACGTCTGTTGCATATGGGACACAAAAGTGGAAACACTTCAGGAGTTTCGAAGTCGTCATGGGATTGGTTGAATTATACAGGATTTCCGGGAGACGTGCGTGTCGCATTCTTTTACGTTCCACCTGGAAACAAAGATGCCGTGCCGCCAAACCCCCTCACGAAAGAAGAAAGCCTTCGTGTTTACAACTGTGATGACCAGCGCTTATCAGGATCAACTAAATTCTGGGTTCTCAAAAGTATGTGAAATATTTAAAGTTCGCTGTATAGAACCTTTAAAATATGTCAGAGAGTTTTACACTGTCTGTTATTGTGGCGACATTTCCACGCCCCGAAACGTGACGCTGAACGAATCAAACTGTGATTGGTTGTTTGACATGTTGGTCAAATGGCCTCATGGGCAGGCCTTGGATTCCAGACCTTCAGCCGTTAGTCTGAAGGTCTGGCTACGCGAGACTATATCAAGATTATATGAAGACACCCGTAGATCAAGCGGCAACCTCCCGTTCTCTCGTGAAACCAACATGGAAGTAACTAAAACTGAAATTCATCGACTGGCCGCTAGAGGCTGGCTCCATAAGGGAGTCAGTCCCATAGACTCCCAATGTTAAAAAGCCCAACTTTACAGCAGAAATTTTTTTTTACAGCCTGGTACAAAAAGTGGTTTTTGTCTATATAGCTAATTTTGCCCTTCATGACAACTGTGAGGGGGGTGAATATTTTTTATAACTCATCCGTTTAAATTATATTAAGCCTTAAAATTCTGCATAATTAAGGGCGTGGCCACTTGAGTGACAGGTGGATTGCTGCTGCTGTCACCACTGTCGAGCTAGGTGGGTGTGGTTTCAGCAACCAGCTCCCGCCTCTTTACCCATTTTCGATTATCCGGGAGTGACGCACGGTGACGCACTGCCAAGATGGCGACGGCCGGCTCCGCCTACTTTAGGCTTCAAAAACGCTCTTCAGAAACCTACGGGTGACATCACGGACACTACGTTCATGTTTTTATACAGTCTGTGGTGTAGTAGATGCAACATAAACGCAGTCAAAGCATAGGTTATAACCACTGATCTATATAGTATATTCTCTATTAGAGATCAGTGGTTATAACACCTTTTCTAATGTTTTCTAGAAAGGGTAACTTATGTAATATACAAATAATTAAATACCATTAAATAGGAGTACTCTTATATAATATAGTGTTTGATTTGTGTGATCTCACCCATGGTAAGTAGGCCAATTAGAACAATTAACTAGCATCTATCAGTTCACTTAAAATTGAAACTAAATTATAAAACTAACCCGAGATCAGTTACAACCTTTATTAGCCACCACTACATGACTATATTTGGATATGACAAGGCATCGACCAATCATTTTATCACATTGTCCCACCATAGTTTTTGAAAACTATGCTCCAAATATTCTGTTGTGAGGGCTCCAAGCGGCTCTTTATCATGTTGATCCTGAACCCCAAGCTGCTGAGATGATTTAACACCATCTCTGCATCTTTCACTGCTTGCTCTCTCGACGACGAGCATATCAGATAGTCGTCTATGTAGGACAATATTCTTATTCCCTCGTTCCTTAACGAGAACAGGGCAGCTTCCACACACTTGGTAAAAACCCTCGGAGCTAAAGCTAGCCCGAATGGAATAGTTTGAAACTCGTATGCTGTGCCTCGGTATGCAAATCTGAGGAATTTCCTGTGAGAGGGGTAAATGTCTATGTGAAATTAACCGTCTGACAGATCAATTGTCACAAACCAACCATTCGGACGAATCGATCGACAAAGCGCTTTGTGTGTTAACATTCTGAACGAATAGTTTCGTAGGTGCTTGTTTAACACACAAAGGTCCAGAATTGGGCGAAGGGCTTAGCCCCCTTTCTTTGGAATTACAAAATAATGAGAATAAAAGCCCTGAAGGCTCTCTTCCTCGGGCACCACTCTGATCGCCCGTTTGTTTAAGAGAGATTCGATTTCAGCCATCAGGACATGAGCCGAATCTCCCTCGGCCACTGACATAATCACCCCGTTGAATCCCTCTCTGCTCCTTCAGCGTCTTTGGCTGCGGGCCAAGCTAGGCCCAATTTCGCCACGGCTCGCTTGCACACCTCGTGCAAGTTACTTTCAACGTAACGATTTAGACATTTAGAAGAGGAGGAAGACAACTCCCTCCCTCCTCTTCTAAATGTCTAAATCGAGGATATCAGAGTTAGCATCACCCTCTGTGTCCTCGTCCCCGGGTTCCCCCTCCTCTTGCGTGAGCAGGCCCTCAAATAACGGAGGCATATCTGGGGATTCGGCTTCCATCATGTCTGCCCAGCTCGTACTGGCTCGTGTCAGATGGTCAGTCGCCGAAGATTGTGTGGCCGCTCCGGACAGATATGGGTCTTGCTTGTTAGCCACCGCCACTCTCATCCTCCTTGTTTGTGGAGCGCATGTTTGTACAACTGACCTCACGTTCGGTGACGGATTCCAATGACGGCCCGTCTATTGAACTGTTTAGCGAAATCAGCAAAGTCAGGATGTGCTGAGAGAGCTTGCTGCAGTCTCCCATGGGAAGAAAGTGCGAATGATCTTGGCTGAGGTCAAAGACAGACGTGGTGTCATAGGAGCTTCCGCAGTTGGTCACGCTCAAAGCGATTCCCATAGTGATACACTGAGTAAAGTTAGAAAAAGAACACACAAGTGTTTTGGTCCCGAGTAGCGCGAGTGCAAAAGTGATTTCAGGAGTGATTTCATACAGCAGTTAAGTAAATAAGAAGTTAATATTGTTTTGTATTTTAAACCCAATATATAAATTTTTTTTTTACTGTTTTTGTTCAGTTTGCCAAGCAAATATTATATATTATATTATATAAGTGTTGTGTGTGTGTCTCCCTCCAAGCACAAAAAACACAATTTCTGAATGAATCTGCATTTTGAACGAGTGGGGTGAACCAATTAAATTACCCGTTCATAAAGATTTACTTCATTCCTGAATGAATCAGCCGCTCTCACTCACCCTTGCTCAGCTGAGTCACTCTTACCATAGCGAATCCCTGCTTTATATCTCTCATTGACTGTGAAGATCAACAAGTGAAGCTTCGCTCAGTGGGTGACGGTTGGGGTCCAATTCAGCTTCTCGCAGGAGGCTGACACCTGTTTGGGAGGTGTTGTGCTGAACTTGGTGGAGCTAGAAGGAGGCCAACACCTCCTGTGCTGTGCTGCATGAAAAATAACAACAACAATAATATATTTGCAAATAAGCTGTGATGCAGTGACTACCAATGGGAGAAAAGAAAGTGGTCTGCCACCTGATACAGCCGGATATGAAAGAAGACAAATAAGAACTAATAAAGAAAAATAATAATAGATAAAACTGAAATAATAATCAATAACTTAATCGTAGTAGTAGTAAATAGTACATGTGTCAGGGTTCTGGCTTGGCAGCTTTGTCTGTGTTGTCTTTGTTTAATGTTTCTTTGTTTGTCTTGTGTCTTAACACATTGCTTTATCTTTGTTTGTGTCTGCTATGTGTTCCTTTGGTCCCACCTCCTTGCTTCCCTTGGTCACGCCCTCTTGTTTAACCCTTGTCTTGTCTTGTTCTCGTTTCTTTAGTTGTGCTCACCTGGCCCTCATGTACTTTCCTCCCTTTATATTGGGCTGTTCTTTCCTCTTGTGTTATATAAGTATAAGTGATTGCTGGAGACTCAGAGGTGAGTATAGGACATCGCTGGAGACCCAGAGGTGAGTATAGGACATCGCTGGAGACCCAGAGGTGAGTATAGGACATCGCTGGAGACCCAGAGGTGAGTATAGGACATCGCTGGAGACCCAGAGGTGAGTATAGGACATCGCTGGAGACCCAGAGGTGAGTATAGGACATCGCTGGAGACCCAGAGGTGAGTATAGGACATCGCTGGAGACCCAGAGGTGAGTATAGGACATCGCTGGAGACCCAGAGGTGAGTATAGGACATCGCTGGAGACCCAGAGGTGAGTATAGGACATCGCTGGAGACTTGAGGAAGGAGAGTATTAGAGATCCCTGGAGACACAGAAGTGAGTATAGGAGATCAGTGGAGACTTGAAATGGAACAGGTAAGCGATTGATGAAGGTAAAAACGGACGGACCTGTACTGCATTAGTAGAAAGTCGTTCTAGCGTTTAATGCTGAGAAAAGGCTTGACTGAACTAGGAAGGGCACATCCTCACGTAGGATGCTTCCTAATGCACCTCAGTCGTGGTATTGAAGGTGGGAGAGAGCGCTACACATACACTCCCCTCACCTACAATCCCTGCCGGTACGAGACTCCCCACCAAGGTGAGTATTGGACATCGCAGGAGACCCAGAGGTGAGTATAGGACATCGCTGGAGACCCAGAGGTGAGTATAGCTCAAGGGCACCTCAGTCGTGGTATTGAAGGTGGGAGAGAGCGCTACACATACACTCCCCTCACCTACAATCCCTGCCGGTACGAGACTCCCCACCAAGGTGAGTATTGGACATCGCAGGAGACCCAGAGGTGAGTATAGGACATCGCTGGAGACTTGAGGAAGGAGAGTATTAGAGATCCCTGGAGACACAGAAGTGAGTATAGGAGATCAGTGGAGACTTGAAATGGAACAGGTAAGCGATTGATGAAGGTAAAAACGGACGGACCTGTACTGCATTAGTAGAAAGTCGTTCTAGCGTTTAATGCTGAGAAAAGGCTTGACTGAACTAGGAAGGGCACATCCTCACGTAGGATGCTTCCTAATATAAATCGGTGCTTATTTTTAAGCACAAGTGCGCAGTGCCCACTTTTTTCTGTGGACTAAATTACAGATTAAAAAAATAAATATCAATTTGTGTTATATTGTGATCTCACATAGCAGTGTATTTTAGTCTAGATCTCCAAAACACGCAGCAGTAGCGTACTCCTGCCAGTAAGTGGCGCTGTGACAAACGTACTCCTCCCGCTCTCTCTCTCTCTCTCTCGCTCTCTCTCACACACACACACACACACACACACACATCCGCCGCAAACATGGCAGACGAGTTGGATGTTGTTGACATCGAGGGCGATGAATGTGATGAAAGAGTCGGGTAGGAGATTATTCTCTCATTTCCCGCTGTCTGGAGGATATTATGTACTTCTGCTTTGATACATTTGAGTTCGTGGATGAGCAGAAGTGAGACAGAAGCAATAGAAAAACGACTGACAGGATTAATATGAACTTCTCTAGTTATATGAACACAGTTACACTATTTTAACATCAGCTAGGAAACGAGTTTGTTATAACTGTGGAGCTTCAATTACTTGCTACTAAGATAGTACACACTATTGAATAGTTATCGAATCATTATATAACGTTAGTACGATCTATGCAGCAGTACTGTAAGGGCACATCACTCACATCAATGTCCTTTACAACCCCTCTTTACAGAAATGTTCCGGCTTCAGTACAACATAAAAAATGCTGACGATTATTAAAGAAAATAATGTAAACTAACCGTATATGTGCACCGTTATATTCCCTTTTTACTATTGTGTTGACTATATAAATCCAGTAATTTTCGCATGGTTACTGGAAACGGACTGTTTGTTTACATAGAGTAAATAATGCATAGCTGCTTGCAACTAACTCTAAATCAAAGCCCTATTAAGTACATGCTGTTCATTAATATTACTCAGTACTTAAATGTACAGTTACACTTGTAACAGGGACACTGTAAAATAAACTGAAAAAATCACTACAGGAATTACAAATGTAGATATGTTACATTTTCGGAAGTGCATCCAAGAACAGCAGTCCCACATGTAGAATAACACACGTTTTGTAAAGAATCAAACAAAAATGTGTGCTTTTAAATCCTCTGTAATCAAGTACTCCATAGTTGTCTTTTGTAAATTAATTGCTGTAAACACTTTTATATATAATTAATGTCTTTATTATTTGTCTGCTCTCTTAAAAGGGACCTGAACAGTGCTGAGATTCTCCAGGATCAATATTTACAGTCTGCTTGGAAGACAAACAGCAGTATACTGGTAAAGTACAATGGATTTTAAGGGTTAGCTCACCCTAAAATGATAACTGTCACTATACATAAAGATACTCTGAAAATGGATATGATGTGTTGTTGTTATTGTGTGTGTTCAGCCGTGGACGCTGGACAGCTCCATCAGCGATGAGAACAGACAGGCCATTGAGAGCATGCTGCTGGAGGAACAGTATCCTTCACTCTTCTCACGTCACACTGATTAATTCTCATTTTGTTCATGTTTGGTTTTCACATCCCATAATGCACAATGGATGTGATCATTCATTAAAAGCATTGTTTTTCTTAAAAGAAAAGGTATTATTTTGGCAGTAAAAAAGCACCAAATGTAGCATGGACCAATGAGAAGACTAAAGTAAAAAAGTGAGCTTCCTTCTTTTATCCCTTTGTGTTCATGAATATGTAAACTCCTACACAACCTTTCAAAAGTTTGGTGTATGTAAGTTTTTTTTTCAATACTAACAATCCAGCAAGAACACACAAAAATGATAGACTTGAAGTGATCAAGACTTGAATGAATGAATGAATGAATGATGCATTTATATAGCGCTTTATTGTATATTGTTGTACACTCAAAGTGCTTTACAATCATGTAACATTGCTACAGAGGTTTTCTTTTTGAAAATTCAGTGTTGCTGTCACAGGAATAAATTACAAATTAATATACATTTAAATCGAAAAATATTATTTTAAATTCTAATAATATTACACAATATATCTGGTTTGCAGTGTTTTTTATCAAATAGCCTTGGTGAACATAAGAAAAATATATATATATATATATTACAGACACCAAACTTTTCAATGTGTGTGTGTGTGTATATATATATATATATATATATATATATATATATATATATACAGTGGGTAGAGAATATATTCAGCCCCTCTTATATAATATTACTCAGTACTTAAATGTACAGTTACACTTGTAACAGGGACACTGTAAAATAAACTGAAAAAATCACTACAGGAATTACAAATGTAGATATGTTACATTTTCGGAAGTGCATCCAAGAACAGCAGTCCCACATGTAGAATAACACACGTTTTGTAAAGAATCAAACAAAAATGTGTGCTTTTAAATCCTCTGTAATCAAGTACTCCATAGTTGTCTTTTGTAAATTAATTGCTGTAAACACTTTTATATATAATTAATGTCTTTATTATTTGTCTGCTCTCTTAAAAGGGACCTGAACAGTGCTGAGATTCTCCAGGATCAATATTTACAGTCTGCTTGGAAGACAAACAGCAGTATACTGGTAAAGTACAATGGATTTTAAGGGTTAGCTCACCCTAAAATGATAACTGTCACTATACATAAAGATACTCTGAAAATGGATATGATGTGTTGTTGTTATTGTGTGTGTTCAGCCGTGGACGCTGGACAGCTCCATCAGCGATGAGAACAGACAGGCCATTGAGAGCATGCTGCTGGAGGAACAGTATCCTTCACTCTTCTCACGTCACACTGATTAATTCTCATTTTGTTCATGTTTGGTTTTCACATCCCATAATGCACAATGGATGTGATCATTCATTAAAAGCATTGTTTTTCTTAAAAGAAAAGGTATTATTTTGGCAGTAAAAAAGCACCAAATGTAGCATGGACCAATGAGAAGACTAAAGTAAAAAAGTGAGCTTCCTTCTTTTATCCCTTTGTGTTCATGAATATGTAAACTCCTACACAACCTTTCAAAAGTTTGGTGTATGTAAGTTTTTTTTTCAATACTAACAATCCAGCAAGAACACACAAAAATGATAGACTTGAAGTGATCAAGACTTGAATGAATGAATGAATGAATGATGCATTTATATAGCGCTTTATTGTATATTGTTGTACACTCAAAGTGCTTTACAATCATGTAACATTGCTACAGAGGTTTTCTTTTTGAAAATTCAGTGTTGCTGTCACAGGAATAAATTACAAATTAATATACATTTAAATCGAAAAATATTATTTTAAATTCTAATAATATTACACAATATATCTGGTTTGCAGTGTTTTTTATCAAATAGCCTTGGTGAACATAAGAAAAAAATATATATATATATTACAGACACCAAACTTTTCAATGTGTGTGTGTGTGTGTATATATATATATATATATATATATATATATATATATATACAGTGGGTGCTCTTCTCCCCCGATAGCTCAGTTTGGCCGGACGGCCAGCTCTAGGAAGGGTTCTGGTCGTCCCAAACGTCTTCCATTTAAGGATTATGGAGGCCACTGTGCTCTTAGGAACCTTAAGTGCAGCAGAAATTTTTTTGTACCCTTGCCCAGACCTGTGCCTTGCCAGAATTCTGTCTCTGAGCTCTTCAGGCAGTTCCTTTGACCTCATGATTCTCATTTGCTCTGACATGCACTGTGAGCTGTAAGGTCTTATATAGACAGGTGTGTGGCTTTCCTAATCAAGTCCAATCAGTATAATCAAACACAGCTGGATTCAAATGAAGGTGTAGAACCATCTCAAGGATGATCAGAAGAAATGGACAGCACCTGAGTTAAATATATGAGTGTCACAGCAAAGGGTCTGAATACTTAGGACCATGTGATATTTCAGTTTTTCTTTTTTAATAAATCTGCAAAAATGTCAACAATTCTGGGTTTTTCTGTCAATATGGGGTGCTGTGTGTACATTAATGAGGAAAAAAACTTAACTTGAATGATTTTAGCAAATGGCTGCAATATTGTTAAGAGTGAAAATTTTAAGGGGGTCTGAATACTTTCCGTACCCACTGTATATATATATATGTGTGTGTGTAAGTATAGGAATTCATTCAGAATGTCTTTGTAGGACATTGGTGAAGAGTTCTGGAGCACAAACTCGTTGGGTTGAAGAGGAGAAAGATCTCTTTGAGAAAGGACTGGTATGTTTTTTGAACACAGAGAAAACAGTGCTCTCTCATATAAGGAATTAAATTGTATTTTGTTTTGTTTTTTATGGTTTCTAGGCTCAGTTTGGCCGCAGGTGGACAAAGATCGCCAAACTAATCGGCACTAGGACAGTTCTGCAGGTGAAGAGCTATGCTAGGCAGTACTTCAAAAATAAGGTATGACTTTAGTCCATTTCCACATTACCATATGAAAATCCATACGCTTTTGGTTCAGATGTGTGTAGTGCTTTAAAATGAATTCATATATAAGGTAGAGCCCGACCGCTATATCTTTTAGCCGATATTATCGGCCGATATGAGCCTGTCGCCAATATATCGGTATCGGCGAATATGCCGCCATTATGACATTTTTTTTACAGAACATATAACGCAGATAAAATGCTTGAAATGGTGTAATTACCTAGTTTGTCCAGCAGAGCGCGCTCCGTTGTTTGCTACTGGTGACCTGGATGAAACGCTTTAAAGCTTAAGTCTATGGAAAACCATTGAAAATTTGAACGGCCATATCTCCGTAAAGGCACGGCGAATCTGCACCAAATTCGGGGGATCCCTTCAGCTCGATGAACCCTCTTGAACACGAATCGAATGTACGTCTAGAGGCCCGTTTTCGAATGAGACCACCCCTGCGTCGATAGCCCCCGGGGTTCGGGAGTTAAGGGTGGTTAAATTCGCGGTCCGGCGCCGACCGATCTGGCGATCTCGGGGAGCTACTGACACGCGGAGGGTGGTGTTCGAGAGGGCTCCTCAAGCGGGCTCCTCGAGCTGAAGGGGTCCCCCAAATTTGGTGGAGATCCGCCGGCGCGTTCGCGAGATAGTGTGACACCAGTCAACACTTTCCCTTCAGTAAGGAGGTTTCTAGTTCAGGCAGCATTCAAGCGTTGTCTTATTCGAACGTAAGTGTCCTGCGAAGTGGGCTTCACATGATGTTCCGCCATGATTCCAGTTCCAAGCTATGGAAAACCATTGAAAATTTGAACGGCCATATCTCCGTAAAGGCACGGCGAATCTGCACCAAATTCGGGGGATCCCTTCAGCTCGATGAACCCTCTTGAACACGAATCGAATGTACGTCTAGAGGCCCGTTTTCGAATGAGACCACCCCTGCGTCGATAGCCCCCGGGGTTCGGGAGTTAAGGGTGGTTAAATTCGCGGTCCGGCGCCGACCGATCTGGCGATCTCGGGGAGCTACTGACACGCGGAGGGTGGTGTTCGAGAGGGCTCCTCAAGCGGGCTCCTCGAGCTGAAGGGGTCCCCCAAATTTGGTGGAGATCCGCCGGCGCGTTCGCGAGATAGTGACACCAGTCAACACTTTCCCTTCAGTAAGGAGGTTTCTAGTTCAGGCAGCATTCAAGCGTTGTCTTATTCGAACGTAAGTGTCCTGCGAAGTGGGCTTCACATGATGTTCCGCCATGATTCCAGTTCCAAGGGAACGTACACGTTACATTCAAAGGGCATTAAAGTGCGCGAGACGTGAATTTATATTTATTTACAGAGGTATATTATGTCACACTTCTCTAGTAAGTTTCGTCTGTGTGCGAAGACCGTAGCGCTAATCCGTGAATGAATGTTCCGGAGTGAAATAGACTTCAACGGAATAAAGTTGAATGGAATTGAATTGAATTAAAGTTGATTATCGATATAATAATACCCTAATATCGGTATCGGTATCGACCCCAAAAAACCCATATCGGTCTGGCTCTAATATAAGGGAATAATTATAAATATAGACATCCAAATAAAATCTAAATAAAAATAAAAAAATGTATTGGATTATGTTCATTTTATTTATTTATTTTACTTTTAATAAATAATATATTTTCTTTAGACCTTAAAAATATGTGATACGATCTGGGAAAACCCGTCGGACGTTTTCAGGAAATTCGAAAAATAGGTCAAATGTCAATTTTTTTGTCAAAATTAGGGTTTCATTCAATTATTATTCTATAACATCTTGTCTATCATCTCTGAAAATATCTTGGCAAAATTCACTTGTTTAGTGCAGAAAAATAGCGATTTATTGCAGCAAGCAGAAAATACGGTGTCTTTCTCTCATGTTAAGAACACGCTGCGGAGGTGCTTTCTCTTAACACCAGTTAACCTATCAAAATAAACCACGCAACATATATAATAAAGGTGTATCAATGCACATTTCCCGCCAGTCCTGTGTAAACTACGGCACGCAAAGTTTTTTGAATTAATGATGTCGATTAATTAATCTAATTAATTGCAAAATAAGTTTGACTGTGAAAATACCCTCAAAAGATTATTTAAATCTATTTTTGTGTTAAATGAGAAAGAAAGAAACAAATATTTTATTTGATTCAACATAAAATGTATTACACATAAACGTTTAGACTACAACGGCCTAACATAAACTATGGAACATAAAAGAAGATAATTTGAGAAACATCTCAGTATTTTTTGTTCATATAATGAAAGTCATTGATAACCAAAAGTCTTCAAAATACCTTCTTTTATGTTGTGCAAAAGAAGAAAGTCATACAGGTTTGAAACGACATGAAGGTAATTGATGACAGAATTTAAATGTTTGGGTTACAGAAAAATAGCGATTTATTGCAGCAAGCAGAAAATACGGTGTCTTTCTCTCATGTTAAGAACACGCTGCGGAGGTGCTTTCTCTTAACACCAGTTAACCTATCAAAATAAACCACGCAACATATATAATAAAGGTGTATCAATGCACATTTCCCGCCAGTCCTGTGTAAACTACGGCACGCAAAGTTTTTTACATTTATTTATTTTTTAATATCGTGAGATGGCGGAGCGCAAGAAAACAACGCAGTCTGAAGCTGCTCACTTAGACGATCTTGCTCGTCTCAGTCTGCTCAATCTTGGTGATGTCAGTGCCCTAAAATAAGTTATAATGGACTATTTCACATCCAGAGATGAAGGATCGGATGATGGAGTTACTAAAGAGGAGGAGTCCGATGACAGTCTGTTATATGCACAGGTGCGCTGCACTCGCTTTTCTAAATGTAAACTACAAGGTACACTATTCGTGCTATCTAAACATACAAGGGGTGATCAAAAGTTCAGAGACTGTGCCCATCATGATAAACAACGGAAAACTGTCCTCTTCAGGGTGACGTTAGTCTGTTTGTGTAATGATGCAGTATA
>NW_015505214.1:1409774-1411854 GCF_001515645.1 Sinocyclocheilus grahami | reverse complement strand
ATATATATATATATATTAGGGCTGTCAGTCGATTAACATTTTTAATCGAATTAATGATGTCGATTAATTAATCTAATTAATTGCAAAATAAGTTTGACTGTGAAAATACCCTCAAAAGATTATTTAAATCTATTTTTGTGTTAAATGAGAAAGAAAGAAACAAATATTTTATTTGATTCAACATAAAATGTATTACACATAAACGTTTAGACTACAACGGCCTAACATAAACTATGGAACATAAAAGAAGATAATTTGAGAAACATCTCAGTATTTTTTGTTCATATAATGAAAGTCATTGGTCACCAAAACAGCTTTGTTACCAACAGTCTTCAAAATACCTTCTTTTATGTTCCACAAAAGAAAGGTTTGAAGCGACATGAGGGTGAGTAAATAATGACAGAATTTACATTTATTGGGTTAACTAACCCTTTAATGTTGTTATTATTTATGAAATGATACTCTATATAAGAAACTTAATCTGCCAGCAGGTGGCGGTAAATGTCTTCATTCGATTCGTTCAAACGGCTGATTCATTCAGGAATGAAGTAAACGGCTCTCTTTATGAATGGAGCTTTGAATCATTGGTTCACACGATTCGTTCAAAACGCCGATTCATTCAGAAACTAAACACCTCTGAGTTGCTCGGAGACGCACAACAGTTCTGCTATGGCTTTAAAGGTAATATGGTCTCTGCAAAATTGTGCAAAAACACATAATATTGTGTTTAAAATAAAACACAATATCAACTTCTTATTACTGAAGTGCTGTATAAAATCACATTTAAACTTATGATATTCGCGACAAAATCAGCACTTGTGTAATACTGCTCTCCCTGCTCGTGTGATATAGCTTATCAAATGATATGAGACAAAAACTCATACAGGGGCATTTTTTGGGTTTTCCTAGATCACTTCACATATATCTCTTCATTTGTTCATAATTTTGGGGGTCACTAATGAACAGTTGACCACCTGAACTAATTTAGCATGTTATGATATTTTTGATCGTAATGATAATATATATTTTAAGACACATATTGTGGGTCTACCATTATTGCCTTCCTGTCACATGGCAATAAAATTACTTCCTTCATGTTGGTTGTACCATTGTGACTTGACTGGTTTGACTGAATTTGACAAAAACTATCAATTCTTGTTTTAGTGATAAATAATAAAAAAGTAATAATACTAATAAAAACATTACAATAGCATTCTAAAGTTTGGGGTTGGTACGTTTTTTTTATAAGTCTCCTGCTCACCAAATTTGCATTTATTTAATAAAAATACAGTAAAAACGGTAATATTGTGAAATATTATCACAATTTAAATGGTTTCTTATTTCAATATATTTCAAAATGTCTACGATGACCATTTTTAAAGAATTTAGCATCTATCATTCCAGTCTTAGTGTCACATGATTCCTCAGAAATCGTTGTTCAAAAAAAAAAAAAAAAAAAAAAGGATTATAAATGTTTTGCTGCTTAATTTTTTTTTGAAAACTATTTTCTTTAAAAAAATGGAGCTTTGAATCATTGGTTCACACGATTCGTTCAAAACGCCGATTCATTCAGAAACTAAACACCTCTGAGTTGCTCGGAGACGCACAACAGTTCTGCTATGGCTTTAAAGGTAATATGGTCTCTGCAAAATTGTGCAAAAACACATAATATTGTGTTTAAAATAAAACACAATATCAACTTCTTATTACTGAAGTGCTGTATAAAATCACATTTAAACTTATGATATTCGCGACAAAATCAGCACTTGTGTAATACTGCTCTCCCTGCTCGTGTGATATAGCTTATCAAATGATATGAGACAAAAACTCATACAGGGGCATTTTTTGCAACAATATCTTGAATTTTAGGGCACAACTGCATTTATGGAGTTGTTGCCCTGCATCATATTTGTCAACACTCAACTATATGAAATGTAAGATGATGTACAGGGGCGGGGCCAGTGCATTAACTGCGTTAAAATATTTTAATCGCGCTATTTTTTCATTTTAAGTTAACGCGTTAAACTGACAGCCCATATACAGTGGGTACGGAAAGTATTCAGACCCACTTAAATTTTTC
>NW_015505214.1:1404143-1409643 GCF_001515645.1 Sinocyclocheilus grahami | reverse complement strand
TTCATTCCAGTTTTAGTGTCACATGATTCCTCAAAAATCTTTGTTAAAAAAAAAAAAAAAAAAAAACGGATTATCAATGTTTTGCTGCTTAATATTTTTTTGACAACTACTTTCTTTAAAAAAATCTGCCTGACCCCATACTATTGAGCAGTATAGCAGACTGTTTAATATGATTTCCTGTTTTTCAACAAGCCTGATCAAAAATATCAATATGAATATTAATTCAGAATTATAAAACATGGTGATACCTCATTGTACAAAAATATGTTCTTAATATTTTTTCAACATTGTATTAAAATAAAATGAGCTTCTTTCAGTAAGCATCCCTTTATTTTTTTCCCTGTGTCTGAACTTTAGTCTAAAACAGACACACCTGCCAAAGTGCCCTCCTCTAATGTGACTTCAGACACCATGTTGGTCCCCTCGATCCAGCCTCATGTCTCAGCCCTGACCAATGCTGTGCGCATCGAGCAACTTTCTGATGACCAAGATGTTGACATCACTGATGACTTCAGTGACGATGGGCATCAGTCAGAAAACCAGCCAGAGCCCCCAGGCTCCCCAGAGTGCAACCACAAAGCAGAACTCAGTCCACTGCCACCTCCATCAGACGTACTTTTAAACCCTCTGTCAGAATCAGGAAGCACGGCTGAAGATGGACCCACTGATCCAGACACAAATGGAAACGCTAGCATTGTTACTCATATTGGGATTGATCTGGAACCTGAGGAGGAAAGTGGGACGTGCTTCTCTAAATCAGGCAGCCCAGGCAAACACAGCCTGTCTGAGGAGGAGAGCATTGAAAGAGCTGGTACATTACTAGCACTTCATTTAATCTCTGTAACTGTAGCAGACCATTAGCATTAGCAGAATTATGGGTAATGTGTTTTTGTACTCTAGATAAGACTGAATCAGGTGAAAGTCCTGAGGAGGAGGGGGAGGAAGACCTGGAGGAGGAGGAGGAGGAGCTCAGAGCTCCTGATCAGGAGGTTGTACTGGACCTAAACACCATCACAGAGGAGGAGAAGCAAGCCATCCCAGAATTCTTTGAGGGGCGTCCATCAAAAACACCAGAGAGATATCTAAAAATCCGCAATTACATCCTGGACCAGTGGTGAGATGTTGTTCTGTGCACTTCTGAGGAACGTTTTTAAGTTCATACATACATAGACTGTCATAGTTCACATACTACATATACTGAAAATAGTGTTGTTGTTTTTTTTAATAAAACAACAAAACAGTAAAAACGACATAATATGGTTTAAATATGTTTGTTCTTTTTATACTTTTTATAAATAATTTTTTTTTAAATATCAGAACAGTTGTGCTTGCTGCTTGAAATATTTATGGAAACTGATTTTTTTTTCCCCAGGATCCTTTGATGAATAGAATTTAACAATTTAAAATACTGTAATTTTTCATGAATTTAGAGCATCCTTGCTGAATGAAAGTATTAATTTCTTTCAAAAGAAAAATCTTACTGACCATAAACTTTTGAACGGTAGTGTATACTTATTAAAAACTTGATCTTTTCTTGAAAATGAACTTCTCTCATGTCTATTCAGGGGAAGAAGTAAACCCAAGTACCTTAACAAGACATCAGTGCGTCCAGGCTTGAAGAATTGTGGGGATGTCAACTGCATCGGTCGGATACACACCTACCTGGAGCTCATTGGAGCTATTAACTTCAACTGTGGTAATGCTTATTGCTCGGTCAGTTTCTTCTCTGTTTTCATGAGTACAGTTGCCCTCCCTAAACTCTATTTCTTTCTCCCTTCCTCTGCAGATCAGGCTATCTATAACCGTCCACAGCTGGTTGATCGCTCTCGGCTAAAGGAAAACAAAGACAGGCTGGAGGCGTATCATCTTGCCCAGAGACTGCAGTCTATGGTGAGGAAGGGTTACAGCTCACTGTTACTGTTCTCATCATCGTTATCTGTGGATGTTTATCCATTACAACTGTTTTCATTTATCTGCTTGTTTAATGAATCTTCTAATGTATTTGGTGGTGGTGTGTGTGTGTGTGTGTGTGTGTTTGCAGCGCACAAGGAAGCGGCGCATTCGGGACATGTGGGGGAATTGGTGTGATGCTAAAGATCTAGAGGGTCAGACATATGAGGTATTGAATCAAAATCTGCAGTTCTTCTTAGAACTGAAATATAATCTACAGAGAACCACTCCAGGACAGATTGTTTTTATGACCTGATACAATTAGAATCTATTTTTAAGATTGACAAAAAATTTGTCATGAAGTGATTCTTGATTTCAATGGTTTATAAAACATCATGTGATTTGTGTGCGTGTGTGTGTTGATCAAAGACAAAATGAAAATCTTTACACTTAATGCATTTTTTAAAATGCTATAATAATATATGTATTTTTAATGCTTTTTCTTTTTAAGAAAATACGGTAACACTTTACAAAAAGGTTCATTAGTTAACTACATTAGTTAACATGAACTAATAATGAACTGCACTTATACAGCGTTTATTAATCTTTGTTAATGTTAATTTCAACATTTACTAACACATTATTAAAATCTTGTTAACATTAGTTAATGCACTGTGAACTAACATGAACTAACAATGAACATCTGTATTTTTATTAACTAACGTTTAGTGAAGATTAGTATATACAGTAACAAATGTATTGCTCATGGTTAGTTCATGTTAGTTTATACATTAACTAATGTTTAACTAATGAACCTTATTGTAAAGTGTTACCGAAAATACTTTTTGTTTACACTTTCTCATTATTGAGCCCTGATTTGTGTGGGTTTTTTGTCATCCAGCATCTGAGCGCAGAGGAGCTGGCCATCAGAAGAGAGGAAATGAAGAAGAAAGGACCAAAACCATCTAAACTCCCCAAACAGAGAGGGTAAACACACGCTCACTAACAAAACGGAAACCTTTAACATCTAGATCTTTTGTTTAATGATCTTGTTTATAGGCTTTTGATTGACACATCTTGAATTCATTCCATGACTTTGTTCTCTGCAGCTCTCTGATTGATCCATTCCAGCTCATTCCATGCAAAGCTTTTGGAGAGGAAACAGAGGTAAATATTATTCTTTTTTAATAACATCTTTGACCAGTCTTTTAATGTATAAAAATTTGAAAAAAGTACAATTCTAAAAATATCATAAAAAAGAAACACTATTAATCATGCCCCCTCACCTTTAAGACTGGAATACAGATTTTAAAACACTAGCCATCACACACACTTGTCGACTTTGTAAGTGCTTGCAGATAAAAACTGGGTATCATCAGCTGGCTGGCTATGACTAAAGGCAACTAGTGTTGAGTTCTCTAGATTGTAAATCAGGGCAAAAATCTAGGCAAAAGTCATGTAGTGTGTTCCAGCCGTCATGTAAATTCCAGAATTAGGAATTTTTGAATCATTGAAACAATTCAAGCGTGAAGTGCCACCTAAATGCTAGTTTTTGCCAGTTCTGCTGTAATTCCTCTTCATAATTTATGTTCATCAGGGTTATTATAGTTAACTAAAACTAAAATCATAAAAAAAAGTTACTTGAAATAAAATAAACATTTACTGCAACAAAATAAATGAAATAAACTTATTTCAGGTAGTTGACAATTAATTTTATTTCAACTTATTTTATTTCAATTTCTCATTTTCATTTAGTTTAATTTGATGTAGAAATGGGACGTTTGACACTGAGGCTCTGAAGCCTGTTTTACTCTATTGAAGCAGACTGGTTCGAAAGACTGTCGTGGCTTGTATCAAATCTCCATGATCACGTGACCGATGACGTTTGAGGCTTCATACGTCACAATGAAACACCTGAAGCGAGGTGACTGATTCGAATCTTTGGCACGTTATAAGGAGACGCGAAATGCTTGGTGTTCCCTCCACCAATCTTTTTTTGGTACAATCAGGAAAAGCCTCAAAGGCTTCACAAGGCTTCATCTGCCCAACTCTAATTTGATGTACTAAAAAACAAAAACTGAAAAAATAATGCAAATTAAAAAATTTTTTTGTTTGTTTTATTTAAAACATAAAAACGAAATTCCTAAAACGTTAAATAACTTTAAAATGAAAATAGGAAAATAGAAACTAATTCAAAATATTAATAATAAAATCTATAATCGTATCTCAGTCATAACTAGGGTGACCATATGTGCCATTTTTACAGGACATTTTTCTTGGCCATGATTTCTATAGTGCCTAAAATATCCAGGTTTTGTCTGTTTGCACTGCGCAGACCGATCATTGTATGACATCCACGAGAGCTATAGAGAGTGCTTTTGTATCGCTCTCGCGGTACTTTGATGTCATACAACGATCGATCTGCACAGCTCCGCTTCAAGCCAAACGAACACACCTAATATGTACGCATATTTGCATCACTTTGACCGTTCTCTGTAGAACCCACCTTCTAACGCACTATGATTGGTCGATCATGCACAATGCCTGCACGTTATTGGTCAAACTACTTTTCGATCATTACATTCAGCAAGTATGAAAACAGGAAAACAAAACCAAAACCTGGATATTTTATGGGCCACCCTAGTGACAACACTGCAGTTTATTTTGTTGTATAGAAATGAATTTCATCAGACTTATTTTGTCTGTTGTGTCTCAGGAACCATACAAAGTGATAGTTTGTGCTGAGGCTCTTGTTGTCATGGATATAGTAAGTATGACACAGTGTTGGTTTCCAGATTTGCATTTTCATTCATTCCTCAGTATTATGTTGTACTAATAATTGAATCCATTCCCAGCATGCTCATGTATCCATGGGAGAGGTGATTGGCCTTTTAGGAGGAACATATGAAGATGAAGAGAAGGTGTTAAAGGTCAGTTCATTCATGGATTCATTGAACTGAGTCTGTTTTTTTCAATCAGTTTCGGACGGCTGTGACAATAAATGCCTGTTGATTTGTTTGTCATTTTGCTGATGTTTGTGCAGATCTGTGCAGCAGAGCCATGCAACAGCTTGAGCACAGGTCTGCAGTGTGAGATGGACCCCGTCTCTCAGACTCAGGCCTCGGAGCTGCTCGGGGTCAAAGGTCACAGTGTGGTGGGTTGGTACCACTCTCATCCAGCCTTCGACCCCAACCCCTCCCTCAGAGACATTGACACTCAGGCCAAATACCAGGTAACACATCACTGTATTATATTGTAGTTGGAATAGGATGGTGTCTTTGGTTACGTGTCACATCCTCTCTGTCTGTTTCTATGGCAGAGTTATTTCTCTCGAGGAGGTGCTCCATTCATCGGGATGATTGTCAGCCCGTATAACTCAAGTAACCCATCTCCCCTGTCTCAGACCACCTGTCTGCTGGTCCAGGAGGAGACCGGACCCTCTGGACCACAGAGTATGTCACAGCAGCACCTAGTGTAAATAATAAATTAGGCCCAGCTACAGCTGAATTTGAATCAGTTTGTGGTTTGTGTTTCAGGGTTTCCATACCGATTTAACATCCAGTATTCATCTGAGCTTCTTGATTGGTCAGAAGTGATGAGAAGAGCAGAA
>NW_015505214.1:1403528-1404133 GCF_001515645.1 Sinocyclocheilus grahami | reverse complement strand
CAGAATGGGTGGTGTTCAAGTACAGGCTGTCTCATGGGTGAGCTGTGTGTTTTTGACTGTAAGAGGGAAGCAAGAATACATGAAAATGTTACAAAGTTACAAAACACTGCATGTTATTCACATTTCCATAAACTAGCCTCAAATGACATTATATTAATATAAAATAAACACTACTTATTATTCAGAATATTTGAATGTAGAGTATTTCTAACATTGTCTATTAGTATTTGTATTAGTAGTATTTTACATTATTTCCAGCTTTAATAAAGCTTGCTACCATTTAGAGAAATTAAAGACCATACAGCATTCAAAAGTTTGGGGTCAGTAAGATTTTTTTTTTTGGGGGGAAGACAAATAATTTTATTCTGCAAGGATGCATTAATTTGATCAAAAGTGATGGTAAAGAAATGTATAATGTAATAAAAGATTTATATTTCAAGTAAATGCTGTTCTTTTCAACTTTTTGTTTATCAAATAATCCTAAAAAAAGTATGACAGTTGCCACACAAATATTTTGCAGCACAACTTTTTTTAACATTGAAAATATTAAGAAATCATCATCTTGAGCAGCAAATCAGCATATTAGAATGATGTCTGAAGGATCA
>NW_015505214.1:1395129-1403239 GCF_001515645.1 Sinocyclocheilus grahami | reverse complement strand
ATATTGCACATAAAAATGGCAAAAGATTTCAGACAAGCTGGCTAACCTGATTGCATGACTACCAAGAAACAAGGTTCTCACACTGCTGTCAAAAGCACTTCTGAGTACACTAGAGGATGGCATGGCCTACATGAACTGAGGAAAGCTTTGAAAGATATTCAGTGTTTTCTTTGAGGTAATTGGTAGGATATCCACAAAAACTAATTCTAATGGTTCACGGTGAATTTAAATGCATTTATTTGACATGTTAGTCGAATGAGTTCTGCTAAATAATAGTTCTGCTTTTTATTTTTTTTCATTATAGTTAACTATTATTTGTTTTGTCTGTCTGTAGATGCTTACATCAATCCGGAAGACTTTGGAGCAGGTCTCAGAGATTGACATAGAGACTTTCCTGGTACAGATAGAAACCTTGTTTACTACACATTTTCTCCCTGAGACCGGCTCTTCTTCCTCTCATCTTCATGAAACGGTAACACAGCCTCAGTTACTGTCATTCATCTCCTCTGAGCCAATCAACAGCAGCCATGCCACGGATGAGACGTGTGTTACTGAGTCTGACAGCCCAGATGAACTGTAACTACAAGACCTGTCGACCATGTTAAAAGCTGTAATGAAAAAGAGGATGCACCTGTTACACAGTCTATCAACCCTACTACCCTGTAAATAATAACAATAAACCTAACAATCTGAAGGTAAAAACATACTATAAAGAAACCTGCTACTGCGGAGGACACGTGTATCATTCATGCGTTGTACAAAATTGTGTAACATTGCATTCATGTTGATTTTTGTTATGTACGTTTTATAATATCGTTTTCATGAAAGTTGAGTTTAACCACAAAGCTCTATTTAAAATTAAAGTTTAAAGTTAAACATAATACTTTTTTCTTTTTTTTTGTAGTTTGATGGCATTTTGTCATTCAGTTTGATCACAGTGTTCAAGAAAGTGTTTGTGACCATTTATAAATAAAAGTATTCTGAAAAAGATTAACTGAAATTGGAGTAACACAATTTGAGTAAAAACGAAATGTTAACTCTGGCAAAGGCTGTCCTTTTTACTGTTTAATTTCGATCACGTTAGCATTTCATAATATGTGAATTTTAAATGCATAATGTGCCCATATAACCTACAAACTATGACTTAGCTTATCATTGTAATTATTACGCAAACAAGAGTAAAGTTGAACGTTCAGTGTATTTTATAATAACAATGGAGCAGATTTGTCTTCACCTGGTCAAACTCAACATGTTGTCCAGAATAAGGTCATTAAACCGTGTTGATTCAGTGGTCAGATGGTGTGGACAGAGACAGCGTCCGTCACTCTTCGCCTCTGCTCGGACTGATCTCATGAGGACAAACTCATCTACATCTCTGAAACCAAGAGGATCTGTCACAGTTTCTCTTTCATCTCTCTGTTTGAGATCAAGACTCAGCATCTGTATAACAGCATTCAGACCTCCAGTTCATCCGTTCATCATTCAGTCCACGCGGGAGTTTCACACCTCGGGCAGACTGAGAGCTTTACCTGCACCCTTGATATGGATGGTGCTGAAGCCACTGCAGAAGCTCATGGCCATCATACTGGGCAGGTGAGGTTTCTTTTAAACAAATACTTAATAACCTTTATAAGAATGACATACCTCCCCATCTTCAGCCATCAGCCTTTGTCAAGAACAGATGAAGCTGGTGAATCAGTGAACAGCTCTAGGTTTTAACTAGCAAGAGTGATGCACCAAGAATTATGGCCAATGCTGATGCCTATGATATGATACAATACATTGCCTGGGCAAAAAAAAAGCAAACAGTCAAGAGTATAAGATTTAATCTTTATTGCAGTGATTAATATGTTTCTGGCTTATGCGTTTTGCAACCATTCTTTTAATCCTGATTGTGTAGCTTTTTATTTCTGAACTATGTTGGAAGACATACCTATGTACTTATTTCAGCATGACAATGTCAAGATTAATTGGACCCAAATTGTGCAGTAGTGATTTGGGCATCATGAGGACTAAGTCCTGAGCTTAACCCTATTAGAAGTCTATTAGAAATGTTATGATGTTGCATAACATTGTTGAAACAATGTAATCAAAGTGAAAGGTGGTCCAAAATATTGGAGTGTGCAACTTTTTTTGGGCAGGCAGTGTAAAGTCGACTCCAGCACATCCCAAAGACATTTCAATCTTTCATAATTTGAGCCTGATGAATCTTTGCATTGTCCTCCTGGAATATGAACATGGGTACATTTTCTGATGTGTTTGTTTAAGAAATAAAATCTACGCACTGCATCAGTTAAGAGCTAAAAGTGGTGTTGCTAAATTTGGCTTTATTTATATACATGAATACAATGGTTGATAATTAATAGGATGGCCAATATTTAAATCTATACAATTTTTTTTATATAAAATTTGTCAGATAAATATATTCTTTGTAGATAAATATTTGTTTCATAATATTGTTAGTTATGGTCAGCGATTATACAGTAGTAGCAATATTTTATATCCATTCAGTAGTTTTTTCCCAATCCCCAATAATTAGCTGATCTTAATGTTTACATAACTTACAAAATGTATCTATATGCTTTTTTCTAAATATATTTGAAACTGTATTTACACGAAATCAATTAGAATTTTACGGTGAAATCAGAATTTAAAAGTAGCGGTGGCAGAAACGAATCTTTTCGAAGCTTCGAATCTTCTGAACAAACATGACTCACTGTTTCGAAGCATTCGATACACCACACGCTAGTGACGCCTGCTGGGCAAAACGGCATATCTGCAACAAAAACTCAGTCCAAAAAAATAATAGATGCAAAAAAACAGTTTTTACGAACCCATTGCAAATGTTTTATTGAAATTGCAATTAGCATATATATCCTTAAAATATGAGGCCGGTATACAAACCACTGAAACATTTCGAAACAGTTGTGAAGTAACGAAGCCTCGGTAACTGAAATCGCATGTCTTTGGCCGTTTGATATGCGCTCCAAACCATTGGTTCGATACAAATGATTCGCTAAGGTTTCGAAGCTTAAAGAAGCTTTGCTTCGAAGCATTCATCAACTAGTTAAATACATGTTAATGTATCATACATATAGCAGTAATATTGTAAACCTCTTTATTGTCATTTTTGATCCTTTTAATGCATTCTGAATAAAAGTTTTTTTTTTCCAAAAAAAGAAAAGGAAAAAAAAAACAGTGAACATGCACATTTAAGGAATGTATAATCCAGAACAGTTGACAAAATGCTTTAGCTTCACATAACCTGCAGAAAATCCACCAGATGTTCTGCATGTTATGTAAAACCAAAGCAGAAATCTACCAAAGTCCTTGGCTTGTACTGTCTCCAAGCACTTATTTATACTGTGGTTACTTAAATGGGGAGCATATGGCAGGTCATGACACCAAAGTTCTTGTTTTTGTGTGAGGGTGAGGCAGTGAGCTAAGGTTTAATAATGATAAAAATTCTGATTTAATTTGTATCTCTCTCTGTGTCTCTAGGAGTATTAGAAAATGGTGGTTGGCTCTGCCACCCAATAAAAAGCAGCTGTTTCGTGAATGGACATGGTGTCGACGCTGGCACTTTGTGGGAGCTGGGACAGGACTGCTGTTCTTCGTCTGCCTCTTTTTATTCACTCATCTGGATGAATCTCCAGTGACGGGCAGGACCCGACTGCTGGTGTTCAGCAGGGAGAACTTTATGGAACTGGCTCAGGTCACTGCGGAAGCGGAGCAGTTTTTAGTCATGTCCACACAACTGGTTTAGTCTGTTTTCAGTTATTTATTTTTTTGTGTGGTTGGAACCAGTTAATTTCATATGAATTTAGGATCAATAACAATATTTCAAGAACAACATGCCTCAGGCTGGTCCAAAATGATTTGTGTGAATTAGTTTTTTTTTTTGGTGCAATTGGATGTTATGAAAATGAAATGTGGTGTTTCATTTCACAAATCACTTAATTGAATTCCATTTGATTTCATGGACTCTTGCTCCTCTTTCTCCTTCGTTCTCTATCTCAGTATATGGAGGAGTTTAAGGATTCTCTGATCGCTCGATCGGATCCCTGGCATCAGGCGGTGGAGTTAGTGGTTCGGATTCTGGCCGAGAGAAACCGGGACATTGCTGAGATTACCTCTGTCCCCTGGACGGTCCATGTGGTGGACGGTCCTACAATCAATGCGTTTGTTTTGCCTGTGAGTCATATCTGGTAACAACCAAAGGATTTCTCTAATAAAGAAAGCAAATCTATAAATTTTTTGGCAAATTAAGAAGCAACTCTGACTGCAAAGAAATCATCAGTCTTAGAGTTTGCTTATTATTTAGATGACTTGCTTCTTCATTATCCAACCTATTGTACTGTATGTTGAACATTATATACATACACAAATAAAGAAAATACACCGTATGAAGCACTGATACAGTATTTTCAGGAAAAGTTATACTACATATACTCAATATACACAACTGTTCAAATGTTTGGGGTCAGTAAGATTTAAAAATATATATATTTATTTAGCAATGACAAAATAAACTTAATTGAAACTAAACTGACGTGACAGTTAAGACATTTCTTATGTTACAACATATTTATATTCCCAAAAAATGCTGTTCTTTAAATTAAAAAGGTATGACAATTTACATGAAAATATTAAGTAGGGCTGTGCAATTAATCGAATGTGATTGTCAAGCGCATCTTGTCAGTAAAGCCGGTTCTGTGATTGGTAGTAAATCTCCATCACCTGCTTTCAGGTTGAGAGCCATTTAATACACAGAGCTGTAGTTCACTGACAATTAGGCAATATCGTGTTCATAATCGCAGATGAATCGCATTCGATTATGAACGTGATATTGCCTAGCTCGTCAGTGAACTACGGCTCTGTGTAGTAAATGCCGCTCCATCTGAAAGCAGGTGATGGAGATTTACTACCAATCACGGAACCGGCTTTACTGACAAGATGCGCTTGACAATCACATGCGATTAATTGCACAGCCCTAATATTAAGCAACACAACCGTTTTAAACCGTGATAAGAAGAAATGTTTCTTGAACAGCAAACACCAGAATGTTATTATGATTTCTAAAAGATCATGTGACACTAAAGACTAGTAATGATTGCTGAAAATTCAGCTTTGCCAACACAGAAATAAATTACATTTTAAAATATAATAAAATAGAGCATAGCTATTTCTATTTACTAGTAATTAGTAATTGTAATAATATTTTACAATATTTCTGTTTTTACTCTGTTTGATCAAGTAAAGACTATTTCATTGTAGTATGTATATGTGTGTATATATATATATTTCATCAAAATCTTTGTAAAAGACATATACAAAAAAAAAATATAGATAGATAGATACTTTATCTAATACTCATTCTTGAATTTCCTGTTTGTGAAAGTACCCATACAGTTTTGGATATTTTCTCTTATTAACTGTGTGTATGAACTTTTCTTCATACAGTTTAGTACTCCCGTAGAGAGAGAAGTATGTTCTTAATTCACTGCAAATGATTAAAGAAAATCTTGAGACTGATTCCTTGAGGAGAAAATGATTCTGATTTAACAGCTGGAATGGTTGTGTGTGTGTGTGTCAGAATGGAAAGGTCTTCATCTTCACAGGAATGCTGGAGGCTGTAGCAGACATCCATCAGCTGGTCTTTATACTGGGACATGAGACGACTCACGCTCTGATTGGTCATGCAGTAAGTCCCGCCCACACTGTCAAACCTCTGCACAGAAACACCCAAATGGACATTATTTTTGTCATTTTATCAGGATCTATTTTAATCCAATAATGAAATATGCTGAAAGTAAAGTATCCAAGTGCGTAGTTAAATTTCTGTAAGTGATCTTTCCCTTAGGGTAATTTTGATTTCATTTTAAATGTATACGAGTATTAGATGGTTTGCTACCCATTGTGTGATGGTTGTAGGGTCTTCACACTGCCTCTGGCCTTTATAGTTTGGATCAAACTAAATTTATCCTTCCTTTGCTGTGTCCCTCAGCTTTTTTCTGGAAGTAAAAGACCCTTCATTAGATTCAAGTGCTCACTTTATCTCTCTTTTGCGTGTGCCATGTTTTACTTTCATCTCTTCTCTTGGTTTAAATGAAGAGAAGGAGGCGTCCTGTCTCAGAGGCACTAAGCGATGTTAAGGGTTGGGTTTAAAGAGATGTTTTCGTTTCAGAGCTGTTGCATCACTGCGTGCTTGTGGGTCTGGTTAGGGTGATGAAGCTTAACACTGATATCAGGACTGATATGATGTGGTTGTGAAAAACTAAATTGATTTAGTACATTTTTCTGTGACACTAAAAAGTCCCTTTAAAGCCTAGAAACACGCTTTTAGACTCACGAGTGCTTTCTTTGTTATTTCAAACCGCAACAAGCTAGCAGATGCTGGAACAGATTTCAAACCTGCATGCACACTGTCCCAGTGATTGTCTGTTATTCTGATAGCTACAAGCAAGATGAAAAACTAATTGGCACACATTATTTATTTGATTCATATGCAGCCTATTAGAATGATTTGTGAAGCATCATGTGACACTAAAGACTGGAGTAATGGATGCTGAAAAATCAGCGTTGTCATAAAATGTGGTGCATTTTAAAACAGTCAAATATAAAATGTAAATTCTTCACAATATTACTGATCAAGTAAATACAGCCTTGGTGAGCATAAGGGACATTCAAAAACATAAAATCTTATTAATGGTGGTATATATGTGAAACACAAAATGTCCAAGCAGCTCTTTTCCACACTGAAGGAGGTGAAATATGGCTGTCACATATATTTTGTTTGATATATTTTATGAGCTATTTAAGTATTTTGAATGCAATATCTTTGTGTAAGGACCAAACCAAAATTTTAGTTGATACAGACAATGAAAATCATATGTAAAAGCATAGATATTTGGTAAACATCTCTCATAATATGGAGGACCAAACCTGCAGGAATGAAAAATAAATAAACGCTATTATTTATCATTTTTTTGTTTTTAATTTCTGCAGGTTTGGTCCTCTATACTATTATACTATGTTAAAATGATTTTAAAAAATGTGAAAATAAAACAAAACCATCCATTTTAATGCAAATAAGCTATTGTAATAGGTAAAATTATTATATAACAGTATGATTCCCATTACAGTATACACTTATCACAAGCAATCCTTAATCTCAGAATGCTTCTTCAACACCTTTTATTATCATATGACCATGAAGCTGACATAATTACCCAACAAATCTGCTTTGCGGCATGTACCCGGCCACTCGTGGACATGTGTTTTGGTATATCTGTTGCCCTTCTTTCAATACAATGTGTATCGCAATTACAATTCAGTGTGATTCATTATGTCTCTCTTTGCTAAATTGCTTGTTTCTTTTTGTTTGTTTTTCTACATTGTTTCTAATTGGGCATGCTGTCAAAGAATGGGCTGCTAAGCAAGATAAAAAAAAAAAAGGTTCTTAACACTGAAATACAAACAAATTAGCATAGTAGATAAATGACGAAATCAACAAAAACAGAAGCCCATAATGAATTTCTCTCTCTTTCTCAGGCAGAGCAGGCCAGTTTGTCTCACGTGGTGGAGCTGTTGTCTCTCATCCTGTTAACGGCGATCTGGGCGATCTGTCCTCGGGACAGTTTAGCAGTGCTGGGCCAGTGGATACAGGGCAAACTAGTGCAGGTGACAGCTGACCTTATGATCTCTCTCTTTCTCTTTTTTTCAATTGATTCATAATCATTTTCAACATGTTTCCACTGGTTGCGGCCCTTTGTCTTGCTAGTCTCGAACCAATGTAAATCTAATATGGTTACATAGAATATAAAAAAATATATAGTTTATTTTAAAATATTTTACGGGTTATATATTTTTATGTAAATGCTTGCATATATTATAATTTAATAATATGACTTTTGTATATTTTGTGTGTGTAGCTAGACAGACAGACATATATATATACACACATACATACAGGCTGACACAGACAGACAGATAGATAGATAGATAGATAGATAGATAGATAGATAGATAGATAGATAGATAGATAGATAGATAGATAGATAGATAGATAGATAGATAGATAGATAGACAGACAGACAGACAGATAGAT
>NW_015505214.1:1371922-1390872 GCF_001515645.1 Sinocyclocheilus grahami | reverse complement strand
TGGTAACACTTTACAATAAGGTTCATTAGTTAACTACATTAGTTAACATGAACTAATAATGAACTGCACTTATACAGCGTTTATTAATCTTTGTTAATGTTAATTTCAACATTTACTAACACATTATTAAAATCTTGTTAACATTAGTTAATGCACTGTGAACTAACATGAACTAACAATGAACATCTGTATTTTTATTAACTAACGTTTAGTGAAGATTAGTATATACAGTAACAAATGTATTGCTCATGGTTAGTTCATGTTAGTTTATACATTAACTAATGTTTAACTAATGAACCTTATTGTAAAGTGTTACCGAAAATACTTTTTGTTTACACTTTCTCATTATTGAGCCCTGATTTGTGTGGGTTTTTTGTCATCCAGCATCTGAGCGCAGAGGAGCTGGCCATCAGAAGAGAGGAAATGAAGAAGAAAGGACCAAAACCATCTAAACTCCCCAAACAGAGAGGGTAAACACACGCTCACTAACAAAACGGAAACCTTTAACATCTAGATCTTTTGTTTAATGATCTTGTTTATAGGCTTTTGATTGACACATCTTGAATTCATTCCATGACTTTGTTCTCTGCAGCTCTCTGATTGATCCATTCCAGCTCATTCCATGCAAAGCTTTTGGAGAGGAAACAGAGGTAAATATTATTCTTTTTTAATAACATCTTTGACCAGTCTTTTAATGTATAAAAATTTGAAAAAAGTACAATTCTAAAAATATCATAAAAAAGAAACACTATTAATCATGCCCCCTCACCTTTAAGACTGGAATACAGATTTTAAAACACTAGCCATCACACACACTTGTCGACTTTGTAAGTGCTTGCAGATAAAAACTGGGTATCATCAGCTGGCTGGCTATGACTAAAGGCAACTAGTGTTGAGTTCTCTAGATTGTAAATCAGGGCAAAAATCTAGGCAAAAGTCATGTAGTGTGTTCCAGCCGTCATGTAAATTCCAGAATTAGGAATTTTTGAATCATTGAAACAATTCAAGCGTGAAGTGCCACCTAAATGCTAGTTTTTGCCAGTTCTGCTGTAATTCCTCTTCATAATTTATGTTCATCAGGGTTATTATAGTTAACTAAAACTAAAATCATAAAAAAAAGTTACTTGAAATAAAATAAACATTTACTGCAACAAAATAAATGAAATAAACTTATTTCAGGTAGTTGACAATTAATTTTATTTCAACTTATTTTATTTCAATTTCTCATTTTCATTTAGTTTAATTTGATGTAGAAATGGGACGTTTGACACTGAGGCTCTGAAGCCTGTTTTACTCTATTGAAGCAGACTGGTTCGAAAGACTGTCGTGGCTTGTATCAAATCTCCATGATCACGTGACCGATGACGTTTGAGGCTTCATACGTCACAATGAAACACCTGAAGCGAGGTGACTGATTCGAATCTTTGGCACGTTATAAGGAGACGCGAAATGCTTGGTGTTCCCTCCACCAATCTTTTTTTGGTACAATCAGGAAAAGCCTCAAAGGCTTCACAAGGCTTCATCTGCCCAACTCTAATTTGATGTACTAAAAAACAAAAACTGAAAAAATAATGCAAATTAAAAAATTTTTTTGTTTGTTTTATTTAAAACATAAAAACGAAATTCCTAAAACGTTAAATAACTTTAAAATGAAAATAGGAAAATAGAAACTAATTCAAAATATTAATAATAAAATCTATAATCGTATCTCAGTCATAACTAGGGTGACCATATGTGCCATTTTTACAGGACATTTTTCTTGGCCATGATTTCTATAGTGCCTAAAATATCCAGGTTTTGTCTGTTTGCACTGCGCAGACCGATCATTGTATGACATCCACGAGAGCTATAGAGAGTGCTTTTGTATCGCTCTCGCGGTACTTTGATGTCATACAACGATCGATCTGCACAGCTCCGCTTCAAGCCAAACGAACACACCTAATATGTACGCATATTTGCATCACTTTGACCGTTCTCTGTAGAACCCACCTTCTAACGCACTATGATTGGTCGATCATGCACAATGCCTGCACGTTATTGGTCAAACTACTTTTCGATCATTACATTCAGCAAGTATGAAAACAGGAAAACAAAACCAAAACCTGGATATTTTATGGGCCACCCTAGTGACAACACTGCAGTTTATTTTGTTGTATAGAAATGAATTTCATCAGACTTATTTTGTCTGTTGTGTCTCAGGAACCATACAAAGTGATAGTTTGTGCTGAGGCTCTTGTTGTCATGGATATAGTAAGTATGACACAGTGTTGGTTTCCAGATTTGCATTTTCATTCATTCCTCAGTATTATGTTGTACTAATAATTGAATCCATTCCCAGCATGCTCATGTATCCATGGGAGAGGTGATTGGCCTTTTAGGAGGAACATATGAAGATGAAGAGAAGGTGTTAAAGGTCAGTTCATTCATGGATTCATTGAACTGAGTCTGTTTTTTTCAATCAGTTTCGGACGGCTGTGACAATAAATGCCTGTTGATTTGTTTGTCATTTTGCTGATGTTTGTGCAGATCTGTGCAGCAGAGCCATGCAACAGCTTGAGCACAGGTCTGCAGTGTGAGATGGACCCCGTCTCTCAGACTCAGGCCTCGGAGCTGCTCGGGGTCAAAGGTCACAGTGTGGTGGGTTGGTACCACTCTCATCCAGCCTTCGACCCCAACCCCTCCCTCAGAGACATTGACACTCAGGCCAAATACCAGGTAACACATCACTGTATTATATTGTAGTTGGAATAGGATGGTGTCTTTGGTTACGTGTCACATCCTCTCTGTCTGTTTCTATGGCAGAGTTATTTCTCTCGAGGAGGTGCTCCATTCATCGGGATGATTGTCAGCCCGTATAACTCAAGTAACCCATCTCCCCTGTCTCAGACCACCTGTCTGCTGGTCCAGGAGGAGACCGGACCCTCTGGACCACAGAGTATGTCACAGCAGCACCTAGTGTAAATAATAAATTAGGCCCAGCTACAGCTGAATTTGAATCAGTTTGTGGTTTGTGTTTCAGGGTTTCCATACCGATTTAACATCCAGTATTCATCTGAGCTTCTTGATTGGTCAGAAGTGATGAGAAGAGCAGAATGGGTGGTGTTCAAGTACAGGCTGTCTCATGGGTGAGCTGTGTGTTTTTGACTGTAAGAGGGAAGCAAGAATACATGAAAATGTTACAAAGTTACAAAACACTGCATGTTATTCACATTTCCATAAACTAGCCTCAAATGACATTATATTAATATAAAATAAACACTACTTATTATTCAGAATATTTGAATGTAGAGTATTTCTAACATTGTCTATTAGTATTTGTATTAGTAGTATTTTACATTATTTCCAGCTTTAATAAAGCTTGCTACCATTTAGAGAAATTAAAGACCATACAGCATTCAAAAGTTTGGGGTCAGTAAGATTTTTTTTTTTGGGGGGAAGACAAATAATTTTATTCTGCAAGGATGCATTAATTTGATCAAAAGTGATGGTAAAGAAATGTATAATGTAATAAAAGATTTATATTTCAAGTAAATGCTGTTCTTTTCAACTTTTTGTTTATCAAATAATCCTAAAAAAAGTATGACAGTTGCCACACAAATATTTTGCAGCACAACTGTTTTTAACATTGAAAATATTAAGAAATCATCATCTTGAGCAGCAAATCAGCATATTAGAATGATGTCTGAAGGATCATGTGACACTGAAGACTGGAGTAATGATACTGAAAATTCAGTTTTGCCATCACTGGAAGAATAGATTGCATTTAAAAATATATTCAAATTTGAAAGTGAAAATTTTAAATTATAATAATAATATGTCACTATGCTTTAAAATACATTATCAATTTTTACAATGATGAAATTTGCCATGTTAAAAACATCATCCAGCAATGCTGTTCACTTTTCTCAGTCACAGGCAGCTGGGTGTAGTGAGACCTAATATGAATATTAGAAATTATGTGCAGTTTTGTATATTGGGCTGACAAATGGTAATAATATTTAATTCCTCTTTCAGGAGTGTACCAATGGACAGGCTCTTCCGCAGACACTCTTCTCTAACTTGCCTGGAAAAGGTAATACGTCTCATCTAGACTTCACATCACACCCACAGACCGCCCAGATATTGCACATAAAAATGGCAAAAGATTTCAGACAAGCTGGCTAACCTGATTGCATGACTACCAAGAAACAAGGTTCTCACACTGCTGTCAAAAGCACTTCTGAGTACACTAGAGGATGGCATGGCCTACATGAACTGAGGAAAGCTTTGAAAGATATTCAGTGTTTTCTTTGAGGTAATTGGTAGGATATCCACAAAAACTAATTCTAATGGTTCACGGTGAATTTAAATGCATTTATTTGACATGTTAGTCGAATGAGTTCTGCTAAATAATAGTTCTGCTTTTTATTTTTTTTCATTATAGTTAACTATTATTTGTTTTGTCTGTCTGTAGATGCTTACATCAATCCGGAAGACTTTGGAGCAGGTCTCAGAGATTGACATAGAGACTTTCCTGGTACAGATAGAAACCTTGTTTACTACACATTTTCTCCCTGAGACCGGCTCTTCTTCCTCTCATCTTCATGAAACGGTAACACAGCCTCAGTTACTGTCATTCATCTCCTCTGAGCCAATCAACAGCAGCCATGCCACGGATGAGACGTGTGTTACTGAGTCTGACAGCCCAGATGAACTGTAACTACAAGACCTGTCGACCATGTTAAAAGCTGTAATGAAAAAGAGGATGCACCTGTTACACAGTCTATCAACCCTACTACCCTGTAAATAATAACAATAAACCTAACAATCTGAAGGTAAAAACATACTATAAAGAAACCTGCTACTGCGGAGGACATGTGTATCATTCATGCGTTGTACAAAATTGTGTAACATTGCATTCATGTTGATTTTTGTTATGTACGTTTTATAATATAGTTTTCATGAAAGTTGAGTTTAACCACAAAGCTCTATTTAAAATTAAAGTTTAAAGTTAACTTTTTTCTTTTTTTTTGTAGTTTGATGACATTTTGTCATTCAGTTTGATCACAGTGTTCAAGAAAGTGTTTGTGACCATTTATAAATAAAAGTATTCTGAAAAAGATTAACTGAAATTGGAGTAACACAATTTGAGTAAAAACGAAATGTTAACTCTGGCAAAGGCTGTCCTTTTTACTGTTTAATTTCGATCACGTTAGCATTTCATAATATGTGAATTTTAAATGCATAATGTGCCCATATAACCTACAAACTATGACTTAGCTTATCATTGTAATTATTACGCAAACAAGAGTAAAGTTGAACGTTCAGTGTATTTTATAATAACAATGGAGCAGATTTGTCTTCACCTGGTCAAACTCAACATGTTGTCCAGAATAAGGTCATTAAACCGTGTTGATTCAGTGGTCAGATGGTGTGGACAGAGACAGCGTCCGTCACTCTTCGCCTCTGCTCGGACTGATCTCATGAGGACAAACTCATCTACATCTCTGAAACCAAGAGGATCTGTCACAGTTTCTCTTTCATCTCTCTGTTTGAGATCAAGACTCAGCATCTGTATAACAGCATTCAGACCTCCAGTTCATCCGTTCATCATTCAGTCCACGCGGGAGTTTCACACCTCGGGCAGACTGAGAGCTTTACCTGCACCCTTGATATGGATGGTGCTGAAGCCACTGCAGAAGCTCATGGCCATCATACTGGGCAGGTGAGGTTTCTTTTAAACAAATACTTAATAACCTTTATAAGAATGACATACCTCCCCATCTTCAGCCATCAGCCTTTGTCAAGAACAGATGAAGCTGGTGAATCAGTGAACAGCTCTAGGTTTTAACTAGCAAGAGTGATGCACCAAGAATTATGGCCAATGCTGATGCCTATGATATGATACAATACATTGCCTGGGCAAAAAAAAAGCAAACAGTCAAGAGTATAAGATTTAATCTTTATTGCAGTGATTAATATGTTTCTGGCTTATGCGTTTTGCAACCATTCTTTTAATCCTGATTGTGTAGCTTTTTATTTCTGAACTATGTTGGAAGACATACCTATGTACTTATTTCAGCATGACAATGTCAAGATTAATTGGACCCAAATTGTGCAGTAGTGATTTGGGCATCATGAGGACTAAGTCCTGAGCTTAACCCTATTAGAAGTCTATTAGAAATGTTATGATGTTGCATAACATTGTTGAAACAATGTAATCAAAGTGAAAGGTGGTCCAAAATATTGGAGTGTGCAACTTTTTTTGGGCAGGCAGTGTAAAGTCGACTCCAGCACATCCCAAAGACATTTCAATCTTTCATAATTTGAGCCTGATGAATCTTTGCATTGTCCTCCTGGAATATGAACATGGGTACATTTTCTGATGTGTTTGTTTAAGAAATAAAATCTACGCACTGCATCAGTTAAGAGCTAAAAGTGGTGTTGCTAAATTTGGCTTTATTTATATACATGAATACAATGGTTGATAATTAATAGGATGGCCAATATTTAAATCTATACAATTTTTTTTATATAAAATTTGTCAGATAAATATATTCTTTGTAGATAAATATTTGTTTCATAATATTGTTAGTTATGGTCAGCGATTATACAGTAGTAGCAATATTTTATATCCATTCAGTAGTTTTTTCCCAATCCCCAATAATTAGCTGATCTTAATGTTTACATAACTTACAAAATGTATCTATATGCTTTTTTCTAAATATATTTGAAACTGTATTTACACGAAATCAATTAGAATTTTACGGTGAAATCAGAATTTAAAAGTAGCGGTGGCAGAAACGAATCTTTTCGAAGCTTCGAATCTTCTGAACAAACATGACTCACTGTTTCGAAGCATTCGATACACCACACGCTAGTGACGCCTGCTGGGCAAAACGGCATATCTGCAACAAAAACTCAGTCCAAAAAAATAATAGATGCAAAAAAACAGTTTTTACGAACCCATTGCAAATGTTTTATTGAAATTGCAATTAGCATATATATCCTTAAAATATGAGGCCGGTATACAAACCACTGAAACATTTCGAAACAGTTGTGAAGTAACGAAGCCTCGGTAACTGAAATCGCATGTCTTTGGCCGTTTGATATGCGCTCCAAACCATTGGTTCGATACAAATGATTCGCTAAGGTTTCGAAGCTTAAAGAAGCTTTGCTTCGAAGCATTCATCAACTAGTTAAATACATGTTAATGTATCATACATATAGCAGTAATATTGTAAACCTCTTTATTGTCATTTTTGATCCTTTTAATGCATTCTGAATAAAAGTTTTTTTTTTCCAAAAAAAGAAAAGGAAAAAAAAAACAGTGAACATGCACATTTAAGGAATGTATAATCCAGAACAGTTGACAAAATGCTTTAGCTTCACATAACCTGCAGAAAATCCACCAGATGTTCTGCATGTTATGTAAAACCAAAGCAGAAATCTACCAAAGTCCTTGGCTTGTACTGTCTCCAAGCACTTATTTATACTGTGGTTACTTAAATGGGGAGCATATGGCAGGTCATGACACCAAAGTTCTTGTTTTTGTGTGAGGGTGAGGCAGTGAGCTAAGGTTTAATAATGATAAAAATTCTGATTTAATTTGTATCTCTCTCTGTGTCTCTAGGAGTATTAGAAAATGGTGGTTGGCTCTGCCACCCAATAAAAAGCAGCTGTTTCGTGAATGGACATGGTGTCGACGCTGGCACTTTGTGGGAGCTGGGACAGGACTGCTGTTCTTCGTCTGCCTCTTTTTATTCACTCATCTGGATGAATCTCCAGTGACGGGCAGGACCCGACTGCTGGTGTTCAGCAGGGAGAACTTTATGGAACTGGCTCAGGTCACTGCGGAAGCGGAGTAGGTTTTAGTCATGTCCACACAACTGGTTTAGTCTGTTTTCAGTTATTTATTTTTTTGTGTGGTTGCAACCAGTTAATTTCATATGAATTTAGGATCAATAACAATATTTCAAGAACAACATGCCTCAGGCTGGTCCAAAATGATTTGTGTGAATTAGTTTTTTTTTTTGGTGCAATTGGATGTTATGAAAATGAAATGTGGTGTTTCATTTCACAAATCACTTAATTGAATTCCATTTGATTTCATGGACTCTTGCTCCTCTTTCTCCTTCGTTCTCTATCTCAGTATATGGAGGAGTTTAAGGATTCTCTGATCGCTCGATCGGATCCCTGGCATCAGGCGGTGGAGTTAGTGGTTCGGATTCTGGCCGAGAGAAACCGGGACATTGCTGAGATTACCTCTGTCCCCTGGACGGTCCATGTGGTGGACGGTCCTACAATCAATGCGTTTGTTTTGCCTGTGAGTCATATCTGGTAACAACCAAAGGATTTCTCTAATAAAGAAAGCAAATCTATAAATTTTTTGGCAAATTAAGAAGCAACTCTGACTGCAAAGAAATCATCAGTCTTAGAGTTTGCTTATTATTTAGATGACTTGCTTCTTCATTATCCAACCTATTGTACTGTATGTTGAACATTATATACATACACAAATAAAGAAAATACACCGTATGAAGCACTGATACAGTATTTTCAGGAAAAGTTATACTACATATACTCAATATACACAACTGTTCAAATGTTTGGGGTCAGTAAGATTTAAAAATATATATATTTATTTAGCAATGACAAAATAAACTTAATTGAAACTAAACTGACGTGACAGTTAAGACATTTCTTATGTTACAACATATTTATATTCCCAAAAAATGCTGTTCTTTAAATTAAAAAGGTATGACAATTTACATGAAAATATTAAGTAGGGCTGTGCAATTAATCGAATGTGATTGTCAAGCGCATCTTGTCAGTAAAGCCGGTTCTGTGATTGGTAGTAAATCTCCATCACCTGCTTTCAGGTTGAGAGCCATTTAATACACAGAGCTGTAGTTCACTGACAATTAGGCAATATCGTGTTCATAATCGCAGATGAATCGCATTCGATTATGAACGTGATATTGCCTAGCTTGTCAGTGAACTACGGCTCTGTGTAGTAAATGCCGCTCCATCTGAAAGCAGGTGATGGAGATTTACTACCAATCACGGAACCGGCTTTACTGACAAGATGCGCTTGACAATCACATGCGATTAATTGCACAGCCCTAATATTAAGCAACACAACCGTTTTAAACCGTGATAAGAAGAAATGTTTCTTGAACAGCAAACACCAGAATGTTATTATGATTTCTAAAAGATCATGTGACACTAAAGACTAGTAATGATTGCTGAAAATTCAGCTTTGCCAACACAGAAATAAATTACATTTTAAAATATAATAAAATAGAGCATAGCTATTTCTATTTACTAGTAATTAGTAATTGTAATAATATTTTACAATATTTCTGTTTTTACTCTGTTTGATCAAATAAAGACTATTTCATTGTAGTATGTATATGTGTGTATATATATATATTTCATCAAAATCTTTGTAAAAGACATATACAAAAAAAAAATATAGATAGATAGATACTTTATCTAATACTCATTCTTGAATTTCCTGTTTGTGAAAGTACCCATACAGTTTTGGATATTTTCTCTTATTAACTGTGTGTATGAACTTTTCTTCATACAGTTTAGTACTCCCGTAGAGAGAGAAGTATGTTCTTAATTCACTGCAAATGATTAAAGAAAATCTTGAGACTGATTCCTTGAGGAGAAAATGATTCTGATTTCACAGCTGGAATGGTTGTGTGTGTGTGTGTCAGAATGGAAAGGTCTATATTTCTGTTTTTACTCTGTTTGATCAAGTAAAGACTATTTCATTGTAGTATGTATATGTGTGTATATATATATATTTCATCAAAATCTTTGTAAAAGACATATACAAAAAAAAAATATAGATAGATAGATAGATAGATACTTTATCTAATACTCATTCTTGAATTTCCTGTTTGTGAAAGTACCCATACAGTTTTGGATATTTTCTCTTATTAACTGTGTGTATGAACTTTTCTTCATACAGTTTAGTACTCCCGTAGAGAGAGAAGTATGTTCTTAATTCACTGCAAATGATTAAAGAAAATCTTGAGACTGATTCCTTGAGGAGAAAATGATTCTGATTTAACAGCTGGAATGGTTGTGTGTGTGTGTGTCAGAATGGAAAGGTCTTCATCTTCACAGGAATGCTGGAGGCTGTAGCAGACATCCATCAGCTGGTCTTTATACTGGGACATGAGACGACTCACGCTCTGATTGGTCATGCAGTAAGTCCCGCCCACACTGTCAAACCTCTGCACAGAAACACCCAAATGGACATTATTTTTGTCATTTTATCAGGATCTATTTTAATCCAATAATGAAATATGCTGAAAGTAAAGTATCCAAGTGCGTAGTTAAATTTCTGTAAGTGATCTTTCCCTTAGGGTAATTTTGATTTCATTTTAAATGTATACGAGTATTAGATGGTTTGCTACCCATTGTGTGATGGTTGTAGGGTCTTCACACTGCCTCTGGCCTTTATAGTTTGGATCAAACTAAATTTATCCTTCCTTTGCTGTGTCCCTCAGCTTTTTTCTGGAAGTAAAAGACCCTTCATTAGATTCAAGTGCTCACTTTATCTCTCTTTTGCGTGTGCCATGTTTTACTTTCATCTCTTCTCTTGGTTTAAATGAAGAGAAGGAGGCGTCCTGTCTCAGAGGCACTAAGCGATGTTAAGGGTTGGGTTTAAAGAGATGTTTTCGTTTCAGAGCTGTTGCATCACTGCGTGCTTGTGGGTCTGGTTAGGGTGATGAAGCTTAACACTGATATCAGGACTGATATGATGTGGTTGTGAAAAACTAAATTGATTTAGTACATTTTTCTGTGACACTAAAAAGTCCCTTTAAAGCCTAGAAACACGCTTTTAGACTCACGAGTGCTTTCTTTGTTATTTCAAACCGCAACAAGCTAGCAGATGCTGGAACAGATTTCAAACCTGCATGCACACTGTCCCAGTGATTGTCTGTTATTCTGATAGCTACAAGCAAGATGAAAAACTAATTGGCACACATTATTTATTTGATTCATATGCAGCCTATTAGAATGATTTGTGAAGCATCATGTGACACTAAAGACTGGAGTAATGGATGCTGAAAAATCAGCGTTGTCATAAAATGTGGTGCATTTTAAAACAGTCAAATATAAAATGTAAATTGTTCACAATATTACTGATCAAGTAAATACAGCCTTGGTGAGCATAAGGGACATTCAAAAACATAAAATCTTATTAATGGTGGTATATATGTGAAACACAAAATGTCCAAGCAGCTCTTTTCCACACTGAAGGAGGTGAAATATGGCTGTCACATATATTTTGTTTGATATATTTTATGAGCTATTTAAGTATTTTGAATGCAATATCTTTGTGTAAGGACCAAACCAAAATTTTAGTTGATACAGACAATGAAAATCATATGTAAAAGCATAGATATTTGGTAAACATCTCTCATAATATGGAGGACCAAACCTGCAGGAATGAAAAATAAATAAACGCTATTATTTATCATTTTTTTGTTTTTAATTTCTGCAGGTTTGGTCCTCTATACTATTATACTATGTTAAAATGATTTTAAAAAATGTGAAAATAAAACAAAACCATCCATTTTAATGCAAATAAGCTATTGTAATAGGTAAAATTATTATATAACAGTATGATTCCCATTACAGTATACACTTATCACAAGCAATCCTTAATCTCAGAATGCTTCTTCAACACCTTTTATTATCATATGACCATGAAGCTGACATAATTACCCAACAAATCTGCTTTGCGGCATGTACCCGGCCACTCGTGGACATGTGTTTTGGTATATCTGTTGCCCTTCTTTCAATACAATGTGTATCGCAATTACAATTCAGTGTGATTCATTATGTCTCTCTTTGCTAAATTGCTTGTTTCTTTTTGTTTGTTTTTCTACATTGTTTCTAATTGGGCATGCTGTCAAAGAATGGGCTGCTAAGCAAGATAAAAAAAAAAAAGGTTCTTAACACTGAAATACAAACAAATTAGCATAGTAGATAAATGACGAAATCAACAAAAACAGAAGCCCATAATGAATTTCTCTCTCTTTCTCAGGCAGAGCAGGCCAGTTTGTCTCACGTGGTGGAGCTGTTGTCTCTCATCCTGTTAACGGCGATCTGGGCGATCTGTCCCAGGGACAGTTTAGCCGTGCTGGGCCAGTGGATTCAGGGCAAACTAGTGCAGGTGACAGCTGACCTCACAATCTCTCTCTTTCTCTTTTTTCAGTTGATTCCTAATCTGCCTCCTTTCCATGTTCCCACTCACAGTTAATAAAGCCATTTCATTTTCCCAGTCTGTAAATAAATATCACATCCATTTTTTAAATAGCATTTGAAATATAGTTTATTTTAAAATATTTTATTTTGCATATATAATTCCATTTTGTATATATGTATTTTTTGAAAGAAGACTCTTGCTTACCAAGGCTGCATTTATTTGATCAAAAATACAGTAAAACGGTAATATTGTAAGATAATATTACAATTTAAAGCAACTGTTTTGTGTTGTAATATATTTAAAAATGTTAAATGTTTATTTCTGTGATGGCAAAGCTGAATTTTCACTAATGTGTTTTCCACACATTAGTGTCATTCTATCATTTAATAATAATTCTATCAATCTAATATCAAGGAACATTTCTTCTTATTATCAATGTTGTGCTGCTTAAAGGGGTCATATGACGTTGCTAAAAAGAACATTATGTTGTGTATTTGGTGTAATGCAATGTGTTTATGTGGTTTAAGGTTCAAAAAACACATTATTGGTTTCCAACGTGTCATTCCACATAATGTACATTATTGTTGCTCCTCTATGGCCCGCCTTTCTGAAATGCGTCAATTTTTACAAAGCTCATCGTTCTGTAAAGCGAGGTGTACGCTGATTGGCCAGCTATCCAGTGCGTTGTGATTGGCTGAATACCTCAAGCATGTGACGGAAATGTTATGCCCCTTACCATACTGTGATGCCATCTCCCAGCACGATGAGACAAAACCAATAAAACCCATTACAAATGAGGCATTTGTTGCATCCAGTGGGGACATAATTACTGATTATAATGTCTTATACTGTCTTTTTACACGTTGCGTTGCGTATCGCGCCGTGTAAACATAAACCATGTCTGCATTTGTGATCGGAGAAACGACAAACAAACAAGCCTACTCTACACTGCTCAAAACTCGCGTTTGAATCATCAGTGGCAAATTCTTTAAATATAAAAACTGTACTTACAGGCTGTGAGTCAGAAGCACCAGACTGTCCTTGCAAAGTTGGAACTGCCCCACTTTATAGAACAGCCTTTGAGCACAGACCCATTGTAGGCTTTGCAGAACTGCAGGTTCAGGAAACAGTCCTCCATAAAATGTGTTATACAGCTTCACACACTGCGGGCTAGAGTGAGCGGAGGCCGGCGGGCTTGAGAACGGCGCGGCCAGCGGATTCGACGAAGGAGCGTCCGGCGGGCTTGCGGCAATCACATGTGACGACCCCGGGCTGGACTCCACTTCGTCCACGGTGAACGGTGATCCACAGCTGAAGTTGATGTATTTCCTCAGCGACCAGCACGGATCAGCTCTAGGCATGACGAAGCAGATATCGACCTCTTTTGGAAGGCCAAAAAGAAACACACAGTGTCTTCACGACATGGCGGCGGCAGCAACAATACTATAGCGAGAATAAAAGTTATGCCTTCTTTCTTTGCGTGAACATTTGGGCGGCGTTATGCAAATCTTCCCACACAGTGACGTAGACATGTGGGGGCGTGTTTAAACGAGGCGTTTTAGGAGGGCGTAGACAAGTCTTAACTTTTATAAAGAATATCTCTTTGGATTTGAGACTTTAGTCTTTGCAACTTTACAGATCTTCTTTATGCACCAAGAGCTTGTAACACTCCAAAGAGAAAGGAAAAATTGAAATCGCATCATATGACCCCTTTAATGTTTTTGTGGAAACTGTTTTTTTTTTACAGGATTCTTTAATAGAAAGTTCAAAAAAGCAGCATTCATATAAAATATATTTTTTGTATTCTTATAAATGTCTTTGTTGTCACTTTTGATCAATATAATGTGTCCTTGCTGAGTAAAAGTATGAATTTGTTTTAAAAAATATTGCTAACTGATTATATGTATACATATTGTATTTGTATTACATTTAGTTTGCTCAGAATTAAGCATAAGACGTTGATGGGACTCTGTTTAGGTTGGGTTTGTCCATTAATGATGCAAATACTCCTTAAATATTGATTCTAAAATCCCTAAACGACCCTTTAAACGTGAATTATACCCCTCTACTCAAGCTCAAAGAAACCTTCTCAAGTACTCTCTTGCCACCACTGTAAAACAATAACAATATCTCAGAGGAGATCTTATTTGGGTTTCTAAGGACTTCAATTTAAGGTTAGTTAGAATTCAGCTACATTTATTTGCCTTCTAAATGGATATTGAATTTGCATTTTCTGAAGCACTGTGCGCCGTGAAACAAAGGTCCACTTTAAATTTAATTGTACTTTGGTTTTGTATGGTGTTTTTCATCTAAGATACCGTGTACTCTCCTGCTCTCTTTTTAATGTGGATATTTTCATCCCTTTTTTCCCTGTTTTTCATCGTCTTTTCCCATTACTTTTAAAATAAATTACATTTTAATGGTTAAGCTTTTTATCTCCTAGTCATTTTGTTCTCCAAATATGCTTCACTTCATTCTGTCAATCTTCCTCTGTTTACTCAATATAGCTTCTGTGTGCTCTGTCAGAACAGCTCATTTAACTGCATATTCTCTCTCTCATTTTTTCTGTCTGTCTTGTAGTTCTTATTTGACCGGCCCTTCTGTCGTAAGCTGGAAGCAGAGGCGGACCAGGTTGGCCTGCAACTGGCTGCCAAGGTACTGCAGAAATTGTATTATTATCAGGGTTCAATTCCAAGGGAACACATTGATAAAATGTCTACATAAAATGCACTGTAAGTCCAGTTTCTCGGTGTAAGCAGCTGTTACATAATTTACATTTATATATACGTTTCATAAGTTGCAAGTGCATGGATAATCAGCATAGTGCTGCGTAGCAGCCCATAACTGAATTATAAACCTGCTTAACCATTGTTGGTAAAACAGTGTGTGTCGGGCTTGATGAAAATTTGTCACAATTAACACTTTCTGTTCAGAAAATCAGGCTAAATAAATATGATTTAAGCTTTTTATAGCTTAGTGTTGTTTTAGAATGATTATTTTTTCTATTATTAGTTTTAGTTAGTTTAGTTAACTAGCATTTATTAATATTTGTCATTTTATTTTAATTGCTGAAAACAATTTTTAATAGTTTTAATTTAAGTTAATATCTGTTATAGCTAGGGTTTGGGATTTAGGTTTTGTTTCATGTATATTATGTAAACCAATTAGCATTTGAATGTAAATGCGCAAATTATTTTAAAATCTTTTAGAGCACCTTGGATTCAACATCTTCCTTATTTGTTTGAAAAAAAATTATATTGCATAGTTAATTTGTTATTTTTATTTGTCATGTAAGATAGATATAATCTGACCATTACATTTAGGATGGCTTCTTATCAAAATAGTTATTTATTATTTAATTTGTTTAGTGCTGCTGTCAGTTGAATCATGAGAAAACAACTTTTATGATGTCGAGATCATGAGCAGATTAAATCGGGATAACGAGAAAACAGCTTTTGGGAATGTCAAGATCACGAGAAAATAAGAAAGAAAGAAAATAATAATAAAAACTTGACTAAAATTACAAATAAATTAACTTTTGAAGGCACGACATATTTTAGAATAATGTCACTCTAAATAAAAGCTGTATAGATAATAATTAGTAACTTATTCTTACTAGAAAACTGGATAAATTAAAACCGTGAAAAACTAAATGCAATTCCGTGCTGCGGAACCTGCTTTTTATTAGTTATTTATAGTCACAGTAACCTACATGACCTCTTGATGGCACTGTTTCGTTACAAACTGCTCGACGGAAACATTTCTCTCTATGTGGCAGTGATCTGATTCACGGTGTAGTGCTCTTCCTGACAGCATGTCTCCTGATCCCATGCTTGGCATCATTATGGAGAAACAGTCAATTCCCTTCTATCTTTTGTAGTAGTAATAATGGACCGCCTGCTGCTCGTAAACGGGCCCGGATCCGGCCTGCCACAGCCGGCTCGGTGAAGGACACTGGCACGTTGCTGCGGTAACGATGCGAGGCTTGCTAGACTAGTCATGAGTCATGCTGTCCGTGAGCCAGCCAGCTCTCGGCTCCAGCTAATGATGCTGTCCAGAGCTTCGGGCACTCGTGTGGTTGTGTTTGTGTCATCTCTCTGTTTGCTTCCATTGATGATGGCAGGGCTTTAACATGCCTGGAAACCATCTCTGTATGTGTGTTTATTGAGATTTGTATGTGTTTCTGTCAGGCGTGTGCTGACGTGAGGGCAGGCCCAGTCTTTTGGCAGCAGATGGAGATCTATGATCAGTTGAGAGGCGAACCCACCATCCCCGAGTGGCTGTCCACACACCCTTCCCACCAAAACCATGTCAGACAGTTGAACAGCTTCGTCCCTGAGGTAAAGCACATGAAAGCAAATACATGCATCAGTAGATATCGTTAGACAAGACTATTTGAGTGAAATCTTTCCACACAAACGCAAACCATAACATGTAGCAGCTGAGAAGGTAACAACCATTTCAAATGGTTAAGGAATTGATCTAAAAGAAAGAACCATCAAAGCCATGGCCTAGTGTACTTGTTTTTAACCATGCTAAGCTTTGGTGCCAATGCATCATTTCCCATTTGAATTCCCAGTCCCATTTTCCTGTCCTTCCTCGTAATTTCCAGTTTTCTTTAAAAATGTGGCCAACATGCTGTTGCGCTTCGGGCATCCCGAGTTCGAGTCCCAGCTCGCGGACTTTTCCCGATCCTGTCCCCCTCTCTCTCTCTCTCCCATGTCGCTTCCTGTCCACTTCCTGTCCTATCTGAATCAAGGCATAAAAATGCCCAAAATAAATCTTTAAAAAAAAGTGCCAAACGTAATGGACTGTGGAGGACTAAAAGTATTGCTTAAAAATAAAACAAAATAATCAATAATCATGAAAAAAATTTACATTTTAAAATTTAAATGTAAAAAAGGACATTTTAAAAGTACATTTTAAATATTCAGTATTTAAGATTATTTAATTGATATTTAAAATCTAATAAAATTTAACAGTAAATTGATAAATATTTTTAAAATCCATCATTTCACTTGAATTTTATAAAGCATTTACAGATTACTTTTCTTTATTAATTTGCTACTGGCTTTTCTTTATCATTTTGCCAATCGATAAAATGTAATTGGACAGTTCACACATGGACGTTCATTGGTTGCTCCCACATGTGAACTATCCAACGGCATTTTTACACAGTCAACCAACTGCTAAAGAAAAGCAGCTGGCAAGTGGGTTTAGAAAATGTTGCATTTAAAATTGATTCACTAATGTACTGTTATTGTTATGATATTTTAACTTATACTTAAGATTTTTAAAAACGTATATTTATTTGGCAATTCAAAATTAAAAATGTCTATTTTTCCTGTTCTTTGTGTGTGTTTGAATCAATACAATGATATTTCTTAATTAATTTTTTAATAGCACTCTTAGTTCTCCTTACGGAACAGCATTTTATTGTGTAAAAATAATTTTAACTTCACTGGGGTCCAAACATCTGAGACCACTAGTGAAAAAGCGTCTATTTTGCATTTCTACTCTTATGACAAAAATTAAAAATGAACAATAATTTCAGAACGTCAGTGTTTGGTATGTCTTTAATGATGGCAGCACTTCGCTTAATGAACTCTACAAGTTTGTGTAAAACCTAATAAACATGTTCTCCATTATGATTTGAGATGATCCAAACAGTATCTTTAGCTTTGATGGAAATGGATTAGCTTTGACTGTTTAGTCAAACACACAAGCTCTTTTTCAAGGGAGAGCTGTTTTCTGTATTTAAATTGAGGTAGATGTCCTGGGTACACTGTTCTCTTGATTTAAAGAGTATCCATCAGAAAGGCTCGCAGACGCGTCTGAATCCAGACTGCACCAAAGCTAACGAGACGTCAAGAGACCCCTCTGCTCTGGAGCAAACTCAAACCTCTACACACATGCCTTAGACCATGTTCATAGTGGAAATGAACACATAAATGCTTTTCTGCTGGAAGGGAAAACCAAACTCAAGAGCCATGAATTGCAGAGATGTCAGAAAACTCAACATGCATATGGTGGAATCCTTAGATCAGTACTAGCAACAACAGGAGAAAGCCTTCATAAGCGATTTAGGCCAAATAATTCACCACATGAGCCATTATGCAGCACATCACTATATATAGTGCACTGCATGGCAGTGATTTGTTGGAGCATGAATTTAACTCTGAATTAACACAATTTCCTCTCATAAAATAGCAACATACTTGATGTCAGTCTGGATTGAGAAAGTGTTTATAGTCCAGGGGCCTCATTTATAACCATTGCGTACACACAAAACCAGCCCTGAAAGAGGCGTACGCCACTTTCTGCGCAAAAGGTGGGATTTATAAAAACAAACTTGACGGTAAAATTTGTGCGCCTGCACGCAAACTCTGACCCATGCGTACGAACTCTTTTTCCTGGAGTGGGAAAATTAAAGGAACACTTCTCTGTTTTTGAAAATAGGCTCATTTTCCAACTCCCCTAGAGTTAAACAGTTGCTTTAATTAATTTAATTACATTTATTGTTATTATCAATGCTGAAAATAGTTGTGCTGCTTAATATTTTTGAAAACTGTTAATTTTTTTTCAGGATTATTTGAGAAATAAAAAGTTCAAAAGAACAGCAATTATTTGAAATGGAAAACTTTCATAACATTATAAAAGTCTTCACTGTCACTTTTGATCAATTTAATCTATTCTTGCTGATTAAAAAAAAAAAAATCTTACTCACCCTAAA
>NW_015505214.1:1331417-1371601 GCF_001515645.1 Sinocyclocheilus grahami | reverse complement strand
GAAATGATGAAATATTTGCAATTTGCAATATGTTACTTGCAAAAAAATCCCCTCAGAATTCACAGCTTCAGTCGTCAGCAGAGAAAGCCATATGTTTCGTGTAGTTACTGAATCTACCAGCAGGGGCTAACTGGATGATACTAACCAGCCAACCCTTGACCACCTGCTTTAAACAAAGAGCTCAGGTTAACATACTGTTTATAGAGTATTATACTGTAGACTGTAGAGGAATGTGGACAGCCATCTACAGGAACATGCTCTCTCCACGTCATGCACCAGTGGCTACAACAAAATGGCTTTCTAATATACGAAGCAAAGCTGCGGCGGAAGGATGCATGAATGTATGAATTTTAGTGGCATGCAGGGGCCTTACTTAACCTTGAGCTTGAACTCTTAACAGTCCTGCTTGCGTTCTCGCACACTTCAAACACAGAAAACACTAAGACAAAATAAAAGGGATAATAAATTGGCTTGGGTATATATAGGCCTATAATGTTCACGCAAGAACTGACAACCGGAGAACAACAGATATTAGCCTACTGTTAGCTATATAATGTAGTCTTGTGTTTTATTCAAATTTATTATAATTTATATCTCAAAAGGATATGTACTTGTGTGCAGCGTGAGCTGCTGCGCACTTGCACTGCAATGCAAGAGTTTCATAAAATATAATAACTTGACATATTTCCTGAAGGAAATATTAATTATTTTCTGTTTAGAGCAGGGGTGGCGAACGTCGGTCCTGGAGAGCTGCAGCCCTGCAGAGTTTTGCTTCAATCCTAATCAAACACACCTGATTTAGTCTTTGCAATTTTACAGATCTTCTTTATGCACCAAGAGCTTGTAACACTCCAAAGAGAAAGGAAAAATTGAAATCGCATCATATGACCCCTTTAAGGGCATTTCCTGAAGGAAATATTAATTATTTTCTGTTTAGAGCAGGGGTGGCGAACGTCGGTCCTGGAGAGCTGCAGCCCTGCAGAGTTTTGCTTCAATCCTAATCAAACACACCTGAAAAAGCTAATCAAGGTCTGAACGGTTACTACGAAGCTACAGGCAGGTGAGTTTTTATTAGGGTTGGAGTTGAACACTGCAGGGCTGTGGCTCTCCAGGGGTCTCATTTATAAAACTCTTCGTAGATTTCATCATAAAAGTGTACGCATGCTCAAAAGATTTTACGTACGCACAAAAGTTTTCAGATTTATAAAACCATGTGTACGCCAGAACCGGCGCAAAAATCCCTTTATAAATCCCAGTCAGGGGAAGATTGTGCGTACGTGCATCTCCACCCCATCTCCTCCCCCGAAATCACCATATATGGAGCTTACAACACCTTGTTTTACCATGCATAACCTCATCTGCATATCATTTCAATGCATATTCCCATGACACCTTGTTTAACACCGTCAAAGATAAAAGACATTAAGGAAATATGAGATATGGACTATAAATGCCATTTGTGCCATACATTAATTTTTATTTCTAAAAATCCTCCAATATCCTTGTTATGTTTTAGGATAAATATATCAAGATAAAAATAAAAACAAAAACTGTTTAAAATATTTATCAGATGAATATTTTAGAATAGAGTTGATCTCATTCTTTTACACTGGCCAAATAGTATTTCAGTCGTTTTAAACAATTCAAATCAAACTACATTTATGCACTTTTGCTGATAAGGTGAACATCTTTTAACTATTTTGAGTGGAAACAATGTAAAATTGTCTGACTCGGCGCGTCACTAACAAAAAGTATTTTAAAAAGGAAACGTGTAAATCTTACCGTTTTCTTCAGGTTGTAGCCTATCCTTCAAATACAGCGGTACTTTTCATAATGTTGTAGAGATCTTCACATGACATTAACCTCTGTGCAGCTGCGGTTGTACAGTAGCCTATAGATATTATCATTGGTCCTATTCAATCCGGATAATGGACCGTTCGACCATTGAATCCAGCAGTGTCCGCTATAATATCGAAGTGCGCATCATTGATCATTGTTCTCACTAAAAAAATATTTTCTCATAATGCAGTTTAGTTTAAAGATGAATTATTGTGCACCTACAAATAATAAGAATGTGACGTAACGCCGCGTTGAGTTCTGGGAAACTGCTTTGTTTATCCGCCATACTTGCAGGATAGCGCTGCCTTTCCGGTATTGAGTTTAGGGCAGTATTTGATTGTTTGTCATGATTGTGAAAAATGTCACCACTGTATGTCATTCATGCTGCATTGAGAATTGCAATAGTAACTCAGATCATCGTTTTAAAAGAAAACTGGACAATGCAGTATGTTTTTTCACCCTTTTTATGTGTAAAAACACCAAGGGAAGGAGGTCGCGGAGAAGACGCCGAATAGTAAATCTGTTAATGTCACTGATTAAAGCCACATTACTCTCACTCAGTAAAAGAAAAGGATGTTTGTTTGCTTTTCTAATAAGCACAGGCTGCGACTGTGCCAGACGTTACTTCATGCAGAGAATATAAGTTACATAATCACATAACTGAATGTCAGAATGTTAAGTATTGTAATTTGCTTAGCCAGTATTATAAATTAAACTCAGGACGTGAATTTCGTTTTAGAAACCGTTTTGGTGGAAAACATTCAGGTACAGAAATGCTGCAGAAATGGAATAAACTGTAAATGAAAAACAGTAAATTAAACAACAGATTAATTCTTAAAATTAAATTTACAAAAGTTATTCAGTCAAGAGCAGTGAGTGATTTTGTCTTTTGTTGTCAACATTAATTAACAATAACCAATAATTAATTAACATTAACATTTTGTATGAAAGTGACAGCAGCTTTTAGTATACCTGCTGTCTGTCAGTCTGTGTTAAAGAACAAAAGAAAAAAAATCACTCTGCTCAAATCTGCTCTTGACTAAATAACTTTTTTCATATTTAATATGGATTAATATACAGTATAAATATAATCTATATCTATGACTTTATACATCATAGTATTTTGTTCCTGAATAGTAGCAGCTACTGTTAGTTTTAGGCTATAGCCTACCTGAAAAAGTTTGTTTCATTTGTATCCTTGTGCTATTGCTAGTTAGGCTACTTGCTCATTTATTACTGACCGTTTAATTGTCTTTATGCTTATATTCATTATTTATTCAAATGCAAGGTTACTTGAGTCAGAAACAATGAAAACAATAACTTTTTCTCGAGGTGTTTGTGTGGCGGCTTCATGTGCGCGCGCTTTGGATGTGACCGTGAGTGCCCAGAAAACTAGTTTGGAGCGCGCAAGTACCGAATGGTTTAAAAAGACGTGCAAATGATAAACTTTTGTGATGATGCAACACTGACCCAATTAGGCAAGTGACAGTTCTGTCAGCTGAGCGAAAGTCTTGTATCACAGCGTGCAGCAGCTCTCTTAGTGCAGACAAGATGCGCTGATGTGAGGCAATTTTGAGAGAGTGAGAGCAAGAAGACGCGGTACAGCTGAACCACACACACTGTTTTCAAATGACTGACTTAATCTGATATGCTGTGTTAATGTTTTTAACTCATCTAACCTACATTGTATATTAAATAAATGTTTGCGGGAATTTTCCGAACGTGCGAATCCTGCGGGAATGAGTAAAAACAAAATGCTCAATCCCGCACCGACCGAGATTCAGGACGATTAAACATATATTCTATTATATAGAGATTTGTAAAATAAATTTCCATGACTTTTCCAAAGCTTTCTGGGTTTTTGATGACCGTACGAACCCTGTAAATGGCTATTTTTTTTTTTTATCGTTTTGATGACATTTCTGCTCCACTTTGTGTGATGGTGAGACGGGACAAAGTCCCTGTAAATATATGGTATTCTATAGTCTTTGAACAGGAGAGAGCTCTCAAAACTCTTCAGATTAATTTAGTGGAACATTAATATAATATAGAATCATCCTCTGAAAAGAAATGAGGTATGAACATGTGAGAATTTATCATTATCTTTCTAAATGTGCGCTCTTTTGGGCTAAAGGCTTAATGGAACTGTTTAAAGTAGCCATGTGATCACAAATTAATCAGCGATTCAGTGCAGACGTGATTTAATATGATTTAATTTCTATGTGAAAAAAATCATAAATTACAGTTTATGCTGTATGATTATGGCTTTGAAGGTCGTAGTTGGAAGCTGTTAGCCCCGGCTGGCCCATGAATCATCCTCTGAAAAGAAATGAGGTATGAACATGTGAGAATTTATCATTATCTTTCTAAATGTGCGCTCTTTTGGGCTAAAGGCTTAATGGAACTGTTTAAAGTAGCCATGTGATCACAAATTAATCAGCGATTCAGTGCAGACGTGATTTAATATGATTTAATTTCTATGTGAAAAAAATCATAAATTACAGTTTATGCTGTATGATTATGGCTTTGAAGGTCGTAGTTGGAAGCTGTTAGCCCCGGCTGGCCCATGTGTGCAGTTGAAATGCGGCTAATAATTTCTGACTGGCATATAACTGAACAAATCAAACAAATGTAAATGGGTTAAGGCGGGGCCCCCTTCAAGGCGGGGCCCCTGGGCTGCAGCCCATTCAAGCCCAGTGGTAAGTCCGGCCATGCCTATAGCACTCCTCAGTGTCATTAAAAGAGGAAAAGTGATCAAGCGCATCCACTACAAATATGTCTAAATTCATATAATTTTGGTTTAACTTCTGCGTAAAGGACATTATGTAATTTCAGTACTTATCTCCATTAATAAGAGTGGAATGTTTAATGTAAATGTGTATATCGACATGAAAACAGCTTAAAATCGTTGTTTTTACTTAATTAATTTTCTCACTCCAGGAAAATTAGTTTGTACGCATTGGTCAGAGCTTGCGTGCATATGCGCAAATTTTCCAGTCAAGTTTGTTTTTATAAATCCCAACTTTTGCATAGGAAGTGGTGTATGCCTCTTTCAGGGCTGGTTTTCTGAGAGCTCTCTGACCCTCCCATAGACAGCAATGTAATTAACACGATCAACGTCCAGAAACGTAGCAAGGAGATCTGTAAAATAATCCATGTGACATCAGGGGTTCAACCGTAATTTTACGAAGCTACGAGAATACTTTTTGTACGCAAAGAAAATAAAAATAACAACTTTATTCAACAATTAGCCTCCTCCATGTCACCCTAGCGCCATTTTGGAGAGTATCCACTGAACATAAACCGCGTATGCTGTTCTGCGTCAGTTGCACCACGCGGTCTCAGAATGCATCAAAAATATCTTAAGTCAAGTTCAGGTCTGCTTTATTGTCAATTCTTCCACATGTACAGCACATACACACAGAGAATTGAAATTGCGTTACTCTCAGACCCCTGGGTGCATACAGATAACATAAATACAGATTAAATACAAAATACAATTATACAAATATACAAATAAGGTAAAATGTAAAAATATATGTATAAAGCACAAGGCATATGGCAGATAGAGTGCAAACCAGTAAAGTAAACAACAGTGCATATATAATGATTGTAGTGCAAAAAAAAAAGATTTGTAGTGCAAAAGAGCTTATTCAGACTGATTAAAGTGACAGTGTGTGTGTGTATTTGGGAGGGGGGAGTGGGAGAGTCCGTTAGAGGGTCAGAGTTCAGTGGTGCGTGGGGCAAAAGAGGGGAGGGGGGGCAAGGTCGGGAGGGAGGGTTGGGAACCACTGATCTAAACAATTAACAATTATGGAAATAAATTAGCAAAACAACAAAATAAGTATAACAATAATAATTACACTATCAGTCACAGCAGCTGGTTATTAGCTTATTTTGGCTTCTATTACTTTAAGAGCTGCTGCTGCTGTGCATGATGCGGATCTGACACGCATCATATTTTCTCTCAAATCTCTCTACCTTTTCGGACCCACTTCAGGTCTTAAAGTCTCTAGTGAACTGACGAGTTGAATTGGGTGTGTTAGATTGAGGGAGACATTGCTGGGCTGCCCCAGGACAGTTTTGAAAACCATTTCAGGGACATGTTCTTAAATGTGACTCATATAAAATATATTACATGCATGCACAGTTTTAAGGCAGCTTTAATCGCCTTTTTGGTAACTTCATAATGACTTAACTGACCACGACATTGCATGCACGTAGTTTATTTCGCGATTTGATATGAATTAATACAGACTACAGCGTGCACTGTCACCTTTGAAGACCACGTGCTGTGAGCACAGTACCGTTTCTGTGCTCGTTTGACCCACGCCTGGCACTGAGGTGAAGCTGGAGTACATTTCTGAAACATCTACTTTTTGATAAGACGTAAAAAGACGTTCTGCGACTGAATAAATGCACTTCTTGTCAAGAGAAAAAGAGACAGAAACAGCAGTTATGAGTAGGGTAGCTAACCCTAGCTCCGCCCCTGCGTTAATTGCTTTAATTAATTTAATTACATTTATTGTTATTATCAATGCTGAAAATAGTTGTGCTGCTTAATATTTTTGAAAACTGTTAATTTTTTTTCAGGATTATTTGAGAAATAAAAAGTTCAAAAGAACAGCAATTATTTGAAATGGTAAACTTTCATAACATTATAAAAGTCTTCACTGTCACTTTTGATCAATTTAATCTATTCTTGCTGATTAAAAAAAAAAAATCTTACTGACCCTAAACATTTGAACAGAAGTGTATTATTATTGCTAAAATTAATATAATGCGTAATGTTTTTTATTGTTATAGTATAATGACACATTATACTATAACACAAATCGCAATCCCAAATCGTGTTTTGGATAATAATTTAATAAAAAATATCTGTATCGGTTGGTCTCAATGATATTTTTGTGGCCTGCGGTACATGTTCATGTGTTAATGTGTACTGAATGTGTGTAACTGTAGTGTTTATGTCAGTATCTTGTGATGTTAGGCAGCAGATGGAAAATTATAAATCGATTTCACGACAACAAAAGATCAGACACTGGTAAAACATCTACTATGAAATGATGAAATATTTGCAATTTGCAATATGTTACTTGCAAAAAAATCCCCTCAGAATTCACAGCTTCAGTCGTCAGCAGAGAAAGCCATATGTTTCGTGTAGTTACTGAATCTACCAGCAGGGGCTAACTGGATGATACTAACCAGCCAACCCTTGACCACCTGCTTTAAACAAAGAGCTCAGGTTAACATACTGTTTATAGAGTATTATACTGTAGACTGTAGAGGAATGTGGACAGCCATCTACAGGAACATGCTCTCTCCACGTCATGCACCAGTGGCTACAACAAAATGGCTTTCTAATATACGAAGCAAAGCTGCGGCGGAAGGATGCATGAATGTATGAATTTTAGTGGCATGCAGGGGCCTTACTTAACCTTGAGCTTGAACTCTTAACAGTCCTGCTTGCGTTCTCGCACACTTCAAACACAGAAGGAGCAGATGGCCAGGGCTCTAATTGTCCATCAACTGTAATGCGTGCGTGTTTCTGTTGAGTGGAAGCTATTACTCCTTCGGGAAGTTACTTTAAAACACCCTCCATCTCTCTCTGTTCTCACCCTCTTTAACCTGAGCCAATGGAGACTCATCCTCCACATGCCCACTAATGAGAATTACCATAGTGGAGTGTGTGTGCGGACTCCCCTCAGTCTCCTGATGCTTTATACATGAATACAAGTGGATTTTGTAGTCGTCGCCTTTATATATAGTGACTGTTTGAGAGGGACTTGTGTGATGAAGGTCAGATTTTCAGTGGCATGTTGACATGTATGATATCGCGGTGTTTTATGTGTGAAAACTGGGTGAAGACCTGCTTGAAGACCTTCCTATCAGTGTGAAAGGGGTGTAAAGACCACATGAAGTCATTTAACTGTATATGCTACTTTATTCTAAAACAATCACATTATTTACATTTTTAATCAGTTAAAACATTTATTTAAAGTGGAAACTAATATATATTTACCTACTGTAACATAAAATTAAATATTAAACTTTTTAAATGTAAAATGTGATCGCTATATTTTTATATAATTATTATACATATTTAATATCTATTTTATTTACACAGTTCAACCTAGTTTCGTGCTTTACTGGCATTGTTTTTGAACCAAAATTAATAGATCATTTATGAACAAAAAAAAGAAGTAAATCAGTAGAAGTGTCACATGATCATTCAGAAATCATTCTGATATCAATGTTGAAAATAGATGTGCTGCTTAATATTTTTGAAAACTGCTAATTTTTTTCAGGATTATTTGAGGGATAGAAAGTTCATAAGAACAGCATTAATTTGAAATGGAAATCTTTTATAACATTATAACAGTCTTCACTGTCACTTTTGATCAATTTAATCTATTCTTGCTGAATAAAAGTAATATTTTTTCATTCTTAAAAAAATTCTGACAACATTTGAATGGATGTGTATTATTATTAGTAAAATTTGTATAATGTGTATTGTTTTTTATTGTTATAGTATAATGATCATTTAGTTATGAAGAAATAGATCAACTATTATATTTTTTATTTATATAATATACATTTTATATATAAAATGTAATAGCTAATTTTAAAAAATATATTTATTATATATTTCCACATTTATATTTAGAATTCAACCTAGTTTCATGCTTTACTGGCATTGTTTTTGAAGCAAAATTAATAGATAATTTATGAACAAAAAAGAAACAAGTCAATAGAAATCTGTGATAATGAAAACATTCAGAAATGTGTAACTTAGCAGTGCCAAGTAAACTAGATATATATTAACATCTCTTTGAATCCTTTGACAGAACTGTTTTGTTTAAACAATGCTTGTTACTTTTGAAGAATGCATCTGCTTTTAAAAGTATTCTGTCACACTGGTTGTAAGTATGCAACTGACGTGTCCCTCTTGGGTAATTGTTCTCAATAAGCTTTGTTCCAGCCACTCTTTCATCAAGTGCCATTTGTTTTATAGTTTCCCTAATGACCTTATTCTCAAACATTGCAGTGTTGCTTAAAGCTGCCCGTCTTCCTGGTTTGAGTGAGTATTTAGCAGCTCAGTCTGATATGTTCTCCCCAAGGCAGATGGTTCAGAATAATAATTTAGCTAACAAAAATATTTTACGTTAAGTGTCCTTTGTGCTGGTGCAGGTTGCTCGTGTTTTACAGCACATTATTGGTCCAGTGTTATGAGGGCTGTTTCTCCATCACCCCTAATGGAGGTCAAAGGTCATAGTTCAAGAGGTCACAGACAAAAAGCAATAGTGTCCGTGTCTTTGTAAAAGAGTCTGGATGTCTTTAATGTAGAAGATATCCTGGTCTGTGTTCATCCATCCCTCCATTAAATAACTACACCAAACCATCCATTTAGATTTTTGATCACTTTCCATCATTCCAGTAATCCATTTCTTTGAATAACGGTTCCAGTTCATCAAAATTGAATATTTTAGTGTATGCATCCATTTAGGGCTGGGCGATATAGCTAAAAAATAGCCACTGGAGGGCGCAATGAGCAAAATAATGCAGAGCATTAAATTTTTTATATAATATAATGCAAAAATGTGCTCGTCTAAATTAATTCATATAAATCAAATATAATTTGTAAATTGCATAAACAATTATGAACAAAACAGCATCATGTATTTATACATAGCTTAATTCAAACAGCCGAAGCACCGCTCATACAGATTGTATTTAAAAACATGAGAGACAGTGAAATGGAATAAACCTCCACAAATTCGCAACATGTTTTCTAAAAGTTTAAACTCTTTTAATTGTACATGGCTTCTATACATCTCTTGGGAGAGATGCGAGTGCAACAGTCAAAGTTGTCTGTCCCAAAAATGCACCTAATATGCGTTCTTTGTGAATGGCTCGGTTTCGGTTTTAAGCTAACCAATAACTTCTCCGCATTGAGCTTCTATATTTCTCAAATATTTGTCACTTTTGATCAATTTAATCTATTCTTGCTGAATAAAAGTAATATTTTTTCATTCTTAAAAAAATTCTGACAACATTTGAATGGATGTGTATTATTATTAGTAAAATTTGTATAATGTGTATTGTTTTTTATTGTTATAGTATAATGATCATTTAGTTATGAAGAAATAGATCAACTATTATATTTTTTATTTATATAATATACATTTTATATATAAAATGTAATAGCTAATTTTAAAAAATATATTTATTATATATTTCCACATTTATATTTAGAATTCAACCTAGTTTCATGCTTTACTGGCATTGTTTTTGAAGCAAAATTAATAGATAATTTATGAACAAAAAAGAAACAAGTCAATAGAAATCTGTGATAATGAAAACATTCAGAAATGTGTAACTTAGCAGTGCCAAGTAAACTAGATATATATTAACATCTCTTTGAATCCTTTGACAGAACTGTTTTGTTTAAACAATGCTTGTTACTTTTGAAGAATGCATCTGCTTTTAAAAGTATTCTGTCACACTGGTTGTAAGTATGCAACTGACGTGTCCCTCTTGGGTAATTGTTCTCAATAAGCTTTGTTCCAGCCACTCTTTCATCAAGTGCCATTTGTTTTATAGTTTCCCTAATGGCCTTATTCTCAAACATTGCAGTGTTGCTTAAAGCTGCCCGTCTTCCTGGTTTGAGTGAGTATTTAGCAGCTCAGTCTGATATGTTCTCCCCAAGGCAGATGGTTCAGAATAATAATTTAGCTAACAAAAATATTTTACGTTAAGTGTCCTTTGTGCTGGTGCAGGTTGCTCGTGTTTTACAGCACATTATTGGTCCAGTGTTATGAGGGCTGTTTCTCCATCACCCCTAATGGAGGTCAAAGGTCATAGTTCAAGAGGTCACAGACAAAAAGCAATAGTGTCCGTGTCTTTGTAAAAGAGTCTGGATGTCTTTAATGTAGAAGATATCCTGGTCTGTGTTCATCCATCCCTCCATTAAATAACTACACCAAACCATCCATTTAGATTTTTGATCACTTTCCATCATTCCAGTAATCCATTTCTTTGAATAACGGTTCCAGTTCATCAAAATTGAATATTTTAGTGTATGCATCCATTTAGGGCTGGGCGATATAGCTAAAAAATAGCCACTGGAGGGCGCAATGAGCAAAATAACGACAACAAAAGATCAGACACTGGTAAAACATCTACTATAAAATGATGAAATATTTGCAATTTGCAATATGTTACTTGCAAAAAATCCCCTCAGAATTCACAGCTTCAGTCGTCAGCAGAGAAAGCCATATGTTTGGTGTAGTTACTGAATCTACCAGCAGGGGCTAACTGGATGATACTAACCAGCCAACCCTTGACCACCTGCTTTAAACAAAGAGCTCAGGTTAACATACTGTTTATAGAGTACTGGTCTGTGTTCATCCATCCCTCCATTAAATAACTACACCAAACCATCCATTTAGATTTTTGATCACTTTCCATCATTCCAGTAATCCATTTCTTTGAATAACGGTTCCAGTTCATCAAAATTGAATATTTTAGTGTATGCATCCATTTAGGGCTGGGCGATATAGCTAAAAAATAGCCACTGGAGGGCGCAATGAGCAAAATAATGCAGAGCATTACATTTTTTATATAATATAATGCAAAAATGTGCTCGTCTAAATTAATTCATATAAATCAAATATAATTTGTAAATTGCATAAACAATTATGAACAAAACAGCATCATGTATTTATACATAGCTTAATTCAAACAGCCGAAGCACCGCTCATACAGATTGTATTTAAAAACATGAGAGACAGTGAAATGGAATAAACCTCCACAAATTCGCAACATGTTTTCTAAAAGTTTAAACTCTTTTAATTGTACATGGCTTCTATACATCTCTTGGGAGAGATGCGAGTGCAACAGTCAAAGTTGTCTGTCCCAAAAATGCACCTAATATGCGTTCTTTGTGAATGGCTCGGTTTCGGTTTTAAGCTAACCAATAACTTCTCCGCATTGAGCTTCTATATTTCTCAAATATTTTGAATGAATAACGCAGCAGTGGCGCGTCTTGTGGGTTCAACTGGACAGACTAACAAAAACAATAAAGTACGACAAAGACACTTACCAGCATCATCACCGCATCTCGTGCGCCTCTGATGAGGCTCCCTCACCGACACACACCTAACATCCGATTGCACCGTTTTTGCATTCAAATGCAAATATTTATTTTAAATTAGACTAATATTCATTTTTTATTCACAATCTCCTCATCACTGGCACAGCACTCTGCATGTGTTCGTGTGTGCTGTCTGCTTGTCACTCATAGCACGCGCCTATATCGTGCGCTATATCGAACATTTTTTCTATCTTTATCGATGAAGGTGTACCGCCGATAAATACCGATACCGTTTTATCGCCCATGCCTACATCCATTCATGTTTTTTTGAGTAATTATTCCAATCCATCCAGGTTTCATATCACTATTTCCATATATCCATCTTTTGAATAACTACTCCAAGTCCATCTATCCATCCAGATTTTATATCACTAATTCCAGATTTAATATCACTATTTCCGTCATCCATCTATACAGATTTCATATCACTATTTCCATCCATCCATCCAGATTTCATATTACTATTTCCAGATTTCATATCACTATATCCATCCATCCATTCAGATTTCATATCACTATTTCCATCATCCATCTATACAGATTTCATATCACTATTTCCAGATTTCATATCACTATTTCCATCCATCCATCCATATTTCATATCACTATTTCCATCCATCCATCCAGATTTCATATCGCTATTTCCAGATTTCATATCGCTATTTCCATCCATCATTCATGTAGATTTCATGTCAATGTTTTCATCCATCCATCCATCCATCCATCATCCAGATTTCATATCACTATTTCCATCCATCCATCCAGATTTCATATCGCTATTTCCATCCATCATTCATGTAGATTTCATGTCAATGTTTTCATCCATCCATCCATCCATCATCCAGATTTCATATTACTATTTCTAGATTTCATATCACTATTTCCATCCATCCATCCAGATTTCCTATTACTATTTCCAGATTTCATATCACTATATCCATCCATCCATCCAGATTTCATTTTGCTATTTCCATCCATCATCCATGTAGATTTCATGTCACTGTTTTCATCCATCCATCCAGATTTCATATCACTATTTCCATCATCCATCCATCTGACATTAGATTTGATGTCACTGTTTCCATCCATCCATCAATTCTTAAAAAGCAGTGTCACCTGGGTAAAGATGAAGAGATGGCGGGTTCATAGGTCAAAGGTCAAAGCTTAAATGCATCTGCATTAATCTGTCATTCTCTGTGTTGTTATAGGCCTTGGAGCTCCGTGCACGCTGTGACTGTCCTGCCCTCCCCAAAGCTGACCCCCGTGTCATTTTCCACCAGGCTGTTAAATTGGTTCTGGACACTGCCAAAAAACAAGAAAAGATTGCACAAGAAGAAAAGAACGAGAAACAGAGAGCTGGAGTCATGTTGCCGCTCCCTCAATCCCCTCCTGTCCCGACTCCGGGGTCTCAGCCTCAGCTGGGAGGATTGCTGGCCACATCCGCTCTGCCACAAACTCTGCTTAGTAAATGAGACTTGATGAAACATGACTGACAGGGACACATTCAAGCTTTCCTTTTCACTTCTCTTTTTCCAGTCCAGTAGCTCTGAACAAGGACTGAGAGGATTGTCAGATAGAACCAGACAGTTTTTTTGATCCATTTGATTAGCTGTCACTTTGATACCTACGTCAGTTAGTCTGTGAGATGATTTGAGTGAGAGTTTGTACATCATTTGTGTGTGATGCTTGAGTTTATGCTCCTCCTTCAAGCATCCGCGGCAGTGCAGTCATGTTAATATGGAGCAATTGTAAATGGGTTTTTGATTGGTTTTAATTATGTTATTAGCAGACCCCTGTGAAGTTGAATGCATTATGGTGTACAGTACATTATTCATCAAACATCTGCCTCTGCTTTAATGTCCCCTATAGGTTCCAGGCTGTAATGTAACTGCTGCATAGCAGCTAATGTCACTGTGTTTGAAGCTGTGTGGAGCTTTGGACATACTACATTATTTCGAGGATTTATCAATGGCCAGCTGACACTAAATGAGCCCAACACTTGTGTACTTGACAAGTGTTAAGTTTATTTTAAATGCACTCTGTATGAATACTATGAATGTAAAGAATATGTGACTGTAATTACATACAAGATAAATTAATTGACCAGTCTTGGGTCTCCAGATTTGTAAAAAAAAGCGTATTCACATACAAAAAAAAAGTGATGCATGAAGCTCCGCTCGTACAGAAGTCTCTTTCAAACCAACCAGCTATTAATTGGTCAATGTGGAAAATTTGCAGCACAAGAACACGAGGGAAATTACTTTTTGCATGAGGAATTTGTTTCACCCTTTTACAAAATTCCCAATCATGCAGAAACCTGTTGAAATTACTTTGTTACAGCACTTTACAAAGTGTTTCAAAGGGACTGATTCGTGGTTTAATTATACATTTTTATATAATCGATGGACAATAAGTTACATACCCATTGTATTTTCATAATGCAGGGATCTGAAACCCTGGAGAGCTCCTGTTCTGCAGACTTCCAACTCTGCTCCAACACAACAACATAACAAGTAACCCCGGACACCTTGATTGGGTTTGTAGCTGAAATCTGTTGGACTATAGCTCTTCAGGAGCAGGGCTGAAGACCCCTGCCATTATGTGACTTATTTAATGTGCAAATTGAGTATTTCACAAGAATAAAGGAATTCAGGAACTGATTGGACCAAATCTGAATGAGAGTTTGTAGTGGATTATGGAAGGCTACACCTCACCTGAAACACCACTGGAATCTACTTTAGAAGAGGTTTTTTGACCTGGAACCTGAAGGTTAGTTCACCATCAGGTGCATCACAATGAATCTCGATTGCAATGCTTCATTTTCAGTTTTATACTATTTGCTGCTTTTGCTGTATCTTTGTTAAATGAACATAATCAACATGAAATTAGTGTATTTACTACTGACAAGGTTTTAGAAATACTGGGTTATTTACAACAGTAGCTTAAAACAATTCTGTGCAAATGCTGATTTTGTGGATATGTTGCAGCTTTATCTGATTTACATGATTTCTTTAGAGAATAGGACACAAAGCAACCTAGATCATGCATGCAAATAAATGGCATCATCTTCAGTCATCTTTTTCTGATTTTACAGGTAGGATTCAAACTATTTCATTTGTACCTACTTTCAAATACAGAGCATAATACATCCAAGCAAGCTGACATAAAGCCAGCCAATCTGCTGCTGGCACTTCCTCCCCTAGAGTCCACTTTTTATAGAGTGATGTGCCCGTAAAGTGCAACATGTTTCTGTCTGTCAGACAAATGTGACGCTGCACTCTGGGTCTCTAACGAGGGAAAATGGAGGAGGAGAAAAGCACCACATCGGAAGAGAAGAGTGATGCATTTGCTCTTACTGGGTGGATTTTTGAACAGATGGCTGTATTTGTCCTCTCATCCACCCACCAGCCATTTCCATACAGACTGAGGAAGACCTATCTCTGAGAGATGCCACTTTGGTGTTGATGTTTACGGCTCTCTGTATATGTCTACATTTTATTGACTCTGGGCTGGTTATAGTTCATTTTCACAGCAGAAGAACCACTGAGGCCACACAAAGAGTTTGTGAGTTTGCCGGGAGAAACGGTTCTGGTCATGCACCATAGACCAAGTGTGGTGTAGATGTTGATCAGGTATGCCAAAATGTTCTTTCTTTTTCAAAGGTAATTTCACAGGTAAATCCAGTAGTTGTTTTTGGAACACTATATTTTGTTTCTAGCCCATCAAAGGTGGTTAATCAGCTAGACTTCCAACTGGTGGGGACTTGGTTGAATTGGTATGGGGGTGTCCCCGACTAAGGATTTACATATTCGAACGTTATGTATATGACAGTAGTTCTGCATTTCTGTTTTGAGCTGCGCGCGCTGAAGAAGCATTTGATAGCAGGTTTTTAGTCAGTGGGATTTAACTCATCATTTATCTCATATAGAATACGCTTCGTTATTTATACAACATAACGTTAATATTACTATACTATACTATAAAACCATGGTTAATTTTGGTTATGGTTGTGATGTCTGATGTCCACATGTTTTTGTTGAAGAAATTAAAGAGGCTGTAGCATTTCTATCGCAAAAAAGTGGCCAAAAATAAAAAATTAAGTGGATATTTGAATTAAATGTTTGGGCGTGTTAGAACGAGCCGTTTTAAAGAATATCTCTTTGGTTTTGAGACTTTAGTCTTGGCAACTTCAGGGATCTTATCTATGCACAATCAGCTTGTAACACTCCAAAGAGAAAGGAAAACTTGAAATCGTATCATATGACCCCTTTAACAGTAATGAAACCATATGATTATTATTAATTAACCAATCATTATTGCCTCATTGTTTTTATATAATACATTTTAAGTCATGAAAACTAGAATATTAAGTCAGATGCGTTGTTGGTGGTGGTGAAATTATTACCAACATTAAAACACGTTACTAACGTCACTTATTTGCACTTATGAACGTAGCTACCTGAAAGTGATGCACGGGTTTCATCTTGGGCTTTTTAATTTTTCTTTTCTCTGCTGTGGCTGTGATTAGGCCAGAGGCACGAGGCCGGAGGCAATCACAGCCGCTGATATAGAGTCGGTATCGCTCGAGTACGAGTGATATTGCGTTTATACAACAGTTCGACGGAACGTGTGTGCAATTAAACAAGAATCAACGGAGTGCCTAATAAAACCCTCTTTTGTGCGGAACTACTTCCTTCCACCAGGATTCAAAGCTCAAGTTGACAGTTTAACATATGTCACTTTTAGAATTCGTATCAAGGGCATGTGCTGCTTCAGTTAGGTTATTAGTGAGAAATAATGAGGTTATAAGAGAGAAACAATGCGGCAAGACGTGCATCCAAATGAGAGAGAGAGAGAGAGACCGTGAAGCTGTTTCTTCTTATATTAATCTCTGCTGTGGCTGTGATTAGGCCAGAGGCACGAGGCCGGAGGCAATCACAGCCGCTGATATAGAGTCGGTATCGCTCGAGTTTATACAACAGTTCGACGGAACGTGTGTGCAATTAAACAAGAATCAACGGAGTGCCTAATAAAACCCTCTTTTGTGCGGAACTACTTCCTTCCACCACGGATTCAAAGCTCAAGTTGACAGTTTAACATATGCCACTTTTAGAATTCGTATCAAGGGCATGTGCTGCTTCAGTTAGGTTATTAGTGAGAAATAATGCGGCAAGACGTGCATCCAAACGAGAGAGAGAGAGACCGCGAAGCTAGACGTTTCTTCTTATATTACCTAATGTACTACGATTAGCTCAGTGAATAATAATAAAAAAAAACATAGACCCGGCTAGAACAAGCGGAGTGATACAAAATTGTGAAAGGGCGTTCCTGTAGCGATACCAGTACAATATCTCACGGTTCTCAACCAATCAGATTTGAGAATCAGAACGATGTGTATATATATATATGTGTGTGTATATATGTATATATATTTGTTGTTGGTGCCCTACGCAAACTGCATACTCTGTGTATAGGGAGCGGCGGTACTGCAAATGCATCTTATACAAAATAAATAATAGGCTATTATACACGATATATTATAAACCGGCTGAAATGTTTTGAAATCACTTGTACCCTACCTGATCGAAAGATCCTGTCTTACTCTCTGCCTGTGTCAATTTGAGTCTTGTTAAAGATTTAAATCCCTGCCGCCAAGACGCTTCTCTGTCGGTCACTGATTATGGAAAGTGAAATTTATATCTATAGGGGTGGATGGATTTATTCACGCACATTAAAATATTTATTTAAAGCTTCTTTCTTTTCAGATTCTTACTTACAGCATTATCTTAATAGGCTGTATATTAACTTACTGGGAGAAAACCTGTAGTTCTATGTGAAATCAGACATTTGAGCACCCCCATATAGCCAAAATGGCATGATCATAACACCCTGCCAATATTCGACTGTGAGATTGGTAGTTGAATCAGGCTTCTCCTATCCAAGCATCTAATCTTGGACTATTCGGGGTCTCCCCTAAATTGGTAGACAATATTGGTCAATACTGAGCTCTCTTACCACCAACAAACAAGCTATCACATTCTATTAAGAATCATGAACTAGCCAGTTGGTACACAATCTCGATCAAACGATTATACATTTCTTGACTATGGTTTCACTTGGACCAGCTATAAACTAGCTGCCACATTAAGCTGGTCTGACCTGGATATTCAAGAAGGACCCTTGACCAAAAGGGCTTTCGCACCAGAAGGACCTTTTCATAGTTCTTAGAACTATTAGCGGAACTACACGCTTTTTGGCGTGTTCGCACCGCAGGAACTAGGAACATATTTTGTTCTAGGAACTCAGTTTGAGGGAACTAAATTAGCTCCTACTTCTGTCTACAGATATAGGAACTACCAGTGATGTAAGTGTACGCTGATTAACCAAACACACACGAAACATCGACTACCCAGCATTTTTAAAAAGCCATGTAAAAGTATTTAGACCTACTCCACTAACATGGAAAACAGCGATAACGGCATTTAGCTACCTGTTGTCTGCAGCGTTGTGTTCTTTTCTCAGCCTTGATGATATGTAACACTGCAAGTTGTCATAGGAGATTTAGTGAGATTTTCATGCTCTTTTAATCACACAAATTGTGAGTTTACATTCCATCTCCGTTATCACAAAACACACAACAAAAACAGCTCCAATCACAGCGTCCTCAATTCACCGGTTGTTGACGTTTGCTGTGCATAAAGAAGTCAATGTCGGCAGCTTCAGAGTTCCTGCTGCTGGTGCCAATGCAACCAGGAAATCAGCTGGATTGGTTCTCTAGGAACCACTGGCTAGTTCCTAAAACGACGTAGTGTGAATGCTCCTCAACTAGACTACTACAGGGCTCTTCAACTAGTCTTGGAGGGAAAGTGTCCTGCAGACTTTAGTACTAATTTCAATTTAACCCACCTGTCTGTAATTTGCAAGTAATGCTGGCTGCACACTAGAGAATTTTAAGGTCGATTTGAAGCCCGATTTGCATTTCTGAAAGATCGGGTGGCGTGGCCCGATTTGAGGCTTGTCGCAAACGATTTTTTTGTCCAAAAAAATCCTCTATTCTGTGGTGTCATTATGATTATTTAACTGCTCCTGATCAAGACGGAGCGTCGCCGAACTCAAATTGTAAATATCAAACATGTTTGATATTTCTGACTCTTGATCTGGCTGCCTCTGACGTGATACCCGCGATAGCCAATGAGAGCGAGCAAGCGTCACTTATTGGATCTTGCGTGCTTCTATATCTGAAACTTGGCAGCCACAAAAATGCCAAGAAAGCAGAATACATCGGCCAACTTCTTTGTTAAACTTTGTTTTTCACTGTACAACAGAACGCGCACTGGGAGAGCCAGCTGACAATGCTAATTGTTCTCCATTTGTTTATCTTCTCTAGTCACGTTTGAGATCTAGTATCACTGTGAAATCGTTCCTACAATCATCAAGTGTGTGGTCTCGCGGTCTGCTGGAATCGTCTAGTTTGCGCGTTCAGAGGATTATAATGCTAATTGGTTGAAACTGTCTTCATGTCTGTGGTCTCCCATGGTTTTAAAATAGTTTAGGATTTGAAAATTGTCTAGTGTGCAGCCAGCTTAATTCTAAATACTTTGATTAGTGTGTTGGGTTAGGGTTAGAGCTAAACTTTACAGAACACTGGCCTTCCAAGACTGGAGTTAAAGAGTCCAGCAGGATCCCTGACCAAAGTCTACTGCTTGACTGACCATAATGGCCAAACAATTATGAGCTTCTTGACCAACATGGACAAGCAATATAATAGCTGCCACATTAAACTATCTGACCTGGTATTTCCAGAAGGACCCTCAGTTTGGTTGACCTCCAGCAAAAAGCTACTAATGTATGTTACTATACCTAAAACAGCTTGAACATAAAAGAGGTTTCTCCATCAGGACCTTTGACCCCACAAAGATCTACTATCTTGGCCTTCTTCTTTCTGGCTGGTTAACCATCTAAACTAGTTTGGACCAACTAGAAACCTAGAATCTTCCAGCTTCCACCATTTTCCAAAATCTTGGGAAAACACTGCAGTACCACTCCCACACAACTGCTGTTAATCTGGAAGTTCAAGCCACCATCTGTGGAAATGGAAGCAGAAAACATGTTTTGATCAAAACGCAGTCCGAAACAGCAATCCACGACTTGCATACCACATGTGGTTGACATAATTATCTACAACTGTGCCTCCCTCCAGGCTCACTTCAGTTTTCTGAGTGTATGCTTATGCATGCTTTCTGCTCATAAGTAGGACACATCTGTATAGTTTTGCTGCTGTTTTGTCAGTTATTATCTCTTGTTCTTAACACTCTTTATCCTGTTTACGTCTCTTTGACTTTCTTTGTCTTTGCGTTGCTTAATCTTACATTATGAACGAATGTGCTAAAGTGTCCTTCAATGGTAAAACAACATGTAGAGCATCTGCTTGGCTAGTTTTGGTGCAGCAGCGTCTGTTTGAGTTACCTGTATAAGCAAATGTCTCACCATGGCCTCTGGGGCAGAATTCTGACCCACTTAGTAAAAATACATCTTCTAAAAACTCTCCCTTGATAGAGGAACCCTTTGAAGGTGTGGCTAGAATGTGTGTCTGTTTAAATTCAGCAGCTGTTGCCATGGTTTTGCGACCTAAACCCGCAGCCTATGTTCAAATTAGATGCAAACTCAACGGGATGTCGGACGAGTGTTTAAACCCTCAAAACAAACGTAGGAAGTGAACTGCAGGGAAATATGCTGCATTTACCTTCTTTTGTACTGCTCTATCTGATATTTTGTTGGCACTGACTACTGATATGCACTCTCTTGTGAGTGTCACTGGATTAAGTCAAGAATAAACCACATCAAATACCAAACAGGTAAACCAGATTCACTGTGTAATATTGTCAGTGTAACCACCAGGGGGCACCATTTGGACCTCCAGCAGTATGCTGCTCTGACACACTCCCTGAGACAAGAATCTTCAAATCTGAATGTTCCATTTTTACTACGTATTATAAATGCCCGTCTATAATACATCTGATCAGACTCCAAAACTGCACAGCTGACAGCTATTATCATTTTTGAAAGATATCTACTATCTCACATGAGCACATACACATTCACACATTCCCCATACTATTACAGATAAGGGCAAGAAATTTAAGTGTGTTTAGCCATTGTTCAGAGATTAATGATGCTATGCCAGAGTTAACCATTTTTAAAATACAATATGTCTGAGGTTTTTCATGTGGAAATGTGGAAAATCTGTTTCTAGTATGTTGGTGGCTGTTCAGAAAGATTTATCTGTGGCTTTTCTTTGTATGGCCACAGGGAGAACCCCTTAGTGTGTTACTGTAGGATAAGATATTACTCTGTATCATAAGCTTCAAAACAAGAAAAGAGGTGACAACACGTGATTTTACACAAAATAATGTTTATTTAATTTACATTAAAAGTTTAATTTATCCCAATTTGTCGGGTTTTGAATGTTGTTAAAGTCTGAAATTTACAGTTAAGGCCTTTGTACTGTGAAGAAAGATGTTTAATGTTAAATGACTACGAAATGGTATCAGATCGAAAAGAAAGAATGCCCATCCGCAAAATACAGTTACTAATATAAAACTCATTCCACAGACTAATCGTTTAAAACTGGAGTGACGTTGGTAAGCAAAAGATAAGCCAGGAGAGGTCAAAGATGGAGTGCAACACCACCGGACAGTCTATTTTCTTTCTTATTCTGTTTGTGTGACATTCCATCTGTGTTTAGCAGAGCGGTGATGCAGTGCAGCAGACTTCAGAGCGTACTGGTCCTACAGGGCAGTGCTATGAAGGGCATCTGAGAACACACACAAACACTGACCATCACAGACAGACACAGGTCACTGGTGCATGTTTACAGCCCAGAACACTGCATTTCTCCTGCAGCCATCACACTGAGAACAGGCAGCAGAGCCAGAGCAACAAAAGCTCCTCACGTAGCACTGTTTTTTTTATTATTTGTCTTATTTGGCATGGTAAAGACTCACAAATCTGACTTTTATCCATGTATATTAGCATGCTAGTGTATTCTTAAAAGTTGGCAAAATATGCTTTATTTTGTTTTGCTTTATTATTATTTCTCCTATATGACGATCCAGTGTTATCCAACTATGTCTTTAAGTCCATGTCTGTTAAGCCTTCTACACACTGCATGATTTTAGAAATCATATAAGATCATTACAAATCACACTGTGCAGCATGGATCTAATAAACTTGGGTACGACACGTATGCAGACTGTACAATGATGACACCTATTAACTCGTAGGCTATGACGCAAGTTACTATTGAAGAATAAAACGTCATTAGCATGCGCTAGTGGTAAGCAAAAAAATCATGACGAAGCACAGTTTGCTGAAAATAGAGGAAGTTGTGAAAGAGGGTGTTAAAAAGAGTTTGAAGCAGTTTTAAGTTTTAGCGACGTGTCGCGTTGATCAACACGCCATTTCATGTTGCATTTTTATTGGCTGTTCAGTAAACGTGGGTCATAGAAGCAAACACACTGTGAGATGATCATGCTGAATTTCTGACACTGTCAGAAAATGATCGCAAACTATCTTTGGTCGCAAGAGCATGACAACTATGGAGGACGAAACCTGCAAAAATAAATAAATAAATAAATAAATAAATGCACAAATAAATAAATAAATGTGTGCATAAATACACGTATTCTTGTTTAAATACATAAATAAATAATTAAATGTGATGAAAGTGGGCAAATAAATAAAATAAATTGGTGGGCAAATGGAAAATGTTTAAGGAAAGGCTAAAAACCTTTGATCACTCATTTATTTCTGAAGGTAGTTCCGCATTTTCTTTCCTCTGCGCAACATGCTAATGAGAGGGTGTCAATTATTCAAGAGTAGGCGGATCGTGTGTGAAGTGCTTGAGCGTTTGCCTGCGCTTGCGTATTAACTTCATCAATCAAGGGGACTGATTATTATCTTACACTTTTTCATAGGGCTTAGTTTTGTAGTTATAATCATGAGAGAGCTAAATCATGAAATATTTTAAGTGGCCAATGTAAAATATTAATGCTTACATAGCTCTTAATTGCAATACTGAACTGTTATTTGCTTAATAAACATACTTTTGTCACCTGTATTTTCTGTTCTGATAACTAATGGGAAAAAGCGGTCTGTTCCTCGATTAAACCACTCCATACACCAGTCATCTCACGATGACCATGGGATACTGATATTACAGTTGTCTCTAGCTGGAGACTCAATCGGGTTACAAAAAATGACGTCTGGAATCGACACTGGCCATCTCTTTGGGTCGTTTGTAAAGTCACAGATACTGTACGGACAATACAGCTCAGTTTTTTATGTATCTTGCTCTGTTAAATGGAAAAAAGTGACTTTACGTAGGCCATACTGGATTTACACCGTGCATCTCCTGTCAACGGGAAAGCCGCGCCCCCAGCTATCACATGACCCCGACCAAGTCCATAATTGACACCCTCTCATTAGCATGTTGCGCAGAGGAAAAATAAATGCGGAACTACATTCAGAAATAAATGAGTGATCAAAGGAAAATAAATAGGATGAGTTTAGCATTTCCTTAAACATTTTCCATTTGCCCACCAATTTATTTTATTTATTTGCCTACTTTAATCATGTTTAATTATTTCTATATGTATTTAAACAAGAATTTGTGTATTTATAGAGACATTTATTTATTTATTTGCATATTTATTTATTTGTGTATTTATTTATTTATTGTTTTTGCAGGTTTCGTCCTCCATAGACAACGGCCGTCTTTCAACCTCTTTCATTGTACGATTTAGGACCACCGTTTAGGAGCCACGATCACAGAAATCACCATGATTGTTTCACGATGCCAATCTTTCATCTGGGACAGCCGAAAGTCATGCAGTGTGTCTCAGGCTTTAGCTTTGAGGCCATTTATATGTTAATGTATATCTAAAAGTTGGCAAAATGTGCACAATTTCCAGTCTTTCTATTGTTCTATTGTTTCTAAATGTTGAAATCAACATTTTGGTTCATTATTATTTCTCATGTATGACATATTTATACCACCCTAACCTCAAAAACTGGCTTTTAGTCCATGTCTGTTAGCCTTGAGGCAATTGAAATGCTAGTGTACTCCTATACGTTGACAAAATATGTACATATTTACAGTTTACAGACTTTTATCTTCCAGGTAAATAGACCAAAATGTTTAAATATATGACCAATTAAGACCAATTAATTTAAGACCATCTCTGTTAGCTTTGAAGCTATTAAAATAGCATGTACTCCGAAAAGTTGACAAAATATATACAAATTTACAATTTTCAGTCTTTCTCTAACAAGTAACTGGACCAAAATGTTGGTTTGATGTTTTGATGTTCTTGTTATTTATAACATGGGCCTATTTCAGACCCACTGGAATCAAAATCTGGTTTAGCCCAAGCGTTGAGGTTATTGAAATGCTAATGTACTCTGCTGATGGAAATTGAAAGAATATATACAAATGGACCACCATGATGACATCATCCTCTGCTAAGGTGTGTGTACACAAAACTGTGTCCAATAAAATACTACCTAGAGTGAGAATTCCTCCCTCTCTCAAGGTTTGACTGGTTAACCCCTGCTTGTAGATTCCTGGAAGGACCTGCACCAAACAAGGAACTGCTGTTGTGAAGAATGGGAATGACAACGGATATCTCCTCAGGTATTATAAACCTTGCTACCTGCTACTGGCTACCAATAGTTAGCTGTTAATCACAGTTTAACAGTATGTCTTGAGCGGTCACATTTACCAATTTTCGACCACAAAAATCTAGTCATTTAGGAAGCCACGAGATTGGGAATTGGGAGCTGTACTTTGTGCATAGCTACACTACTGACAAAGAACTGGGCCAGCCATACACACACATACACTCAGTGTGCCTGATTCCTTCCTGATCACCCTGGAGTTCAGAAAACAGCTCGTTTAACAAATTATTGATCATTTATTTTCAGATCAATCCAAAATCAGTTGTTTATTGGTATCATTAGGCTCTAAAATAGCACCTAGCTAGCTAAGCTAGTGGATCAATTTGTTCCCAGAGCGATCAGAAATATGTATGCGAGAGATGAGAGGAAACTGCTGTCTCAGGGCCTTTTAGTAGCTTATGACAGTTTTAATGTGTTGATTGGTTGTTTCTCAAATGTAGGACACGCTTAACTGAGGTGAAGACATCTGCTTGGTTCTTGATCTTGTGGTCCACTTTGGTAATGACATTTAAAGGGATAGTTCACCCTATTCTGTAATCGTTTACTCTCCCTTTGTTGTTTCAAACCATAGACTGTTTAAAAACATGGACGTAGTGTCCGTGACGTCACCCGTAGTTTTCTGAAGAGCGTTTTTGAAGCTCAAAGTGGGCGGAGCGTGCCGTCGCCATCTTGGCAGCGCGTCACCGCACGTCACTCCCGGATAATCAAAAATGGGCAAAAAGGCGGGAGTTGCTGAAACCACGCCCACCTAGCTCGACGGCAATGTCAGCAGCGGCAATCCACCTGTCACTCAAATGGCCACGCCCTTAATTATGCAGAACTTTCAGGCTTAATATAATTTAAACGGATGAGTTATAAAAAATTCACCCCCCTAACAGTTGTCAATATTTGTTATGTATATATATAAAGACACACAGATACAGTATATATTTAGAAAATATTTACATGTATATATTTATATTCATACAATTTATTTTATATATAAATATATTTAATATATAAACATATTATTTTTCTTAAATATATACATTCATTTGTGTGTATTTATATATACATAATAAATACACACATTACACACACATATAGTATATTATGTAAACAAAAACTTTTATTTTGGATGTGATTAATCGCGATTAATCGTTGCCCAGCACTAATTTAAATATATTTGCAATTATACATTTGTAATTATGAAGTTGCAATTTAGTACATTTAAGATATACCTGTATTGACTTTCAATTTTTATTATTAAATGTAAATTATAATTAAATACTTCATGTGTTTTAAGTTAGACCTCAAAATAAATATACTTTGAAGCATGACAGTTTTATCAACAGCAACTAAGTTTGAACAAAATATGCTTTTAAGGTTTGAAGTACACAAGTGCTTCAAAATCAAGCGTATTTCCTTTTCACTTTAATGCTGTAATTCCTCGTGCTAAACTATCGAGGAATCAGCTGATTGCAACTGAGAAACACTGCCAGAAGCTGTTATGTTGGGGTTGCATTTGAATAAGAGTATAAGGGTGTCTTTACAGTACATTCCCTTATCATATTTCTTTACATTCCCTAAAGCACAGATTTGACCATTACCATTCAAAGATAGCATCAAGATGTGTTAGTACTGGAGTCAGATTTAGCTTGATTCTCTTTCATTCTTAATGTGAATCGCATTAGCTGACAGGACCATCTTACATCTTATCTGTGTCTGAAATGCATTTTGCAGTGATGTCCGTGGACACAGTCATATGTTGCAGATAAGTGTGTTGTTCCCTGCCACCCTGTGTTGCAGTACCTGGTCCCGTTGCCATAGTTTCTATTATGCACAATGTGTTTGTGATGTGAAGGACAAAGCAATGATAAGTGCTGTTAGGGGCTCTCGCGTTCTCTCTCACTGTCCTCCACCCACTCCTCATCTCTGAAATGTCAGTAAAGCCTCAGAAAGCAGCCAAGAATGAGACAGACGCTGAAGAAGAAAGGTCTTCTTCAAGAGTTATGACTGCAGATTGTGCTTGTTTGTGTGTACTTGTTTATGTAGGGAAAGTTTTAAAGAGGTAGTTTGCAAAAAAATTCAGTCGTCATTTATTTTTCTCAAGTTTTTGTTCTCGTTCCAAACCTGTATGACTCACTTTTGTAGAGCACAATATGAACATTTTTAAAGAATACCATGGACACTATTATGGTCAGTTCCCATTTAATGAAAGTGAATGGGGGCTGGTGTTGCTAAGCTAAAAATTGACAAAAAAATCAGAATACAAGTGGTCCATACAACTTCTGCACTTACTGAACATTAAAAAAAATTTTTTTTTATGTATGTATTTAAAATAAATAAAATATAAACTATTTTATGTATGTCGTTTTAGTTAACAATAACAGCACTTGTTGCCAGGTGCCATGTTTGATTTAAAGTTACTGTTTATCCAAAAATAATAAAAATAATAATAAAAAATAGAATGAAATAAAAATACTTAAAAAAGACTTAAAAATTAGGAGTGTAACAAAACTAGCTGAAATAAATAAGTTGGTAAGAATGATAATAAGGCCCCGTTAGTTAATGTATTAACTAACAATGAGCAAATACATTTGTTACAACATTTTTGTTTCTAAATTAACATTAGTTAATAAAAACACAACTGTTCATTGTTAGTTCATGTTAGCTCAGGTCCATTAAATAATAATAACAGATGCAGCTTTTGATTTTAATAATGTTTTAGTCAATGTTGAAATGAAGATTAAGATTATGAAATGCTTTAGAAGTGTTTTTCATTGCTAGTTCATGTTAACTAATGGAATCTTATTGTGAAGTGTAACGAATGTTTAAGCTGAAATACTACAATTATTAAAATGAACGAAAACTATATCGAAATATTTAAAAAGAACAGGCTACTAAAGAACACTAGAACTTAAGCTATAATTCAAATGAAAACATGAAAATAAAAGCTATAGGAGTATTAATATATACTGCAATAAATACTATGAAATATAAATGGTACTAAAATACCACCAAGTGACATTAGACATCATGGATTAGTTGTATGAAGCACTTTTTTGATACTTTTATAATGTTTTTTTTGTTGTTGTTGTCATTTTAGAGCTTGGCAGTATGGAAGCAATTTCCTCCACAGAATTAAAATAAATAAATAATAATAATAGTTGTGAATTTTTATTTTACTTTATTTTTCACAATTATCAATTTACATGTTGTAATTCTAAATTATATCTCAATTCTGACCTTTTCTCAAAATTCTGAGTGCACATCTCACTTTTCTGTTTATATTTTTAATTGCGAGAAAAAAAGTCTGAATTGTGAGACATAAACTCAAAAAAGTCTTAATTGTCAGCTAAAAGTTGCATTGTGGCCTATTTACATAGAAAAGAGTGACCATAACATTATTATTTTTTCTAATCCTCAGAAGAAAAAAAGTCATTAGCAGTTTAGAGAGTGACGTTTTCATTTTAGGCTGAACTGTCCCTTTAAGAAAGAAGAGCCACAGTGCATAAAAGCAGATTTTGTGGACGTTCCGACTTAAAATGGGCTGTAGAGATGCAGAGAGAGAACATAAAGCAGTGTGTGGTGTCAGCGAGAAGCTGACTCAGATTGCTGGCTTTGTAGCGGTTCACAGTGGGGTGTGTGAGCTGAATGATGTCCTAGTCAGCACCCCGGGGTCATCAGATCAGATTGTCTCTCTCTATCTCTCACACACACACACAATCTGATACTGTAGAATTCATCCCAAGTTTTTCTAGATCACTTTCTGCAGTGCTGGCACACCTGCTTTATCAGTCTGCTTATATACACAGACACATATATAATCTTTTTTATGTTTACTATCCACAGTATGCCCAGATCCACATGTCATCCATATAAGACCTGACAGGTCACACATCTTGAGACTACCTTTTTCGGTATCATTCCCCACCAGCTTTCCTCTCCTAACTTGTTTCCTCCAAATAACCTTGTTCTAGACGCCCATGTCTCCGAATTGTGAAAGTGCTGTGTCTGTGTTTTGGGAGTGAAGGGGTGTAATGAGTATGCTCCTCGACACATTGATTCTGCCTGATTGTCTGCCCCAGGCTCATCCAGGGCCCATCATGGAGGGACAATTGTTTTTCATTACTGCGAGTCAGAGAGGAGCAGGGGTCAGAAACCTGGACTGACCTTAGAGTGTCGCCAGTGGGATATACTATTACAGCTCTGCACGTGCCGATATATCAGGGAATGTTGAGATGGAGGTCAACAGAATTTCAGGTATTTAAGATATATTTTACTTGGCATATTTTATCTGGTATCTTCAGGTTTTTAATTAGCTGTAACCAGCAAGACATCCATGTTTTTATTAGAAAGATTGGTTAACAAGCACATAAAAAAACTCACTATTAATGGAAAATCTAAACATAAATGGAAAATAGGTTTAAAAAATCCATTTGTCTTAGCGGAACCCCTTCTTAATGAGAAGATGGAGACTTCAACCGTGTCAATATTATTGAATTATAAGCAGCCAGTATGGATTCCTGTTTCATGTTGTTGTGAAAGTGAGGCTGCTTATTGGATAAATACATTCACATTCTGTGACTTTTTCTCAAACCTGCAGGGTAAAAAATATGGAATTACTTTTGTGCCAATAAAAATGAATGTACCGGTAATTTTTCAAGAAACTTATGAAAATATTAACTGAAAATTAATAAAATGTCTTTGAAACTGAAAAAAAAAAACTCAGGCAAAATCATTGACTTAGTTTTTAATACACTGCAAATTTTGCTAACTGTTTTCTCCTCTTTCTTTTGCTGATCTGTACTTACCAATGCGCTTCCAGAGTTTTCATTTATAATTCGGAAATTTTTTCGTCTGCCATTCTGGCACATATCTCTCATGGGGGAGGGGCTAGCAATGGTGTGTTCTCATTGGCTACTGAGTTTTTGATTGACATGCATCTGACTGCATGATCTGATTCATGCCATTGATTTCATGTTTATCTGTAATTTTTTTTGTCTGCTGTCATGTTTATCTGTTTTGATATTGTAAAGCGACCTTGAGTTTGCAGAAAGGCACTATATAAAATAAACTTATTATTATTATTATTATTATTATTACATAATAGATTTATATTTTCATAAGTTTCTTGAAAACGTACATTCTTTTTTATTGGCACAAAAGTAATTCCATAAAAAGCTTCCACTGCTGCGCAAATAAATTAATACAATGTAACTGTGACTTTATTTCTAGTAAGTGCAACATATATCTCATATTTGTAATTTTGTTTCTTACAAAGCAAGTGCATTTCTTGTGATTGCCACATTTTGATATAATTGCAACTTTATATTTTATAATGTGATCTCACAATTATTTTGTTTCAGTAACTTCAGTAACGCCTTTATATATAATGCATTATAAAAGTAGTTTTAATGCATTAATTAGGCCTTGTAATACACCCTATAATGCATTGTACAGTCTCATGAATAATTGTAACCACAGTTAATACATTATAACACTTATCAATTCATTGTTACACTATGTATTTTAAATTCAGTTATAATTATTAACAACCAGATATAATGCATTACAATGCACATTATGATAAATTATAATGCATTATACCCTTTAATAACCATTTGTAATGCATTATACATAAAGGCTTTAAGTAAAGTGTTACCTTTGTTTCTTGTAATTGTGACTTTATAGTTCTCATTGTGACTATATATTACAATTGCAACTTTAATTTTCTTGTAATTGTGACATTATTTCACACAATTGCACCTTTGTATTTCAAAATGTGACTTTGTATCTCACGTGATTTTGTTACTAGCAGTTATGACTTTATCTCTCAATTGCGACTGCATTTCATGAAATTTCCACATAATTGCAACTTTATTATATTTACTATGTGTCTTCATATCTCAAAATGCCAGTTTGTATCTCAAATGTGATTTTGTTTGAACTTGTAATTATGACTTAATATCTTGTAATTGCAACATTATTTTTCATAACTGCAACTATTATGAAGGGACTTTTCTCAAAATGTGAATTCGTATCTCAGTTGTGATTTTGTTTCTTGTAATTGCAACTTTTTGTATCTCACAATGTGACTATTTTTCAAATGCAACATTATTTCTTGTAATTAACTTTATTTGTAACAATTGTACAATTGTAACAATGTTTCTCACAGATCCTTACTGTATCTCACAGTGTGACTTTATGTTTTTGTCTTATTTTATACTTTCTCACAATAACTTTTTTTTTTACTCTGAGGTGGAAACATACATTATGTGCCATTTTATTATTATTTGCCATTTTACTGGAGCAGATAAAAGCATCTCCTCCACAAAATGGCTGCTTTTATAGATCTCAACAAACATCTGAAAGAAGACCAGATTGCAGTCATGCAGCTCAGGATTCTTGTGCACTCTGTATGAGGTTAGTTTAACAAAAGACGAGGAGAAAATCAGTTATCCTTCACTCATTTTGTAGCCGTTGCTGCTATTAAAGTGCTCTTGTTGGCTGTTTCATTTCTAGCTTTATTCACTCCTCTGCAGTGGTCTGCTGTTGTTTAGGTCAGTCAAAACCACATTGGAGATGATCTACTGTAGTAGTCATTCCCCTCTGTGTGTCTCTGCTTTTATCTGATCAATAAACAGGCTTCAGCCTTCCATCTCTTTCTCTCTGCAAATGTTTTGAGGGATTTATTTTGTTAAGAGACCTCGTGTTTCCAATATTCTCCCTCTCTGTTTGCTCTATTGGTTTATTAATGTTTTTTTCCAGATGAGGTAAGTGTTATTCAGTGGAGTGAATGTGTTGTGAGGGCAGCTCATGTGTTGTTCTTTATTCTGGTCAGATTAATTGAACAGGAGGATGCTGGGTAATTCTGAACTGCACTTTTCCTCATTTTTCACCATTCACTATGGAGAAGAACAGATAAGAGGACACATTCAGCACTGAGAGGAAGAATAATAGTGAATCCAGACACCGTAGTTTTATGTTACCATTACCATTATATGGAAGCTCCATTAATACTGTTGCTTTTCATTCAGACAGATAATACTGTTTTTATGCTAGAAATAAGACCAGGTTCTATGGCTAAAAGCTGACCTGATGAAATATTCAGCTTCTTATTGGTGTTATTAGATGGTCCAAGCTGGTCCAGATGGTTGGAGTCAAGTTTCACTAGGTAGATCATCTTGGTCAACCTGGTTAGACAAATCATCTTGGCTAAGCTAGTGGGCATCATGCTGAGCTGGATAAACATGTTCAAAACCACAGCTTGAACTGGTTGACCATGTGACCAGTTAACCCTGTGATGTTATTTGAAGATGCAGCATGCCTGTTTAAGGGTCAGAGTCAGAAATCACAGATCAAGAATTATTGTTTGATCATTTGTGCTTCAGATTCTAGAGAGCATTTGATTGGACAGAAAACCTGATAAAAAGCTTAAGAGCTGAACATATATGTGACCCTGGAGCACAAAACCAGTCTTAAGTCGCTGGGGTATATTTGTAGCAATAGCCAAAAATACATTGTATGGGTCAAAATCATTGATTTTTCTTTTATGCTAAAAACCACTCGAATATTAAGTAAAGATCATGTTCCATGAAGATATGTTGTAAATTTCCTACCGTAAATATATTAAAACTTAATTTTTGATTAGTAATATGCATAAGAATTTCATTTGGACAACTTTAAAGGCGATTTTCTCAATATTTAGATTTTTTTGCACCCTCAGATTCCAGATTTTCAAATAGTTGTATCTCGGCCAAATATTGTCGTATCATAACAAACCATACATAAATGGAAAGCTTATTTATTCAGCTTTCAAGTGATTTATATATCCCAATTTCGAAAACTTGACACTTAAGACACTTAAGGTTTTGTGGTCCAGGGTCACATATATCTTCTAAATGTGAATTTGAGCAAATTTTGTTTTTTTTGGAACACACTAGCTTATTGATATGTTTAAGGCTAACATTTTCATACTAAACTTCAAAATTCATAGGGACAATGACAATTCATTGTTCAATGTATTCTTGAACATATTAGTGTAACATTTACGAGTTAAATTTATCCTCAAATACACAAAAGGTGGTTAAACTGTTATGACCTGATTTTTCCAGGAGAGCAATCTTGTTTTGTGCAGTAAGAAGAGGTGTTTAGAGAAACAGCAAAACAGTCATGACCTACTTGGTTCCTGCAGGCACACATCTCTGAATCTTTATGTTCCACCTTTGACCTTTCATTACACACAAACCAGAGCAGTGACCTCTCATCCTCTGACAGGTAAACCTTTCTCTTAACCCCAGGGTGAGAAAACAATTGCATGTTATTGTATGTATGTATGTATCTATTATATGTTCACCTCACGCAGAGCTTTCTCACATTTAGTCCAAAGTTACTGCAACTTCACCATACCAGCCAGTGGCAGGAAAATTAAGTTAATTTACCAACTACAAATATTCATTATGCATTATTATATGCAATGCAATGTAATATCTAATCTATAAATAATATAATCATGTAAAAATATGTTACAAATATTTGTTTTATTCAGGGTGAGGGGCCATTTACACAACACTGTTTTTAGCTAAAAATGGAAATTTTAAAGCGTTTCGAATGTTAATTTAGACGGCAAATTTTTGAAAATGGGGTTCAAAGTGCATGGTTTTGAAAACTATGCAATTATTGTTTCCGTGTAAACTACAAAAACGCCAATTTGTGTGGCAGGAAAATTAAGTTAATTTACCAACTACAAATATTCATTATGCATTATTATATGCAATGCAATGTAATATCTAATCTATAAATAATATAATCATGTAAAAATATGTTACAAATATTTGTTTTATTCAGGGTGAGGGGCCATTTACACAACACTGTTTTCAGCTAAAAATGGAAATTTTAAAGCGTTTCGAATGTTAATTTAGACGGCAAATTTTTGAAAATGGGGTTCAAAGTGCATGGTTTTGAAAACTATGCAATTATTGTTTCCGTGTAAACTACAAAAACGCCAATTTGTGAAAACATTGATGTCATGCGCATGTGTTTTACGTGTTCAGTTGATATTCTTTACAAAGTGACATCGCCCACTACTGGCCTGGCATGCATACTACAGCATTTTTTGTTGTTTTTACTTATCCGTGTAAACGGGGATCATTTTGACAACGCTGTTGGCTATGCGAAACTTTTCAAAAATGCAAAGGAAAAACTTTTCTGTTTTTAGTACATTGTTGTTGTGTAAACATACCCTTAAACTTCATTCTTGGAATTTGATTTGAAACATGTATTATGTTGCCTAACTTTATTTCCTAATAAAGTTCCCAGCCAAATAGCAAATAGCTCTTTTATTTACCCACCAAAACCAATTTTTACTTGCATTCTGTTCTTGGCATGTTCATTTTGGACCCTGTGTGTATGATATTAATATTCCATAATAAGACCACATCTAATTCCTTCAGCATATCTATATACATATAACTGCATATACATCTCAGCCACTCCAAAGTTGGGAATTACAGGAAGCAGTAGTTAGAGGAATGGAATGTCACGGCTCCTCGATAAGGCTGCTAGTTTGAATAGCGCAAATGGGATTTAGTGCATACTCTATATTCAGCATTTATCTCATTGGATTGTCCCTGCTTCAGTGGCCTGCTGTTCACACTATTAGGAATTAGTGTGGAACCCCACAACTGGACTTATCTGACGTCCTCACAGAACCCACAGCTAGATGCATCAGTTCTGGGATTTATCCTCTTTCGTTTTTTTTCCCCACTTTCTCTTTCTTCACTATCCCTGCCCTGCTTTCTCTTTCCGTCTCCCTATTTAGGCCTCTTTCTCTCTCTCTCTCTTTTCCCTCCCAGTGTTAATCCATGACCACAGTGCAGTCGAGGCCCAATCCTTTATGTCATGTTGAGTCTCATTGTGAAGTTCTTACCGGGACTCCGCAACTTTTAATAACAGTGGCTTAATAACTCCCGCAGATTGCTTTGGTTAGTGCTGCAGTTTCTACAAAACCCCATTTAATCTCAGCTCTGTGTTTTTTCATCTTTTTCATGTTCTTACTCTCTGTTGCACGTACACAGAAGTGTCATGTCCATTCAGACCGAGGGTCCACAGATTTGAGCCAAATGGATTTTGAATGCACTTCCGAAAATAAATTATTTGTATTTTTGAAAACAAAATTGCATGTGGGAAATCACACATTCACGTGTCTGCATTTGGTCAGTCCAATCACGTTGAATGTTAAAGCAGGATTTTTTTAACATTTTGATGCCACAGACCCCAAAACACAATGAATGTCAGAACTGCTACTGGTACACCCTCAAAAAATAAAAAATAACCCCCTGTTTACAGTCCTAATTTCTTTCTCTCTTATCGAATTGTCTGTTAAAAAAACAACTTTATTAGTTCTGACAGGTGGTTTCATCATGACACCATGTGTTTTCATAATGTCACAGAGTTGGCACGTAATGAGACAGCCTCATCACAAGGATCTGAAATCTTCTAGAAGATAATTTCACAAATGCTATAAAGCATGCCTCATATAAATGAACTTACTGTCTCTCATTTTATTTAGACTGCTAGTGCACATCACTGACAGTCAGGATGCACACAAAGGAAATTGTCTTGTAGACCAACTGTGATAAGGGACAACAGCTCGGTGGAAGTGTGTCTGTATCAAGCTAAGGCTTCAGGAGTGTTGTATGCTTATCAGCTATCCAGTTGTCAGGTTTCAGTTAGACTGTAGTGTAGTGTTTAGTTATTAATGCCGAACAGACTTTACCTACTGAAAAGACCAATGTAGCAATTCACCAGCATACGGTATGTTGAGATGTTGTTTCTAAACAGACTGACTAACCAGCAAAACATCTTTGATCAACCAGCTTCACCAACTAGTTTTACTAGTAGGCCTACCATACATTTTCTTGTTTAATTTGAAAATATTTATAAAACTGGAAAGATAAATATGTATTATAAATATGTAGATACTCACCAGCCACTTTATTAGGTGCACCTGTTCAACTGCTTGTTAATGCAAAAATCTAATCAGCCAATCACCTGGAAGCGAAGTTCTAACCAAGCATAAGAATGGGGAAGAAAAGTGATGTAAGTGTCTTTGAATGTGGTATGGCTGTTGATGCCAGACGTACTGGTCTGAGTATTTCAGAAACTGTTGATCTACTGGGATTTTCATGCACGACCATCTCTAGGATTTATAGAAAATGGTCCAAAAAAGAGGAACTATCCAGTAAATGGCAATTATGTGGGCAAAAATGCTTTGTTGAAGCCAGAGGTCAGAGGAGAATGGCCATACTGGTTCGAGCTGAGAGAAAGGCAACAACTCAAATAACCACTCTTACAAATGAAGTACGCAGAAGAGAATCTCTGAAAGCACAACACATCGAACCTTGAAGCAGATGGGCTGCAGCAGCAGAAGAGAACACCGGGTGCCACACCTGTCAGCTCAGAACAGAAAACTGAAGCTACAATTCACATAATAGAAGATTGGAAAAGGTTGCTTGGTCTGACAAATCTCAATTTCTGCTGTGACATTTGGATGGTAGGGTCAGAATTTGGCATAAACCACATAAAAGCATGGGTCCATCCATCCTTGTATTAATGGTTCAGACAGGTGGTGGTGGTGTAATGGTGTGGGGGACATTTTCTTGGCACACTTTGGGCCCCTTAGTAGCAACTGACCCTTTGCCGGTAGTTTGATTGACAGGCAATTTGACCAATCATAACACAGAATCTGCCATATTGTCCGATAAACAAACCAGACAGGAGAGTAAATTAATGTCTGTGGACTTGAACTTGAAAAGTTGTGTACAGACGTCTTTCCGCAGTTGAAACAAGATACCTTCTGATGTTCATTCATGTTTATTTTGTGCTATAATAACTAGTAAAGAGGAAGATATGATTGGTTCATGTGCCGCTTGAACTGAGGTGCTACAGTAATCTGTCACGACACGTTAAAGTGTATTTTTTATTGAGTTTGTAAAAAACATAAAAATGTAATAGCTGAGACTTTGTTTCATACAAAAAGTAACCTGCTCTGTGTTTTCTGTCGGCGTGTTGTCAGTGTCCTCTTTATTCTGCGATGTATCAACCTGAATATATTAGGTTACACCAATGAAAGTAATTTTCAGAGAAAGAGCAGGTAAAGACAGATCCATATGGAAACAATTGGAGAGTTTCATTTTTGTATTGCATTCTAAATATGCAGTTGTTCCATCTGTTTACCATAAGGTCACAAAACTTTTGTGAGAGGTTTGTTCATTTATGAACGTTGGCAGTCTATTGCATTGATTCCCAACCAGGTCTACATGTGCATGTAGGAAGCTTTCCGTCCGGTGCTGTCATTTCATCTTTGCCCCAGAGCAGCGTGAGGACTGAAGGAGAAAAGTTTCATATGTAAGCCATAATTCTGTCAGAAGTGTTTTGGCTTTTCGTGCGTGAGCAGTTGTACTTTTTCCCTGTCTCTTTGGCCTACTTAGATGCGGTGTAAGTAGCACAGTGCTCTCTCTGCCGCTCTCAGTAGAGCAGGGTTGAATAATTGACTGAGTGCGGGCTGGTTGGTAAAATCCTTGTGGACATCTTGCCTGTCTGCTCTTTGTAATGACACTCATTATTCCCGCTCTCAGGGATTGGCCACGCCACGATGTGAGAGAGGGGAGAGAAAGAGAGGAAATAAAAACACAGAGACTATCTGCTCAGACTCTCCACCAGAAGTCTCAGTTCATGACATGTCTCCTATGCAGGGACTCAAGATCGGACTTGTCTGACAAAGATCCCTATTATAGTCAGTTATATACAGGTGTGTGTGTGTGTGTGTGTGTGTGTGTGTGAAAGAGAGCGCGAGATAGAGGGAGAGAGAGTAGTGTGGGTGACAGTAAGCCTCACACGGGCTGCAGACTTTCTGCAGGATTTCAGGAAAGAGCGAGTACAGAAAGCAGAGACACAGACACAGTGAATGTAGACCAGTAGCAATGAATGAGGATTTTCAATCCTGGCAATCATATTGATTTATTATTATTATTTCTTTATTCTAAATGACTTTAAATTAGACAAACACCGTAAACAGCTAGATTTTGGTCCCTAGATATGGCTCAGGTGTTTTCTCTTAAGTCTTAGAAAAATGATGATCTTTCCTCATCAAGCTGAGAAGTATGAAGTGCCATTCATGTCAGCATGATAATATTTGTTGAATTATACTGGTCAGAAAAGTGTGATGTCTTTCTGTTAAATACAGTTATATATACAGTATATAAGAAATAAAAACAAGTATTTTGTATCTTTCTAGAGAGTTTAATATTTCACTGGTGCCTTACCTTATATATTATTATTATACCTAATTATTATTATTATTATTATTATATAGAGCAATATTTTCTGTAGAAGTGCTTTGAAACAAATTTATTTTAATTTATTAAATAAAATGTTATTTTTAAAAGTACTATTCAAATGCATTTATATTTATATACAATTAAAAAGGTTTTTCTTTAGGTTGATACATTTACCTGTATTCAAAAATGTAGTTGAATAAAAGAATAATAAAGTTACATTTTTAATTGTTATTATTGTTATTTATTATATTTGTTATAACAACAACAATAATAATTATTATTAATAATAATTATTATTACTATTATAATTATTAAAGTAATAATAATAATAATTATTATTATTGGACAACGTTATTCTGAAAATGCTTTTTAAATATAATTTATTGTTTTGAAAAATATACAAATACATTTAATTTATTTTACTCAAGTTTTTACGTTTAACATTTAAAAATGATTAGAAATAAAGACAACTCCGTACAAACAAACTATTTTCCAGATAATATTTTAATACTTTTATTTTGGCTTTTAAGGGTAATGCTTAGCATCACATTTTTTAAAAAGCCTCTGACTTGTGATCATACTGATAAACATAAAAGAAAAAATGACTTTGGACATGGTTTAAACACCACGAGAGCCACTGCAACATTAATCTACATTTTACCAATGTAATTCCCACGCTGCACCTTTTCCTCTCACTCTTCCCTCGTTCATTTGTTTGTGTAGCTGAATAGCATAACAATTGCGTTTGCAGAAAATCAGAACCCTGCCCTAGTTTACTGATGAGTTGATCATCATACACAGACATATATGCTCAGAGAGAGAGAGACCCGCTTCCTTTGAAGAAGATTTACTTCCCTAAGAAGCAGAGCAGATTGGAAACGTTGCGGTTAAGAGTCTGTGAGCCGACACGACAGACTGTGTCTCCATCTCATTGTTCTAAAGAACGGCTAAAGTCAGTCTCAGTGCAGAGACGGCAGTCGGGGCTCAGAGGGAAAAGACACAGATTTATGTGCGATACACGCACTTCTTCCTGTGTCCGTGTTTTATGGATCCTCACACACTTGTTCCCAGCATCCCCGGTTCAGCATTCTGCATGTGTATCTGTCTCAGTGTCTGTTTGAACATTTCCGTGAAGGCAGCTCATAGAATTCAAGTCAAATCTATTCAAACTCAAGAGGCACGTAAAGGTCAACCTATCAAGCAGAGCAATTTTGAGACAGAGCAAAGAATTGAAAGAAACCGAAGGAGGGAGAGATGCAAGCTAATGGGACATAAAAGTCTCTCCTGTGGTTTCAAGGCTCTGTTCTTTCTGTGTTTGTAATTCCTTTGTGAATTGGCAGGTTTTGGAGAAGTTTGTTGTTTGTTGAGAATAGTTGTGACAGGAAAAAAAAGAGTGTGGTATTAAAATTGTGTGATCATTCACTCACCCTCAACCCGTGTTAAACATGTATGACTTTCCTTCTTTTGTAGGACATAAAAGAAGATATATTGAAAGTCAGTGAGATCTAAACAACATTGGACCCCACTGACTTTCATTGTATGGACAAAAACGCACTGAGACATTTTTTTTCCTGCTCATATTTCATGAATGTCACCAAATGCATTAATATTTTCTGAGCTGAGACTCAGAAAATATTTTGTTTTAATTGGGTATAATTAATATCAGGTGTGATATGTATATGCGGTTATTTGCAGGTATAAAATGCACAACAACAGTTCATGATCATCATATTATCATGGTTACATAAAAGTATAAAGCAACTCACCAAATCATGTTATTTTAATATTAAATATCACAACAGGTTTTTTTTTTAAATCTGTAATTCTGTTTTATCATATATCCTGTATGGTTAATAATAAATTAGTTAATTATATTTGTAATATATGGAATTATACACACACATACAGTATATATTTTGAAAATATTTACATGTATATACTTATACTTTATAGTATATATAAATATATTTAATATACACAGTATACACACATATTATGTAAAAAAACCTTTTATTTTGGATGTGATTAATCGCGATTAATCGTTTGACAGCACTTATATATATATATACAGTATATATATATATATATATATATATATATAGTGTGTGTCACTTTTCACGGGG
>NW_015505214.1:1330938-1331407 GCF_001515645.1 Sinocyclocheilus grahami | reverse complement strand
ACGATTCACGCGGGGAGCACGGGAATGAAGGAGCGAGGAGACGAGGAGTAAAGTAAATTCCAAAGACTTTAATGAAGTCAAAGCGGGGAACATTACTCCCCCCTCCCGGAACACAACATCCAACAGGGAGGGGGAGCGATACCCGTTTGGGGTGCCATGGTGGATCAGGCAGCTCGGGGAGCCATGTCCGGAGCAGACAGTCCAGGAGGCCATGGTGGAGTAGACAGTCCAGGAGGCCATGGCAGAGCAGCCTCCGAGGCCACGGCCCCAGCCCCCGCCTAAAGCCCTACTACCCCCCCAACCAATTTTACCTCTAATACACCACTATGTCCAACTGCTTTGGGCGCGCGCACGGCATCTGGTGCGTGAGGTGTGTACGCGCTCTGGCGTAGTTTACGCAAGCGCCGGAAGTGATCTCTTGCGCGTATACGTCACTCATTGTTTACACAGTGCACAAACATTGTAGGTA
>NW_015505214.1:1312199-1330897 GCF_001515645.1 Sinocyclocheilus grahami | reverse complement strand
TTGTATTAGAGATAAAATATGATATAAATACTGTTCAGTTTCTCGCACAAACCGATCATTTCGTGTCTTAGGACATCAGTGTGTCATCACGAGCTGCAGAGTTTAATTTGGATTTGTCTGTGCATGTTTTTTTTACTCTCATAGATTTTGTTACCATTGCCATGCATTATACGACTGATAGACTGCAACGGCTGGAGTTAAAAAAATCGTCTTTTGTGTTCTACTGAAGAAACAAAGTCACCTACATCTTGGATGCCCCGGGGGTAAGCAGATAAACACCAAATTTTCATTTTTAAGTGAACTATCCCTTTAACATCACAGGAATACATTACATTTTAAAATATATAAACATTTATTTAAATTGCAATAATATTTCACAATATTACTATATTTTTGATCAAACAAACGTGGCCTTGGTGACAAAAAACATCAAAAACATTTAAAAAATAATATTTCCAGTAGGTTTTAAAAATAAAATATAGTCCAAATTGTCTAGACCAATTTAAAACGTACTCGAAAGATGACAAAAAAAGACGGAGCCATCACTACAGGAAACATCATCCCGATTCATTGTGCTTCTGGTGTGTTGCAGCGTAACAGGGGAAATACTTCAGACTTTGAAATTAGGTCAGTCTCTCTGCCTCTGTATTTTTCTTTCTATTTCTGCTTGTATCCACGTGATGTCATTCTCTTTCTTTTGTTTCCATGTGTACATGTACCTCCACACCTCGCACACGGCTGAAAGTGGGGCAGTTGGTTAAGGTAGCCGTGGGGAAAGGGGGGAGCGTCTGGTCGGACACGCGGCGGATGCTAAATCCAGACTCTCATTACACTGACTGTATGTCAGAGATGAATTAGAGGCAGGTCAAAGCAACCCCCACTATTAATCATTATATATTGATCATCAGACCAGGTGTGTGAGAGAGAGGGTGAAGGGACCCCTGTAGCTATTAGGAGGACGAGATACTCACAGGTACAGGCTCTTGAGGGGACGGACATTAAATCAGCATCTTTCCCAAGCTGTTCGGTGTCTTTCTCTCACTCCGTCTCCTACGCGCGCATTAATATTCTGCACAGAGCGATGGTTACTGTATTTACATATTTGTAACGACTCTCGCCAGCCCAGTAATTAATGGTGCCCGCTGATGCGAGGCGGAATCTGAGGGCATGTTTCCTCTGCGTTACCATGGCTACCCACTCCAGCTGTAACACCATGGCGACTGGAGACATGGGTGTTAACTGCTTCCTCGAGGGTCAGGACTTCATCACTCTGTCATAGTCACGCTGGAATAAAGGGATATTTCCATCCAGGCCCAGTAATTAATGGTGCCCGCTGATGCGAGGCGGAATCTGAGGGCATGTTTCCTCTGCGTTACCATGGCTACCCACTCCAGCTGTAACACCATGGCGACTAGAGACATGGGTGTTAACTGCTTCCTCGAGGGTCAGGACTTCATCACTCTGTCATAGTCACGCTGGAATAAAGGGATATTTCCATCCATTCATTCATCCATCAGTACCTCCATCCATCTCTGTAGACACGTCCTAAAACTCTTGTGTCTCAATGTAACCACTGGGACTTCTCCGTCTTTTAACCCTCTGCAGGTACCCACTACATTGGACAGATAGTTAAAAGCCATCTTAACCATTCAAGGTGTGATGTTTAATCCAAAGCACCATAACTTTTGATTTGTTCTAAATGACTTGTTTGCACAAATTTGGCTGACAAAAGCGGAGAAACAAATATCTTACATCTCGAATATTGACTTATTTGATATTTTTATTGTATTACAATAGAATAGGAATACTTTTGAGAGATTTATATTACAATTTTTTTTTTAACAAAATTTTTTTTTAAGTGTCAAAGGTATATGTGTGCATTTAAGATATTATTGAAATGTGGTTAACGCAATTATTTTTTACCTTCACATTCACTAAATTTCATTGGTTTATTCTGCTTTCTAAAATCAAGACATTAATTGCTATTAATTTATATTTCTTATTTTTCTCAAAATTTGTTCTTTTTTGTATTTTAAAATAAAAACAATTAAGAATGTACAATACATTGTCAGCTTAATTAAAGTACATATTTTCCAATATTTTAACAATTTGTTTTAGTTAAAAATGGCAATGTAAAAGCCAGATATTTAATTTCGAAAACATGATTTGATTTAGATGTCTTAATAATAATATTACATAATTTCCTCACACATTATAAATGGATTTTTAATGCATACAAATATACAGCTGCTTTTATTATCCCCTCACAAGGGGATCATCATATTTAGGGGTCCTTAGCATCAAAAACCTTTTATCTAAGGGCCACTTTTATTCGTTCAAATATTACTGTATTTATTGCAGTTAATATTCCATAAATAAAAAAACTTCTTTTAGTAGACTGCATGCATTTATTTTTGTTTATTATAAATTTAATTAGCACATTTCATTTAGCTCTACTGTGTTTGTAAGATATATAAAATGTATTATTACATTTATAATTGTTATCATTATATTTTAATTATTTATATTAATGATACAGCTTTTACATAATTTACATAAATTAAATTATATTTGCATACTTGTAATACCTATTGTACATTTATGTAACTGACATGCATTCAGGGTTACTTAAGTGAAGAAAAAAAAAGATTCGTAAAGGTTTTAAAGCTTGATGAAGCAGAGTTTCGAAAAAAATTCAGGTTTTAGATTAAATCTTTAATCCACATAATAGAATCCATGTAGGAACATAAAAAGACATTTGATACAGTGGCAAAAGTAAAACCCAAGGAATACTGATCCCAGACAAAAGAGGGGACAGGTGTAAAAGTGAAGGATAGAGATAAGAATATTGATCAGTAGCATTACTTTGAACTTTAGACAGGACAGAAGTGTGAAAGTGAATGAAACATGAATAGAGCTGTTTGCATTGATGCCAATGAAATTACACCATGTATGAGTTATTTCAGGCTTTTAGGAGTCTCTCCTTTCAAAATTAACATGACATGATCTTAGAGAATGTTTCATAAAAGTTTTGAGGTCTTTCATGGTGCTTTTACATCTTGGTGCCTGACAAACCCTGTCCACACTCTGTTTTAAATGGAGGCCAGGCTATTCCTCACCTTCTGTGTTTCACAAAAGTAAATAAAGACTTTTGTGGCTATCCCTTAAGAAACAACATCTTTATGGTATAATGGAAAAGAGAATATTAGTGAAGCCTGGAGTATTGGGTAGTGGGTTTTGGTCTCTGGGTAGATTGTTATCAGATTGATAATACTGGGTTTGTCATATTTGCCATGTCTTGGTGCTTCTCACACTGGACTACAGCACTGAAGGGCCAGGAGCCGTAAAGTTATAATTAAACTGCCCTGAGGCTCTGTTCTTTAACACATCTTGTGCAGTGTTATGAACAAAAGCAATGACTGCAGTGTCCCTGCACCAGCCCAAAACAACTCTTACCTTCATACCTGTCTGTCTTTTTTAATTTATTTTTTACTGTTTTCTTTACAATAAAATAAAAATTTGCCATGGGTTATAAACATTAGTCTTCAAAGCTGTAAAAACGTGTATAAAAAATGTTTTGGGATCTTCTGGCATGAAAAATAAAAGGCTTTACTTGTAGTAAATCAAGAAGATTTTGGGCTTTCTTATTCCTTGTACTATTTAATTAGGACTCACTGGTGTCCAATCCTTCATGTATGCACTATATTCCTATTGCTACTTATTTCTACAAAATCGTTACGGTTTCATACGGTTTCAGCAGATGAAACTGCTATCCTAATGGAGTATGTCCCAAAACAAACTAAAGGAAACCATTTTTTAATGGGTATAATGGTTAATAGTTGATGGTTTGTAATGTTTGTAAACTATTAGGATTTCTGTGATGGTTTCTATTGTTTTTTTTTTATAGAAGGGCAAAAGCATCTGAAAACAGCAATGAGCACTCATAGATATATACTTTTCATCAGAGAGGCATATGCTTAAATCTGTCATTTAATTTGCTAAATTATGGTTTGTAATGTTTGTAAACTATTAGGATTTCTGTGATGGTTTCTATTGTTTTTTTTTATAGAAGGGCAAAAGCATCTGAAAACAGCAATGAGCACTCATAGATATATACTTTTCATCAGAGAGGCATATGCTTAAATCTGTCATTTAATTTGCTAAATTCTCCTAATAGAATATAGACAAGTGTAGTGGACTAGTGTAATCCTGTTGAATGTATCTGACGTTGTCTTTGGTAGCTTGTGTGTGTTTGGAGGGGCTTATAGGAGTACGCCGTTGCAAAGCTCATCGATATCTGGCTCCCAGCCATAAAACAGCAGAGTAAAGTGCATCTCAACTCTCTCTTACTCTCTTCTCTTTATTTTCCATGCCCTCACCTGCTCTTTTCTGAAAGAGAGAGGCATAGATGGGAATATGAAGTAGCCTTGCTCAGTGATATAGTTGCATCAGTGATTTTGTACTAATATGAGTGGAGTGGAGCAACAGCAGTTTTCCCTTCATAATCGATTCCACCTGAGCTCCATTCAAGGTTTTTCAATGCTGGTCTGTCATATACTTTGCTTAAACTTACATTTTATGATTTAAAATGTATGTCCAGTGACTAGTCAGCTGTATTTTAATGTTATTCACTTTAGTATGTTTTTTATTTAAAAATCACATATTTACTTTAAGTTATGCACATAAATGTATATGGACTCCTAATAGTTTTTAAATTAATTTATTAATTATTTATTTTTGCGTGTGAATAGGTATTGTTTTTGGTGGTGCTTTGTATTTCAGGTAGTGTTAGCATGCATCTTTCAAGACTGAGATTCTTGAGAGCATTTGCCAACAGCTCTTAAAAATGTTTATTATTTTAGAGATGTTATTTTAGCATCTAAATCAGAGTTTTGCTTGCTGTAAGATTGTTCATGAGAGAACTTAACAGAAAACTGCTCAGGTCCCCAGGCTACATTTTTCCTCATCTGAGCAAACACTTGATTTTAGGTTTTGAGTACATTAGATTTGACTATAAATCCTGACATTTATTATATTTTCATTAGATTAAGAAATGCCTAAGAGCTGCAATGTTCTCTGGATATGATGAGGTATCGCTGTTATTATAGAGAAAACAACCTTAGGGCTCAAGAATTGTTTTTTTTTCTGATTGCTTGATAACATTTTCTCTAACCCCAAGAAAACCTTCTTTAAAAGAATAAATAAATTAACACTATATTTATGTTGATATATTTACATTCATATTTTGCATTTAAAGGGATAGTTCATCCCAAAATGAAAATTTTGTCATCATTTAATCACCATCATGTTGTTCCAAACCTGTTTGAGTTTCTTTCTTCTGTTGAACACGAAAGAAGATATTTTGAAGAATGTTGGTAACAAATAGATGTTAGCAGATTACAGATCCATAGTATTTTTTTTTTTTACATACTATGGAAGACATTGTTGTCCATCAACTGTTTGGTAACCAACAATTACCTTATTTTGTGTTCAGCAGCAGAAAGAAGCTCAAAAGACTTGAGGGTGAATAAATGAAGACAGAATTTTCATTTTTGAGTGAACTGTCCATTTAATAATCTAAATATAAAAGTTAATCCAAATTTAAGTTAATTAATATAATACATTTAAATACACTGACTCACCCTCAGATTCCAGATATTCAAATAGTTGTATCTCAGCCAAATATTGTCCTATCCTAACAAACCATACATCAACGGAAAGCTTATTTATTAATTTATATAAATGATGTATACATTTGAAAAAAATTGACACTTATGACTTGTTTTGTGGTCCAGGGTCACATATATAATCATAGCAAAAACTTTTTAAGATTGCAATAAATTCATAAAAACTGATGGCACTGCCACTGGGGGATCTGTTTCGGATTGGTCTTTGACACGAAGTTTGATTGTTTAGTAGCACATTTGAGTATACAGTATCTTAAGAAACAGATGAAAGAAAAAAACTGGTGAGGCACGTGTCTGATTGGTGGTTCATCCAGCTCTTCAGTGCCGCTCTCGTGCACGGCTGCAGTGTTAGTGTCTGAAATGGTTTTCTTGCATTGTGGTCATTCATGGGTCTCATGTGAGATTTGCAACCATTTGCGTGTGTGTGTGTGTGTGTGTGTGTGTGTGTGGGTATGCACGGCTGCAGTGTTAGTGTCTGAAATGGTTTTCTTGCATTGTGGTCATTCATGGGTCTCATGTGAGATTTGCAACCATTTGCGTGTGTGTGTGTGTGTGTGTGTGTAAACCCGGGTGAAATGTGTGTTTGTTGTTAAACACATGAATGTGGGTTTGCGTGTGTCTTGTTGCTTTAATTGAATCTGGCCCTTGGGAAGCAGGCTGTCTCAGCTGTGGGGTTGTGATCTCATCTCACTGTGTGACTGGGTGAGTACGCTGGCAGTCACTCACAGTCAAGTCAATATCACAGATAAATATTGCAAAGGCCTGTTCTCCAGGCTCTATGAATAATGAATGCAGCCATTTTGGCTCTAAACTTGCCTGTTGTCTCGCCAGGCGTGCGTGAGCACATCTCTGTGTTTCCACCCGTCTTCCTCTCGCTCCCTCCGTCTCTCTCTCTCTCTCTCTCCAGTACACTCATAAACTTCTCATTATAAACTGACCTGTTGGAGAGGGATCAGAAAGATTCATAACTCTTCTGTGAGTGTGTGTGTGTGTGTGTGTGTGATTTATTGCTCGATCACAGCAGAAAGTGACCTGAGATGGGTTCAGGAGTGTGGATCATCTGCAGGGCTACAGACAAGACGTGCAAGTAATCAAAATCTCTTCTGTTTTAGTATATTATGGTTCCAAACAGCATATGTGCTTGATGCACATCCGTCTACAAGATGAAGGGCAGCAGGTATATAAAGTTTTCACATTTGAGATTGTTCTTGTTCCACACTGGACTTGTTTCATTTTTCACACTGTTCATAGTTTACTAGTTTTAATCATGGTTTCAAGGCTTCACTGCACACTTGAGAGAGTTAATTCTCTCATTTGCGCACTGTATTTATGATAAATAACATGTGTCGGTCGAGCACAGACACACACACACACACACACACACACACACACACAAACAAAATAAAGTCATTGTCCAACGTTTTTATTTTATTTCTCTTATAGAAAATTAAATGTGTTACAGTTTGTGTGGCTTTAGCAAGGATATTTAATGTATACTGAAATAAAAATCTCTTTCTTTTAAAAAGGTTTTTAACAGTTGTATGTAAACCTTTCAAAACAGACCTGTATACAATGCCATCAGCCTGTGTAATTTCATTTTGTAATAATCATATTTAATGGATGAATTTTAGGTGAAGAACTTCAATACCCATGAATTCTAAAGAGAAAAATCATCCAAAAATGAGAGAATTTATGTAATAAAATCTCTCTACCCTCTTAAGCATCTTAAATATGATTCCCCCCCCCCCCCCATACATTACAATGCAATGCATTTATGTTTAACGAATAACTATGCTATTTTGGGGTTGGTAAGATTTAAGATTTAAATGTAAAAAAGGAGTCTCATACGAAAAACTACAGTAAAACAGTAATATTGTGAAATGTTATTGCAATTGCTGTTTTCTATTTTTCTATATTTTAAAAGGTAATTAATTTCTGCAAATGTAAAGCTGAATTTTCAGCATCATTACTCCTGTCTCAATTTAATGCATCCTTGTGGAATTCACGTATTGTTTTCATAAAAAAAAGTACTGCCAAACTTTTGAACAGTAGTGAAAATTGTTTTACATGCCCCGAGAACACATTGATATGCAAATTAGATGCAGTGTATAGATACATTGTATATAATGGGAAAACGGATACAGATCATTCTGTTAAATCTTTCATGACATAGTTGATCATCTTTATACAAAGTTTGGTATGAAAAAAAAAAAATCCTGAAACCTAAAAATGTATTGGTGATTTAAAAAAAAAAAAAAATCCATTGTTTTTGCCTATCCATGTCATTGTATCTTTTTATTTTAAATTGAGTCCTGGGTCCTGTACAGAGGACATAGCATAACATATGAATAAAATATAATTTTTCAAAACACGTTTTTATTTTATTTCTCTTATAGAAAATTAAATGTGTTACAGTTTGTGTGGCTTTAGCAAGGATATTTAATGTATACTGAAATAAAAATCTCTTTCTTTTAAAAAGGTTTTTAACAGTTGTATGTAAACCTTTCAAAACAGACCTGTATACAATGCCATCAGCCTGTGTAATTTCATTTTGTAATAATCATATTTAATGGATGAATTTTAGGTGAAGAACTTCAATACCCATGAATTCTAAAGAGAAAAATCATCCAAAAATGAGAGAATTTATGTAATAAAATCTCTCTACACTCTTAAGCATCTTAAATATGATTCCTACCCCCCCCCCCCATACATTACAATGCAATGCATTTATGTTTAACGAATAACTATGCTATTTTGGGGTTGGTAAGATTTAAGATTTAAATGTAAAAAAGGAGTCTCATACGAAAAACTACAGTAAAACAGTAATATTGTGAAATGTTATTGCAATTGCTGTTTTCTATTTTTCTATATTTTAAAAGGTAATTAATTTCTGCAAATGTAAAGCTGAATTTTCAGCATCATTACTCCTGTCTCAATTTAATGCATCCTTGTGGAATTCACGTATTGTTTTCATAAAAAAAAGTACTGCCAAACTTTTGAACAGTAGTGAAAATTGTTTTACATGCCCCGAGAACACATTGATATGCAAATTAGATGCAGTGTATAGATACATTGTATATAATGGGAAAACGGATACAGATCATTCTGTTAAATCTTTCATGACATAGTTGATCATCTTTATACAAAGTTTGGTATGAAAAAAAAAAAATCCTGAAACCTAAAAATGTATTGGTGATTTAAAAAAAAAAAAAAATCCATTGTTTTTGCCTATCCATGTCATTGTATCTTTTTATTTTAAATTGAGTCCTGGGTCCTGTACAGAGGACATAGCATAACATATGAATAAAATATAATTTTTCAAAACTGTTATTTTTCAATTTTTTTCTTATGCTCTAAACTATGTAACGACATGAAAAAAAAACCCTTCGCAAATAAATAAATAAAATAAAAATAAAATAGAATAGAATAGAAAATTTATTTGTCCCGGGAGGATATTGCACCAGCATTTTTCAGTTTACATAATGGAATTTTAGTTAATTCCTTCATAAAGACGTTTTGACTTCCTTATTTTCAAGTTTTTTCTTAAAGTGACAGTACACAGGTCCTCTACGAAAAACCTACAGTTACGTTTCTTGCACATGTACACAAAGTGTGTGAAGTGAAGTGACGTTTGGCCAAGTATGGTGACCCATACTCGGAATTTGTGCTCTGCATTTAACCCATCCAAGTGTGCGTGCGCATGCACGATATAATACTTGTATATTTTATATTAGTTAAAATAAATGTGTTTATATATTTAAAGTCCACGTGAACCACATAAAGTTGTGACCAACCTCAGTATATATTTTTGAGTGAAACAGACTGAATAGAGAAGCAGGCTTTGATTTTAGAGCTCTTCCTCACCATATAGTATGCAGTAGACTGAAATGTATTTATTTGGATTTTTAATTGCACTTTTATTATCCATCCATCCATCCATCCATCCCTTATATTTAGCTTTTTCTTCCAGTCATTTCCTGTTATTTTCGTGTACTGCTCCTGCTAGCGTGGGCCTGTTTTGTGTGCTTAGTGTGTACTTGTACACTTCTGTACGTGTGAGAGCAGTAATGTCAGGTCACCTGTACCAAAGCACGTGTCTCTTCTGTGTGATTTTTGCATTCAAGGCCATTTATATGATGTTGTCACAAGCATCTGCAGTTGCATAACTGCCAGGCAACAGTTACATCTCTAACAGCTGAGTGAATGTGAGAAAAGAAAATTGGAAGAGATGAACAGACATCTGGTGTACAACCATACATGCAATGAAATATTTATCAAAAGACCATTTTTTTCCTGGCCTCCAATAAAAAACGTTTATCTTGTTATTTAGCTTTACCGTGAATTTTGCACAGTAATCTGCATTTTTGTGAAATAAAAGTGCATTTTTGGGTGTAAAACAAACTCTGGAGTATTCATTCACACACCCATCCAGTATTAATCAATCAGATGAACTGCATTTAAGTTCATCCGAGTGAAGCAGATTTATTCTTATCCACATGTGCATAAACAAGCAGTGTCACATAGGAATATATAGCTGCCCACATTCTTATTTTGCAAAACATTTAAATGCTGCAGCTTGTGATCTTTTAGAAACTGTTTTCATTTCAGGCCAAGGGGGAATATGAGATAAATAGCACAGCAGCAGGAGCTGGAGTTCAGGGACAGGGATGAGCCAAGAGGCGAAATGAACAGATAAAGGATGAAGTTTGCCGCTCAGGATCAGGCTGCATGTCTGCAGGCAGCGTCGCAATGGAAGTGAGAGTGACAGTTTGGTCAGAAACAGTTTAGCTATCCCTAAACATGGCCGCCCACGGGGAGAAAATCTCACGTTTCAGGTCGAAGGAGCACAGTACGGAGATGTTTGGAATAAATGGGCTTATCAAGGCCTTTTAGGAAGCAGTTTTGTATCTTCAAGTCAGGGAGAGCACACTTGATAAAAAAAAACATGTGCAATGCTAGCCTTCTGCTCATGGCTACTGTAAGGACCATGAGAGAACAAAATGAAAATTTTTTGCGTAGATGTTTACTACAAGTCAGTGCTCATTAAACAGATGATTCATCCAGACACAAGATGAGTTCAGACCAAACACACAAGAACACTCCAGCATTAACACTTTTGAATCATATTGTCCTTGAAGATGCTTGTGACCCGAGGAATGGAGAACTGGGTCTGAGCAGGCACTAGATATCAAAACGTTCATGTATTATAGTCATTAATAGTGCACATTATTGCAGATCTTTCTGCATAGAACTGTCATTCTTATTCATCCAGCACTTTATTTTGGAACAGAAAGTGCAGTTTAGGCTTTATAAATAATATTATTGAAGTTTAGGCCCAATCCCAATTCTACCCCTTAGCCCTTCTCCTTTCCCTGTCTCAATTCTCTTTTGGTTGGAGGGGTAGGGGTAAGGGGAAGGACCAGACAGCCCTTCAAACAAAGATTTTTCGGGACACACTTCAAAGGAAGGGGTATGAATTATCTCAGTGTAAACCGGCTTCAGGGGCAACATGGCTGCCCGAGCAAACAAAAAGATACATAAATGTAAGCATTTTTGGCATTAATAAAAATTTTAACGAAAAGTAATCATTTGTTTTATGTTACATTCAATCGTGAGTTCATATTTACAGTCATGTTACTCAAAGAAATGTTTGCAAAGACTCGCTAATATTTGCTAACGTCATATCATTATAGACTGCATGATAGTGCCACAACATATTTTCATGTCTGATCAAGGCGATAACCACCGTAGACATTGAGGGGGGCTAGTCCCCCCAATAATTAGAAATCGCTAAACCCTTTTCTCAAATATTGCCAATTCGAGAGAGAGAGAGAGAGATGAAAGTTGTGTTTATGCGCGTCTGTGCATTTCTCTTTTTAAAGTGAGTTTACTTAAAAAAACAGCGATTTTATCCTGTCGTTGCTGGAAAATATAATGCAGCGATTCAGTATTTAAACTGTTATTAATAAAAGTCGTAGGGCAGCGTTGACAAGTTTATATTCTCCTGGATGTGTGAGCTGCGCGATCTCCGATATATATATGTGTGTGTGTGTGTGTGTGTGTGTGTCAGTAAGCAGTGCATTAATATAGAACGGTAATTAAAGGCTCTAATGCACACCAGCACACCAGTATAGGTGTGTGTATTGTAGGAGCTAGACGACGTATGATGACGCGTGACGGCATAGTAGTGGTGTCCCAATTCTTAGGGGAATATTTTCACCCCTACCCCTTGACACTCTGTTTCAAGGGACAAGGGGAAGGGGTAGGCGGAGGGGTACGGGAAGGGGAAGGGGAAGGGGTATAAAATAGAATTGGGATTGGCCTTAGTGTGTGTGTGTTTATTTTATTTTCAGTCTTTTTATAGATCTAGTCTGTACATTTCACTAATATTTACTTTTTGTGTCCCATTATGTAATGTCTGTATGTGCACCAAATTTTACGTGCTCACATTAACTGCATGAATTAAAGAAAATAGTTACAAAATATTGTGACACCTAAGAAGTACAGTAATTTTCATTCCTTTCTACAAAATAGTGGCAAGACTCATTTGATTTTCTGACTTTTTACACATTTTATTGTCACTGCAGTGTTCATTTTGGGAAACTGTTACCTGTTATTTAAGTTATTCTAAGAAAAAAAATCTAATGGCTATTTTTTATTTACCAAGCGAAAGTTTATCAGTAAACTACAAACTCAGATTTTATCCCTAGTATCTGCTTATTAACAGCTTAATTTATATTAAATGTACAACAGGTACCCATTTTGCCAAATTTAAAAATATTAATTTAATTGAATTGTATTTTTATTTAATATAGTTTTTAGTTTTTTTTGCTAGAAAATGGCAAAAACAAATAATTTTGATCTGTATTTATACCCAAAATTTTATTAACAGTATTGAAAATGTAAAATGAATAAAAAATAAATATATAAAAAATATTTAGTTTGACCTCCTGAGGTTTCAAATGTATTGAATGTAAGCTGGCTTGTATTGCTTAAAGCACACAAGTAAATTTTTCTATAAGCTAATTGACATTGGGAAACTGATTATTTCTTTCTTTATTTATTTGAATTAAAACATAATTTTGTTTTATCATTATTTTGACTATTGGAGAAAAAGTGACTGTTATATAAACATTTATTTATTTATTTATTTAAAGAACACACATTTAATTTTACTTTTATTATTTGTTTGGCATTTATTTTATTTTATTTTATTTTCGAATGTTTTCTATTTGTTGTCTTTATGTGATTTTATATGACTAAAATAATTTTATGTATTTACTTTTTTTTTGTGTGTGTGTGTAAAATGTCATAGGGAGGACAGGTAATGATGAGGGGAATGAGCTGAGAAAATTGCGTGAGCTGAATTCAAACTCACATTGCCCACATGAGCACCTCAGCTCAGTACGTTCATGTGTGCTAACCACCAGGCCAAAGCTCCGACCACTGTGATGTTTAGTATAAATATGTGTAATGAAGTCTGTGCTTGTATGCATTTTGATTGCATGCGTACCTTACCGGCAGTGTTAATTTAATCCGCTGGTGCACTGTGGGAAATGGCCTGTTGTTAAGGGAGGTCTCTGTGGTGACGGCTCTGTTGCTATAGTGGCAGTGGTTTAATGGAGTGGAGTACATTAGCACTGACTGATCTGTAAATATGTCTGCTTTCTGCTGCCTCAGCACCCCCTGACATCCACATGGATCAAACGGCCGCAATGCTTCCCTATGCACTCAATCCCTCCCTCTCTCTCCGTCACTCGCTCTTTCGCAATTCACAATCCCATTTTTTTCTTTCCCTTCGTGTGAAAAGATCCTTAGATCATTGTGTTATGAAATCTAAGGAGAACACAGCTGTTGACGTTCTCAGGGATGCATTATTGCGCCATTCACCTGGCTGAGAGCGTATTTAGCAGTGGCCTTGTGAATTTCTTTCTCTGTCATATAATTCTTTTCAGATGATGAATGAGACGGGGTTGAATGCCCTCAGAGTGCGTTTGATTAAACCGTGCCATTTCAGAAGCATGAATGTGCAGAAATATGGAAAACCGTGCGGCTTCTCTCTCCTCTAGCGTCACTTGTAGAGGATTTGCTGGCGTGTGAAATTTGGCCTTGCTCTGGGTATAAAGAATGAGAGAAAAACAAGTTGCTGTTATGTAACTGCTTTTCTTTGGAGTTTCTTTTTTTTTATGAACCTGGTAAATGCTGTTTTTATTATGTTGGCTAAAGTAGACATTAGTTTCATTTAGATAATAGCCTTCACAGTGTGCAATTCACTTCTTTGGATAATGTACAGCAGCAGGGGGAGCAGCCCTGGTGTTCTGCAGATCTTGATTGTGGGTATTATTAAAAATAGCAGTTATTACTCCCCAGATAAAGCTCTTTATGGCTCTTAATTACATTATACCGAATTATACCTCATTATTCTGTTCGCTTTGATCTCACACTGGGTTCTGATGTTCTTATGACCATCATTTTTTGAAAGCTAGGCTGACACAGGACCACCAGATCTCATTGGATATGATTACAATTTTGAAAACTACTGGATTTATATGAGCCAAGCTCATGATTGGATGGTCCATACCCAGGCCCCCTTGATGAGCCGGACCTGATCCTGTAAAGTTTAACAATTGGTGAAAAAATTATAATGGCATTTGATTTGAGTAAAAAAAGCATTAAAAAAGTATTTTTTTCCCACTAAGGAGCTGATCATTTTATTAATTATTTTCAAGTGTATCTACACTATATTCTTCTATTTATAAACTACCTTTCAGAAGTTTGTGGTCGTTCAAATTTTTCAGTGTTTTTAAAAGAAGTCTCTTTATAGTCACCAAGGCTGTGTTTATTTGATCATCAAATTAGTAATATTATGACATTAATACTATTAAATATTATTACAATGTAAAATAACATATAGTAAGGTAAAATTTATTCCTGTCATGCAAAGCTGAATTTTCAGCATTGGTTCTCTATTCTTCAGTGTTACATAGTAAAACAGATATTTACAGATAGTAAAAACAGTTGTGCTGATTATTATTTTTGAGGAAACCTTGATAGATTTTTTTCAATATTTTTTTTATTAACAGAAAAGTTCAAAAGAATAGCATTTGTTTTTAAATGCTTTGTAGTGTCTAGTGTCTCTTTAGTGTCTCTTTTGACTAATTCAGTGCATCCTTGCTGAATAAAAGTATTCTTTCAAACAAAATAAAAATACTGACCATTACATATATACAAATACTGACCATTATTTATATATATATATATATTTACATTTACATATATATTTAGTTTATATATTTGGTATAAATAAGTAAAAAAACAAACAAGCAAAAAAACTACAACAACTAAAAACTTAAATCAATAGTTTTAAATGCTACAAGTACATTTAGACATCACAGTATAATATGAAAAATGTATATGTATTTTGAGATTTGCTAAAGATTACATTTGTTAGATGACAGCACATTTATTCTAAATGTAAGAATAGAGGAAATTACCTGGCATTATTAAATATTCAGTATTGACTAAATAAATCCAATATTGACCAATAATTTAATTAAAATCTACTATCAGCCCTCAACCAATATGCTACAGATATATTGTGCATGTCTATTTTAAAATATTGGTTATGTCTATAGCAAACTTGTTCTAGAAATGTGTTCTTGGAAGCTGATCTGAACCCAGTATCGTTAGCAAAGCTGTCGTCATAGGTTTTGCTAGACTTGAAAACACTGATGTAAACACATTTGATCTTACAGATCTTACGCTATTTGATCTATTACTAGGTTTGAGATGCTCTCTTCAGCTCTCTGACTTGATGATTTGAGCTGCAGAGAAGGATCGAACAGTTTCCCTCTGCCTGTATCTTTGAAATCTTTGACCAAATTTTGAAGTGACTTCACCCAGACTAGAGGTGTTTATTTTATTATCGAAGAATTCCCAAGTGTGCAGGCCTTCCTAGAACTCCGAGCTCATCTCAGTGGCTCACGGTGGACACACTCGCACTGGCATTTAAGCTGGAGCCATTCCCCTCGAGAGTGTGCGTCTAATGTTTGTTGTGTGTGAGTGGGGTGAATGGGAGTAGAGAGTGGGAGTGTGTTGAAAAGGTTAAGATTTGATGTGATAAGAATCCCCCCTCCCAGCCCCCATCCTGCTCGCTGCACTGAGCTGTTATGGTAATTAACAGATAACCTTTAATGAGGTGTCGACCTCGTTAGGCCCTTAACGAGGCAAATGTCACCCTGCTGTGGCATTCGAACAAGGAGGGGGACATTGGAGGGACATGTGGACACAAGATGATGTCACAGGGGTGGCAGCGGTGTTGACCGAACTGTTATTGTCTAAATGTCATCTGACCACTGTGTCCAGCGGCCTCCTCGATGATGGAAATGGGGGTTTGAATCGGCACTGTGGCTCATAAATGCATGAGTGGCTTATGATTTCCAATCAGGGATGCATTTGCAAGGACTTTGCTCAGCATGTGTTTTCTAATCTTTGTAAGCTCTTACATTTCAGTTTATCTTTAGAGTATGTATTCTAATCAGCAGTATAAACTTTCTATAAGACTCTTGGTGAGACTGAAACAAGTTTTATTTTTGAATTGTGTAGCCCAATATAGTTGTTTATTAGTCCACTGAATATTCTTAGGGTAGTTTAGGGCACACCTTAAAGCATGTCGTCACACTATTGTCACATGCATTAAATAGCCTATTATACATAAAAATTTGAACAGTAAAACAATTATGAAACAATTCACAAATTTAAGAAAAACCAAAGACGTAACATAATGTCAGGGATTGTTTTGAGTTTTGTTGTTCATGTCTTTTGCTTTGTATTCATGCATTTAGTATAGTTTCCTGGTTTGTCATGTGTTCCTTGCCCCTCATATGATTGTCATGTACTACCCTTGTCTGTGTGTTATGTTCTGATTGGTTCTTTGATTCATGTTTAATGTTCTCATTGGTTGTCTTAGTATTGTTTGGTCCTCGTTGGTTGGTTCTTGTCATGTGACCCTCATTGTTTGATATAAATAGCCCTCATGTTGCCTTTGTTCTTTGTCTAGCTTTTGTACTGTGTAACCTGCTGTCGGTGAGTTGTGTTTCTGTTTATGCTAAGTCTGTTTCTGGGGCTTGTTTCAATAAGGAGGTTCAACCAACTCCGAGTTAAAACTTGAACTCTGAGTTGACTTACCCTGAGATGGGAAACTCTGAATTTTCAGTTTCAGAACAACTGAATTGTGTTAGTTAGTTCAATCCACTCTGAGTATGTTGACTCTGAGTTTAGCGCGTGCACCACGACTATGAGAAGTCATGATCAATGGAGCTCTGAAATTATGATTCACCATGGCAACAGCAGTGGTCTATAAAGTACCTGAAAGCCATACTCAAGTAAAAGTACAGATATCTTCCCAGAAAATTACTTTGGTAGAAGTTGAAGTCACCGTTTAGAATATTACTTGAGTAAAAGTCTTAAAGTATGTGATATTTATTGTACTTAAGTGCTTTTTAAAAAAATCTTAAATGTACTTCAGTATTGAAAGTACAAGTAAATGCAAAATGGAAAAGAAGCAAATAAATATATATAAAATGTTCATACACCGCTTGAGTAGCAAGATTTTAACTCTTTCTTCCATTTTGTATTTTTGGGTAAGAAAAAGAAGCACTTCATCCGGTGTATTAGTGTCTTTTATTCCAACATAAAACATTTCTGGAATCTGCAGCAGTTAGATGTAGGCTATTTACACAGTTTATGTATCTCAGAGGGGACATGGTCAACATGTGACTGAAACGTTTGCCTTGTTTCATTCAGTAAATTGCTTATATTGTTCTCATCTCGCTTGTGATGCATTGATGTTTGAGTGTGTGGACTTTTTTCAAGCTCTTCACCTTTGGGAACCTTTTTTGGTCTACGCACCTCAGTTGGATTTTTTTTGAAGGCGCGGTGAGTCTCTGGCTGCTTCTCTGAGGGGACATGGATGCATTTACTGCAGTTACAGATGCATATATAGGCCTAATGTTTTGTTTTTAACAAAACGTTGAATACTGATATTTGAAATTTAAAACATGAAAAAAATTGTTGAAATGTGAAATTAAAACTGCCAGTAGGTGACAGCAAGTGGCCGTTAATCAATGAGTCATTGAGATTCCACCGATTCATTCAGACGACTGATTCATTCAGAAACAAAGCATTTGACTGTGTTAATGAGTGAATCATTTATGCAACCAGTTAGTTCAAAAAGCTGATTCATTCTATAAGTAAACACCGTCCATTGCTCAGAGACGCAAAACAGTGCTGTGTGTTTGGAACTATTTTCGTTGGCAAAATTGAGCAAAAACAAGCTATACAAGAAACATCTCATGAATGCACTGGGACGCATCCTCAGTGATGTACCCTGGGGTCATTGGGTGTTTCGGGTCTCGCAACATCATACACCCTCGCCCAGGCGACCCAGCCGGGGTTGATCAAGCCCCGACTTGCATCCCAGTAGCAGCCCACGGATCAGCCCTCTTAAACCAAAGCCACCTTGTAGCCTTCTCTGCAGCTTCGCTCGCGGCTTGAATGGCCCTCTTCTTGGCCACCCCTGTAATGCCCAAACGACTGAGGACTTTGCAAAGTGAACGTCCTGCAAAGCCTCTAGAGCCGACTTCTATAGGCTCATAGAAGGTTCTCCAGCCTCTCTCCCTGCACTTCTCCACCAGTTCCTGGTACTTAGCGCGTTTCCTTTCATTTGCTTCCTCAATACGCTCTTCCCAGGGAACCGTAAGTTCCAGCATGATTAGCTGTTTTGAAACCTCGGAGGTAATTATCATGTCTGGGCAGAGACTTGTTGTTACAATGTGCTGAGGAAACCTCAGCTGTTTTCCCAGGTCGACCTGCAGCTGCCAATCCGAGGCTTTATGAAGGAGGCCTGTTGTTAATTGTGGGCGCACCCGATGTTTCTCTCCAGCTTTAATAAAGTGGACTGCCTTCTTTGGAGCATGATGGTACTTGCTGGTGCTAATGGCTGAGGCTAAG
>NW_015505214.1:1310587-1311257 GCF_001515645.1 Sinocyclocheilus grahami | reverse complement strand
GGAGAAGGTCTGGGCAGCGCTTATAAACCAAATAAGGTACGCCACTGGGGCCTGGAGTAGATGCTGAGCGAGCTGCCTTGAGGATCTCCTCAACCTCCTTCAGACTTGCCCCCTTCAAGTTGAACTCTGTTGTTGGAGGGGTGGGGCTGACGAGAGCTTTGTTGGGCTCCAGGTCTTGCTCTCTCAGGGAATCGCTCACTGTGTCCTGGAGGAAGCGATTCACTTCCTCTATTGAGCACTCAAGCCGACCGCTACGCTTGTCCCCGAGCAGTTGCTTTGTAAAACCGAAGGGATTGGCAATAAAAGCCGCTCGCTTTCTGGTTCTTTCTCTCCCCCGTCTCCGGTGCCACTCTGCTCTGCGTAGGATCATCAGCTTCTTCGGCAGGATATTTTCCAGCTCTGCTAATGGTCGCTTCTCCTCATCAGTAGCTTTTTTGTCTGTTTTCTTAAGGGTGCGAAGCTCCTGACGCAGATGATGTATCTTTGTAGCCCTACGGTTCATGGTGTAAAAGGTAGACTTGGTTTTTCCTTTCTCTACCCGGCCGAATCTTTCCAAGGCATAGCTGAAGATGATGGTAGTCATCGTTTGGAGTCGACTGTCAGCATCTCCTTTGGCTGTGGCTTGGATGATGTTGGACACATCCTTATCAAACTGCAGCCACTCACTCCG
>NW_015505214.1:1291104-1310017 GCF_001515645.1 Sinocyclocheilus grahami | reverse complement strand
TCCGATTGGAGATCTCATCCTCCCCCCCTCTCGGGATCTCCTGGGGGTATCTCTCTATAGGGCTTTCCGTAGCTTGTTTGGGTTCTCTCTCACGAAAGACACAGGCTGGGTTGCTAACCCATACTGTCCCAGGTGCCGTCTTTCCGTGCCGTCAACTGTCTCTCCAGTAGTCGATATCAGTAGCAATATTATGTCTAAAATGTAAGTCATTTACTGCTTTACTGAACTTGTATAAAATGATTATTAAATGTGTTCATGCTGTTATCTGCAGAAAAACGGTACTCTTTGTGTGATATAGATTAAGTTAACTATATTAAATTATATATATATATATATATAAAAAGCATACAGAAGCATTTTTTCCCATCTACAATTTAGAATGCCTGGAATTGCGTTTTAATATAATAAATCAACGTGCGTGCGCTGTGTGTGATTTTTTTTTTTTTTTGGTGATATAGCCTACTTGATAATGTCAGATCGCACATCATTACAACAACACTTACCATATTATCGCAGAAGATATACTGTATATCGCACACCCCAGACTCGACTTGAGTGGAAAATGAATCATACGCAGTTGTGAGCACACTTGTTTGCACATGAGCAAAAGTGTTTGTTTAGGAATCTAACTTTCAAACGCCAGACCACCGATTCATCAAACATGCTTTCCTGCAGTCCGTGTTCTTCTGACTTCTGACTATTTTGTAGCAAGTAATGAATATGCTTCGGGAAAATGTATCGGAGTATAAGTAAAAGTTGGCTGAAATATAAAAGCTCAAGTAAAGTACAGATACTCCCAAAAAATACTTAAGTACTGTAACGAAGTATTATTATTACAGCACCGACAAAAAGACGCATAAGTTTAATTCTTAATCACTGTTATAATAACAGAGGTGAAAACTTGCAGAACGGTAGGTTATTGAACTAATATTATTTTTCATGGTATACATGGGCAAAAAAGAAGAACGTGACAGCCGCTAAAAATTAAGTATAAAAATAATTCAATCAGGAAAAGCTTTAAGCATAAAATGTTCATGGGTGTATAGGCTACATGACTTTACAAACATTTGATATTAAATGCATTTCATTCAGTGTCTATTTCAATGTGCAGCAGCTTTTTTTCTTCTTCTCACGTACTCTAATCTTTTCACGTAGTCTAATCTTTTCACATAATTAAAGATTCTCTAATCCAACCCGTTACATTTATTAATTGGAGTAATTAAATTAACTTTTGACTTCTACTCAGTCAACAGCAAGAAGGCTTGCAAAATAATGAAGAACAGATGAAGAGGAGATGGCCATAATACCAAGTATTGGAAAAATACTAAAATCCAAAAGTAAAAAAAGAATAACTCTTGCTTTTGTATTTTGTAGGAAATAAAGATGACCAAATAAATTGTGCATGATTTGTGTTTATGTAACCGCTGTGGTGGTGGTTACAGCATATATCTCGGACCACACTTCCATATGGCATCCTTCCATTCCATATTGGTTTAATTTTCGGAAGGTGCGATGATGGGAATATGCGTGTCATCAATGGAAATTCTAATTATTGGGTTACTTCCAGAGGTCGCCGCAAGATGTTATCAAATGAACGTCAGCGAGGCACACCTTCATTACCGCTCTGCATACAGTGACCTTACTAATGTGCTCTGAATCCCCGATATAGAAAACTACCAAATAAATATGCATGTGGATATGGCACATTAAAAAGTAACTCCCTACGAATTAATACAGCCTCCTCATCTACTGTATAAAAGGACATGCTATTTTTGTCACTTTGACGGTGTTTGGCAGGGGGAGGTGGGGGAAACAAAAAATAATCATGTTTACGTTTGCATTAATAAGATTTTTCTTACCCCATGGCGGATAATTTTACTTGTTTTAAGTAAAAGGCACTTAAATGCACTTGTTTCCCCCCAGGAAACAAGAATAAAAATATTAGGCTATATAATTTTTTCTTATATAGAAAATGCATCGTGATTTAATCATTTTTAGATATTTGTACTTGAAATACTCCATAAGAAAAGCATTTTTGCAGCGTAAATGAATGAATGAGGTATTTAAACATCGCTTGCACTTTAAAAAGGGGGAGGAGACCGTAAGAAACTCTGGGTTTACCGAAGAAAACCTGCTACCGACCAGGTTGGGTTCATAGAGTAAATTACCACGGTAACTGACTCTGAGTATGTTACCTCTCCTTCAGAAACAGGCTTGACTTACCCTGCTTTCTTGGGTTTGACAAACCTCCCATTCTGAAACGGAAAACCCGGAGTTTCCCTCATTTCAGGGTTAACATACTGAATTTTCACTTAACCTTCTTTTCTGAAACGGGCCCCTGGTCAAGTCCATTCATGCCATGCCATGCCAAGTCAAGTCTGTTCCAAGTCAAGTCTGTTTGTATTTTAGATTACACTCTGCTCAATAAACTGCACCTGGGTTCACTACGCTCACCTCCAGTGGAATCATTACACATATAATAATAATAATTATAATATTATGCATGTTTTATAATTTTATTTATATACTACACATACTTTAAAACTATTCAAAGGGGTTTTAAAGGAGTCTCATGTTCACCAAGTGAACATGAGTCTCATGTTACATTTATTTAATCCAAAACACAGTAAAAACCGTAATATTCAGTGTCACATGATCCTTCAGAAATCATTCTAACACTGTGTCCTAGACGTGACGTGACGTGACACTGATATGCCATTGAAGGTATAGGCTATTTTCCGTGTTAATCTGAGTTTATGCAACACATGATGAGCGACAGCTGATTTTATTTTAGAAACCGTTTCTATTTCTGTCATGGCTTAAACCGTAGCATACAAACTAGGGCTGGGCGATATGGGCAAAAATTCATATCTCTGTAGTTTTTGGCCAATTTGCGATATTCGGTATATATCTCGTATTTTTGTATTTAAAAAAATCAGTATTTTTTAATATATATTTCACTTACCGCCTAATGTTGTCCAACAAAACAATACATATTAAAGTCTATGAAAACAAATAAAGTGAATGTAACCATGTAAGCCTTTATATTATGTGCAAAAAAGGGATAAAAATCACATTTCATTGTAACATTGCAATCTAAAAACAAAAATAAGGATTTTAAAATGGAAGTTAAATTCACTAAACTAAAAATGAAAACAAATGAGAACAATAGCACAGAGGCTATTTTGATTACCCCATTACAGTCACTTTACTGTCAGTGCTATCATAAAAATAGACTTACATGTAGGTTTAAAATTGTACATGTCACATTTATTGTCCAACTACAAATATTTCAGTGAAATTGATATTTTAGTCAGAATTATTGTGCTCCCATTTAATTGAGCTCTGTCTGTTTGGCACGCATGCACGCGGCGGCGCTCGTTCACTGAAGTCTGTGAAGTTTAGCGGAGAATCGCAAAGCAGAAGGTTCATGCAACTCCTGACAGCAAAATGGAAATATTTCCATGGCTTTCTAACATTTGCAGATGGAGAATACACCTGTGAAATGTAAGTTATGCATTCAGGAAGACGACACATCTCAAACGCATTAAACGGCGCGAATAGCCTAGTGTCTCTGTCAGCGGCACACACAGCCTTTCAGTCAGAGCATATGATGGGCCGAGCCACTTAAACTAATATGCAAAACTAAACTATAAACTATACTAGGTATTACCAGTTTTTAAAGGCCTTAATATGAAGCTTGTATCAAACTACTGTACATCGATATAAACGGTATTGCCTCATCGAATCGCTTATAAAGAAAACATTGATATATCGTACAAACTCGACATACCGCCCAGCCATAATACAAACTATGACAGTGATAATCTCCGCGGGTACTGATTTGATGCTTTATTCAATGTTAAAAGTGTCTAAAGTGAGTTTGAATATCAATTTGTGTGACTTTAGCCATACTGAAAGCAACAATAGATGGTTTACCTCAGATCTTGAACCCATGTTTCTGATTGGCTGTGGTTTTTTGATTGATATGCTGATGTGCTGCTCAAGAGACAAATTTATTGTTACAATTAAAGGGGTCATGAACTGAGAAACCAAAAAGCCCTCAAAGGGGAGGGGGTCTAATGCTATTTTATGCATTCTGAGTTATCTACACTCTTAAAAGTTTGGATTCATGAACATGGCCAAAGTTTCAAAAACATTCAAAACTTAAAAAATAAAAGATCCCGGTCATGAGTCTGAACCGGAGGCGGTAAGTGAAACCGCATCAAATTTCTGACTAAAAGACTAAAGACTCTTTGGAGATATGAAGGATGCAATACTAGTCTAAAGGTACTCAAGATTAATATTAGATTGGGAGAAACTAGGGTTGCAAAAAGGTGGAAAATTTCCAGTAAATTTTGGAAACATTCCAGAAATTTTACAAAATGTCCAGGATTTTTTGGAATCTTCAAGGTAGGGCTGTGCAAAAAAATCTAATGCGATTTTATTATTATTTTTATTTTTTTTTCATGTGTATCTCGCCACTCCTGTGATTAGTATTAAATCTCCAGCACGTGCTTTCAGATGGAGCGGCATTTACTACACAGAGCCGTAGTTCACTGACAAGCTACACAAAAACGCGTTCAAAATCGCAGGCGACCAGGTCATTGTACTGTAAAAACTTCCTGTAAGATTCAGAACTATCTCATTAGTCTTAAAACCGCTTATATTGAAGGCAGTCTGCCAAAACAACAGCTTGTGGAATGTACAACTCTGATATAATAGTGTGGATAAGCACCACCTCCACAGAAGACGATCAACGCTTGCTACTACATCACTGCCTGTTTAGACCCGCCCACCGATTTACACATGTAGTGTAAATGATGAGAGAGGCGAATGCACAGGTCTATGCAGAAACCAAGCGATAAAGATGCTCCGAAGACAACCCGGAGGGGGGGGGTTGGAGCGAAGGCTGTCTCCCTCCACCCTGAAAGTGTATGTTGCCACCATTGCCGCGTGTGCAAAAAAGGGATAAAAATCACATTTCATTGTAACATTGCAATCTAAAAACAAAAATAAGGATTTTAAAATGGAAGTTAAATTCACTAAACTAAAAATGAAAACAAATGAGAACAATAGCACAGAGGCTATTTTGATTACCCCATTACAGTCACTTTACTGTCAGTGCTATCATAAAAATAGACTTACATGTAGGTTTAAAATTGTACATGTCACATTTATTGTCCAACTACAAATATTTCAGTGAAATTGATATTTTAGTCAGAATTATTGTGCTCCCATTTAATTGAGCTCTGTCTGTTTGGCACGCATGCACGCGGCGGCGCTCGTTCACTGAAGTCTGTGAAGTTTAGCGGAGAATCGCAAAGCAGAAGGTTCATGCAACTCCTGACAGCAAAATGGAAATATTTCCATGGCTTTCTAACATTTGCAGATGGAGAATACACCTGTGAAATGTAAGTTATGCATTCAGGAAGACGACACATCTCAAACGCATTAAACGGCGCGAATAGCCTAGTGTCTCTGTCAGCGGCACACACAGCCTTTCAGTCAGAGCATATGATGGGCCGAGCCACTTAAACTAATATGCAAAACTAAACTATAAACTATACTAGGTATTACCAGTTTTTAAAGGCCTTAATATGAAGCTTGTATCAAACTACTGTACATCGATATAAACGGTATTGCCTCATCGAATCGCTTATAAAGAAAACATTGATATATCGTACAAACTCGACATACCGCCCAGCCATAATACAAACTATGACAGTGATAATCTCCGCGGGTACTGATTTGATGCTTTATTCAATGTTAAAAGTGTCTAAAGTGAGTTTGAATATCAATTTGTGTGACTTTAGCCATACTGAAAGCAACAATAGATGGTTTACCTCAGATCTTGAACCCATGTTTCTGATTGGCTGTGGTTTTTTGATTGATATGCTGATGTGCTGCTCAAGAGACAAATTTATTGTTACAATTAAAGGGGTCATGAACTGAGAAACCAAAAAGCCCTCAAAGGGGAGGGGGTCTAATGCTATTTTATGCATTCTGAGTTATCTACACTCTTAAAAGTTTGGATTCATGAACATGGCCAAAGTTTCAAAAACATTCAAAACTTAAAAAATAAAAGATCCCGGTCATGAGTCTGAACCGGAGGCGGTAAGTGAAACCGCATCAAATTTCTGACTAAAAGACTAAAGACTCTTTGGAGATATGAAGGATGCAATACTAGTCTAAAGGTACTCAAGATTAATATTAGATTGGGAGAAACTAGGGTTGCAAAAAGGTGGAAAATTTCCAGTAAATTTTGGAAACATTCCAGAAATTTTACAAAATGTCCAGGATTTTTTGGAATCTTCAAGGTAGGGCTGTGCAAAAAAATCTAATGCGATTTTATTATTATTTTTATTTTTTTTTCATGTGTATCTCGCCACTCCTGTGATTAGTATTAAATCTCCAGCACGTGCTTTCAGATGGAGCGGCATTTACTACACAGAGCCGTAGTTCACTGACAAGCTACACAAAAACGCGTTCAAAATCGCAGGCGACCAGGTCATTGTACTGTAAAAACTTCCTGTAAGATTCAGAACTATCTCATTAGTCTTAAAACCGCTTATATTGAAGGCAGTCTGCCAAAACAACAGCTTGTGGAATGTACAACTCTGATATAATAGTGTGGATAAGCACCACCTCCACAGAAGACGATCAACGCTTGCTACTACATCACTGCCTGTTTAGACCCGCCCACCGATTTACACATGTAGTGTAAATGATGAGAGAGGCGAATGCACAGGTCTATGCAGAAACCAAGCGATAAAGATGCTCCGAAGACAACCCGGAGGGGGGGGGTTGGAGCGAAGGCTGTCTCCCTCCACCCTGAAAGTGTATGTTGCCACCATTGCCGCGCATCACGATGCAGTAGACGGTAAGTCTGTGGGGAAGCACGACTTGGTCATCACTTTCGTCGCCCTGAGCGCGAGGTCCGTCGCCGTGCGCAGTTCCTGCAGCACACCCGGGTCAGCACCACCCTCGTGCAACTGCTTCAACGCCTTGGCCTGGTGGACTTGCAGGAAGGCCATGGCATGCAGGGCAGAAGCGGCCTGTCCAGCAGCACTGTAAGCCTTAGCCGACAGAGCGGACGAGAACTTACAGGCCTTGGACAGGAGCTAGAGCGGGGCATGGCAAGGGGGATACCCCCCCGTTTAATGAGGAGGTATTTGGACCGTAACGTCGCGATGGTCATGTTCCCGCACTGAGAACATGACTCATCCATGAGCGCTGCTTCAGCGTGCTGTAAGCCCAAGCACGAGAGGCAGTGATCATGACCATCAGATGGAGGCAGGAAACGACCACATCCAGAAACGCATGAGCGGGAAGCCATCTTTAAAAAGACGCCCGTCGCTCGTGAAGCTCTTTTAGAATTTGCTCTTTTAGAAGGAAACACTCTTTTAGAGAGAGCGCTGAAGCGCCCAGGGGAGGTCGCGGCGAGACCGCAGAATGGAAGCTGCAGCCCGCTGAGGTTTCAGCAGCCTGGATTGCAACCCCCGCTGATACGCCGTCACACCAACGCCAGCTGTTTCTCTCGAACACTCACGGAGATTCGTCCTGTAGAAGGCTCGGCTCCGAAGCGAAAAGCTGATGTGCGTTTGCACGCGCTCTCCTTTTATACCCGCGCTGCGGGGCGGGGTGCGCGTGGCGAAACACGCACGCCAACTGTCATTGGCTTGTTTAGTTAACACTCGAAAGTGATTGGGCTCTCGGGCGAGATCCCAATTCGTCAGTCACGACTGACGTAACGTAGAACGTGACTGACTGAAAGGGAACTGACCGTCTTAATTTGCTGTTGTCTAGAGCTGCAGTCCCAGTGCTGCTGTTGCTGTTATAGATGTGGGATAATTCAGAGCCTCTGGGCCTCTCTTCAGATGGTGGAGATAAAGCCCATCTGAAAAAAAAAACACTTATTCAGAGAGAGAACTCCTAAACACAGTGCTAACATTAGCATTAGCCTATATCATCATGTGGTTTAATCTGAACTATGAGAAAGTCTCTATATTATAGGTAAATGTGACTGAAGAGGCGGTAGCACTAGTTTTTTGAGCTAGTATTTTATTTTGTTGTTGTTTTGTTTGGTTTGGATTTCGTTTGTAGTAGTTCATCAATAAAAATTATTTAAAATTAACAAACAAAATTAAAATGTATAATAACTGAGTCAACTGCCAGTGTATAAAGTGACATTGATGAAAGTTCCACACACAACATTACAAGATTATCATTTTTATTTTAAGATTCTTTTTAATTTCATATTTTATTTTATTTTATAAATGCTACAATACAAACCAAGCAAATTTATAGGGGTTATACTTATCAAGAAACAAACAATGAAATAAAGATTTATTTAATTAAAATGTTAGTTAATAAAAAATTACAGCACATTTAGATTATTTATTATAAATGCAAACTGTGACATCATATTCATTGTGCAGCCTGAAATAATTTTGGATGCTTAAAATCTGTTGTGACCACTCTTGAATAAATATCAGTGTGTGTGTATATGAGTTTATTAGCCTGCAGCATGTGAGCACAAACACAAGGCCCTGCTGAATGTCTTGTGACATCTCTGGAGGGTTCACAGTGAGAAGCAGTCTAGCTCAACACCGGCTTTCGCCGTTGTCCTTGCCCCTGGAGCTCAGCAAAATAAAGGGCTGCATGAGGCTCAGTGTCTGCTCTCAAAGATGCCCCACAGAGGAGTCCATGCCAGACAGACAATAAACTACAGCCTCCAGCTCTCCCTCTCTGTCTTTTGCTCTCTCTGTCTGGAGCACGTCGACATTGCCACAGGGGTGCCTGCGTGGGTTCTTGATGTTGAGGTGATTGAGCCTCTCGCTCCCGCTGTGCGCTCTGCCCGCTCGGCAGCTCAGCAGACAGGTGCCAATTTGGATTGAGAGAGGGCACTCAGGTGAGCAGAGAAGTATGGGACTGCTGTAGGGCAGGACAGAGAAAGAGCAAGAAGAGCCAGACAAAGAGGGTTAAGAGAGAGAAAGGATTTAAAATGGAGTATGTTTAAGAGTTGGAGACGTGGCTGGGTTGTGCTACAGCCCATTGGCTTTTTTTCTTATTGGACTTTTCTGTTATTCTCAACAAATAAGCACTGTAAACACTTCAGCTGCACTGTAATATGATTGTCACTCTTATTCTGAGTTCCTAATGTCCCGTTTTGTACATGCAGAATTTGGTTATTCACAGAGGTGACAATCACAGCGCAGTGCAAATATGATTATCTACGCAATCATTTGTAATATAGGCTTTTATTCGCCAGCATACAATAACAGAGTAAACTACTTGACCATTGTGTATTAAATGACATATTTTTGGATTGATGAAAGTTCCACATGCAGTGATGACTAAATTAGGCATTGCATTGTGAAATCAAAATATAGTAGTAATAATATGAGTCATAAAAGTAACAAAAGAAGGACATTTTTCTAAAACTCTGATTTATGTTACTTTCTGACTGTTATATCCTCACGTCTTACATTGACTTAAAGGTATAGTTCACCCAAAAATTTGAATTCTGTCAGTAATTACTAATTATTTAAATAATAATTAGTAACCCTCGTGTTGTTCCAAACCCGTACGACCTCCATTCATCTCCGGAACACAAATTAGGATATTTTTGATGAAATCTGAGCTTTTTGACTGCATAGACAGCAACGCAACTGAAATATTCCCAGACCCAGAAAGGTAGTAAGGACTAGGGATGTCACGATACCAAAAATCTAGTAGTCGGGACAAATACAAATACACACACACACACACACACACACACCTGTACACTGAATGCAAGCATTAGTTTAAATTCACTGACATACTGGCAGGCCGAAAATATTTTTTAAACCATTAACATAAACAACAATTATTTAAACCAGTAATATTAGCCAATAATGTTAATAAGGATAATCCGTGGACGGATACACAACGAATGAACAAGCTGTCAGGCATTCAGTAACTTTATGTGTGTGCGAAATCATGCGCAGTGCTCCTGCTTTCAGACACTACTGAAGAAAAACTTGTACCGGCAGGATTTTTAAAAGTTTACAGCGACTTGGTACCACAAAGCTACGAGATTACTTTTTGTGTGCAAAGAAAACAAAAATAATGACTTCATTCAACAAATATTCTCCCCCGAGTTACCGTCTTCTGCCGTCGTGGCATCATGTGTGTGCACGAAACAATGCATGCACATGATGCTGCTGACGTAGAACATGCATGTGCTCTGCCTTGTTTACGTGCAAAGGAACGCACATGAATGCGTTGTGAGGGTGAGTAATTGATGACAGAATTTTCATTTTTGGGTGAATTATAATTTAATTCTCAAAGAACTACTTTAATCTTGTAGTTTTAAATTTTATTTTGACAAAACGTTGACTATATTGTTGTAATATGCCTATTGTGCTTTTTTCAAAATGCTGTCTGTCTGTTTGTCTGTCTGTATATGCCTGTCTTTCTATTGTTATGTTAATAGCTGTCTATTAATCAATAAATTTATCTATTCACCCTCTGTCTGTCGATCCATCATTCTGTCGATCCATCTGTCTATCTATCAATCAATCCATGGAGCTCTATCCATCCATTTCTCTAATGGTCCATCTATCTGTCTAGCTACAGAATAGTCCTATCTACAGTATCTGTATGTCTATCCATCATTCTTTCTAACGATTGATCTGTCTGTCTATCTCCCCATCTGTCTTTCCGTCATTCTAGCTATCAACCCATCTGTCTGTCTATCGTTCTATCTATCGATCCATCCATCCACCTGTCTATCTATCCATCATTCTAATGATCCATCTGTCTGTCTATCGATCCATCTGTCTCCTATCCATCCATCTGTCTTTCCATCATTCTATCTATCAATCCATCTGTCTGTGTATCCATTATCTGTCTGTCTTTCCATAGTTCTATTGATCCATCTATCTGTCTATCCACCTGTCTGTATGTCTGTCTATCTATGTGTCCATCTGTCTACCTTTGTCTATCCATCATTCTATCTGTCGATCCATCTGCCTCTCTATCACTCCATTTATCTATCCATCTATTCATCTGTCTGTTTATCTATCCAGCTATCCATCTGTCTGTCTGTCTATCTATCCACCCATTTGTATGTATTCTATCCATTGTCTTTCCATCATTCTATCAATCCATCCTATCTATCTATCTATCGTTGGTCGGACGGACGGAGTCTATCGATCATCTATCCGTCCGTTGTTCTGTCTATCGATCATCTATCCGTCCGTTGTTCTGTCTATCGATCATCTATCCGTCCGTTGTTCTGTCTATCGATCATCTATCCGTCCGTTGTTCTGTCTATCGATCCAGCTATCCCATCCGTTGTTCTGTCTATCGATCCAGCTATCCCGTCCGTTGTTCTGTCTATCAATCCAGCTATCCCGTCCATTGTTCTGTCTATCGATCCAGCTATCCCGTCCGTTGTTCTGTCTATCGATCCAGCTATCCCGTCCGTTGTTCTGTCTATCGATCATGCTATCCCGTCCGTTGTTCTGTCTATCGATCATCTATCCGTCCGTCTGTCTATCTTTAGTTCTATCCATTAGTCGGTCTATCCATGGTTCTATCTGTCTATCCATTCACATATATATATATATATATATATATATATATCTCCACTGTATCATTGCGACTTTATAAACAAGCATTGTATGCATCGTCATTTTTTTACGTGCCTTTATGGGCTTTATTAGTTTAGAAAGCATACATGAACGTACACAGCAAGCAATGTTACATTTTTAAAATCACTTTCAACATACCATCATTTGGGATGCACTGATCCTAATCTCTCAAGAAGGAAAGTGTATCCTTTGTTTCCAACCTACTTTTGTGTAGTTGTATGTATCGTAGAGCAGATTAATGATGAAATCAAAGACTGTGCCTTGTAGCCGTCTCATGCTGATGTCATCGCTGACATACACAGCGGTCCCCCTGCCAGCTCACAAATGCTTTATGACTAATAGACACGTAAACACAACAGACGAGCTACGCACCAACTCTCCTCTCCTTTCATCTCTCCTTCCGCTCAGGTCCTGAAGGGACGGATCAGGTTCATCTATGTTCCTGCGGTAAAACACGAGGGAGCTGAAATGCTAAAATCCCTCCTTTGACGTTGACGGCAAACCGGGGGGAGGAATAGATGTCTGCTTATTATACATATTGTCATATCAGCTGTACCGACCTAAGGATTTAAAATGAGTGTCTTCGTTTCTGCTCTTTGTAAGACATATATAAATGTGAGGCTGTGAAAAAGAATCACTTAAAGCAACAAGTCAAGTTTTAAAGCGCATCTCGCACATTTTCACACTTACTTTCTCACCGCAATCGATCCGGCCTTATAAACACTGTTAGCACAAAGCATACTTTGGACAGAGGTACTCCGTCTTCCTTACACAGCAACAGACTCGCGCATAGACGCTGTAATTGAGTAAATCTAAAGGGCAGAGCTCTTAGATGTATTGTTCAAGAGGTTAAGAGCTTCCCCACTGCATGATGTTTTTTCCCACGGTGACCTTCAGCCGAGGCTGAGACCACAGAGCGCTCGGAAACCGTATTAACACTGAATAAGCAGCCACGTACACAAACACTTGTTAAACGCAGAGTGGTTAAAACACAGTAAACAGCTACCGTGTTGTCTCTATAGATCACAAAGATATTAGCTGAGTTTAATTTCCCCTCTGAAAGGGTAATTAGTGCCTCAGTGCTCTGCGAGAAGTGTGTATTCATGCCAGGCTCGTGTAAACACACTTTCTTTGCTTATTTCTTGTGAAATGAATAAAGGGATGTTTTTTTTTCTTGTCAGGCTTGTGGCCTTCCTCCCCATCAAATGCTGCGATTGACAGTAGACATGGCAACATGGTGCCATGGTTACAGTGTGGTCACTGGGATTGAAGCAGGAGGAAAATGTACCTTAGAAAACCTGTTTTGAAATGGTGTTTGTGGATGCAAGAGGGAAATTATGATTTAACGCTGCTTTTGATTTCGCAAGCAAGATGTGCTGTTTTTGAAGTCTGGGATCTTTGTCGATTCAGCTTAACTGGGTTACAGTGGAATATCAAAAATGTGAAGAGATCTTTCTGGGGGTTTGACAGCACTGAAAGCACAATATCTATGCCTAATGAAATTAGGTGTGTGTGTGTGTGTGTGTGTGTGTGTGTGTGTGTGTGTATGTATATCAGGGCCGTTTCCTCCGAGGAGGCAAGGGAGGCAGTGTCTCCTCAAAAAATTGGATGACAAAATAATCGATATTACAAACATAAATATCAAATATTACTAAATGGCATTAAAAGTAGTATAAAAGTCACTCGTTTTTATAAAGTAACACTGTCCAACAGCGACACCCGCAGGTAAAGTTCCAGCGGAGGCTTGCCTCCCTTCAGTCCATAGACTTACAACAGAAACCCCTTAGCATGCTGTGACCTTTCTGGGTTGTAATTGAGATGAATGGGGCAAAGTCACGTGAGAGGAGGCAATGCCTCCATCGCGCTGTAATTGGATGTGATTGGTTCATGCGATAAATCCCGCCTCTTGTTTTCTTGTGAGTTCTCGTCCTGAATGAAGAAAATGATGGCATTATTGACTAATTATAAAGTACGTAAACAACTCTCCTGCTGAGATACCACTACTTTGTGTCATGTCAAAATAAAACTTGAAATGGTCTGAAAACGTGATGACTGTGTCAGTTTTTAGTGAGCATTCAGCGTGATTAAATTAAAAGATATATCTTTGTGTCTGTGGCAGCGTTTACAGAGCTTTTATGACGATGACCCGAAAATAAGTTTACTATTAGAAAGAACAGCTGAACATCAGTTCACAAATAAAAAAATATTGGTAACATTTTACAATAAGGTGTCATTTAATGTTAGTGTTAACTAACATGAACAAACAATGAACATTTATTACTGTATATTTTAATCTTTGTTTACATTAGTTAATACAAATACTGTTGTCCATTGTTAGTTCATGTTAGTTCACAGTGCATAAACTAATGTTAACAAACACAACTTTTGATTTTAATAGTGCATTAGTAAATGTTGAAAATTAATATTATGTTGAAATGTTGAAATTAATATGAACTAAGATTAATAAATGCTGTAGAAGTAGGCTATTTTTTATTCTTAGTTCATGTTAACTAAAGTAGTTAACTAATGTTAAGTAATGAAACCTTTCAAAAATATTGTTCAAATTGTTACTGCCTTTAGTTATTTTGGAATAAATATAAAAATGCATAAAACACTATAAAGTGTATAATTAGTATTAAAAATATTAAATAAAATAAATTATATTAATAAAATACAATTTATATTTATTTATATAGAATTATATTTGTTCTCTTTTTTATGTAATATTTATTTAACCAGGAAAATGTGATAACATTAAGTGTAGCAGGGACATATACTGTATATAGGCCTATATATAACTATATGCAGTATCTCACAGAAGTGAGTACACCCCTCACATTTTTGTAAATATTTTATTATATCTTTTCATGTGACAACACTGAATAAATGACACTTTGCTACAATGTAAAGTAGTGAGTGTACAGCTTGTATAACAATGCAAATTTGCTGTCCCCTCAAAATAACTCAACACACTAAACTGCATTAGACCCAATGTCTAAACCGCTGGCCACAAAAGTGAGTACACCCCTAAGTGAAAATGTCCAAATTGGGCCCAAAGTGTCAATATGTTGTGTGGCCACCATTATTTTCCAGCACTGCCTTAACTCTCTTGGGAATGGAAGGGTAAAGGTGATGGATTGGCCAAGCATGTCTCCAGGCCTATACCCTATTGAGCATCTCAGGGTCTCTAACATCCACCAGCTCCGTGATGTCATCATGGAGGAGTGGAAGAGGACTCCAGTGGCAACCTGTGAAGCTCTGGTGAACTCCATGCCCAAGAGGGTTAAGGCAGTGCTGGAAAATAATGGTGGGTGCACAAAATATTGACACTTTGGGCCCAATTTGGACATTTTCACTTAGGGTAGTACTCACTTTTGTGGCCAGCGGTTTAGACATTAATGGCTGTGTGTTGAGTTATTTTGAGGGGACAGCAAATTTACACTGTTATACAAGCTGTACACTCACTACTTTACATTGTAGCAAAGTGTAATTTATTCAGTGTTGTCACATGAAAATGGCTTCAACAGAAGCATATATACATTTGAATAACAACCTCATATCTCACAGTAGGTCTATCTTTATAGGTTTATAAAAATAAACAATCTGAAAAACTAAATTAAGCTTTAGAAACTTGACTATTGCACTCTATATAGTAATTAGTCCTGTGTTTGTTCCTTGTGCTGTATATCACACTTTTGCTGTCTGTTTTGCATTTGTAAATGTTAATAGCTTTGATTATTGTTGAGCCTTGTTTTTAATTTCATGGTTTGATTGGAATGACGAGCCAATGGGTACTGTATTTGGTCACCATTATAAAATGTGGGATGTCAAGCAAAACCAGATGAGAACCAGTAGTGTAGACTGATACAGCAAAATGAAATCACTCCCTTTAAAATCAATGGCACTCTGCACAGAAAGAGCCCAATGTGTTGTTGAATGTGTGGTGCTGTCCGTGGTGCTGAACATCCTTCAGCTGAAGCTCTGAATCACTTACTCCGTTCATCTCCCCCGACTTCTGTTAGACCACTGAGACGCTCATGTCAAGCGTACATAGCCCTAAAACGGCTGATATATTTCTTTTAGACTGACTAAACGTCTTTCTTTCCTTCCGCCGGGCTTACGCCCTCCGTCTCCAGACCTGAAACACATGCAGGGAATTCTTAATCTCCCTCCCCTTCAGTCCCAGGGCCTGTAGCACCAAAGCAGAACGTACAATGTCATAAAGATTTTCAGATACAGCCTTGCTCTCTACCTTCCTGCCCCCCTGAGGTATTCAGTGCAGAGGAGCACAGAGAGAGTGTGTTCTTTGAATACAGAGTATCTGTTCTGCTTTCAGGCGGTCTCCACAGGCACCCTGACATTTGTCTTGTGTTTATGGCGGCCCGTGAGCGGCCAGTGCTGTCCAGTCATTTACAGCGCACTTCTCCCACTCAATGACTTCCCCGACTAAATGTCATAATTGAAATTGGTGCTGATATTTATAGCGTGTGGAAGTGCATAGAGCATGATGACTGTGTGAACGAGCGTGTGCCTCTTAAACAGTGAAATGTGAAACAGTGAGTGTGTTTTCAGGTATCTCTAATAGAGATTGGTCGTTAAGATTAAGGATCTGGCAAGGGCAACAATAATGATGGTAAATGCTGGTGGAAGTCTGGCTTTGATCCTCAGCATCTTTTCTTACTCTTACTGCAATGTCACTTTTTGTAATCTTCTTTGTAATCAGTAGTGGGGATGATGATGATGATAATAATAATATTAATAATAATAAATTGATACATTTGAATGATTATATATTTGCGAGATGATAAATTGTTGGCTTGTGCTTATACTTATTAACACACACAACAACAATAATAATATAAAATTAAATACTAATAGAAATTAAATGGATAATTACAATAATTTTAAAACAAGTAGTATTACATTTCATTTTAGTTTAATATTTAAAAGGATTTTCAAGGATTGATTTGTTTTATTAGGAATAATTTTTTTGTTCATTGATATGTATCATTGAATTGTATTCAGTCAATTTCATTGGATTATTGTACATATCTTAAATAATATAAATATATATATATTTTTATAAATTACTAGCAATTATTACTAGTAATTAATAATAAAGTGTTACATTTGAATAATTATATATTTGAGAGATGATATAATTGTATTATTGTAATTAATAATAATAATAATAATAATAATAATAATAATATAACATGAAAGGGGTCCTATTATGCTCTTTTACAAAGTCTTGATTTTGTTTTGGAGGTGTACTAGAACAGGCTCTCATACTAGGTTGTTCAAAATACACATTATTTTTCACATATTCTACATTATTACAACACCTCTCTCCCCAGTCTGGCATGAACGGCTCGAATAGTTCCTGTATCAAATGAAAGCCCGCCTTGACATCACAAATCCTGGAAAATATGCGTTGTAGTCCAAACGAGTCGTTGGTTGTAGTTTTTGAAAAGTGATTTCTGTTAAATAAAATATCTCCTTTTGAAGTGGACTTTGAGCATTGTAACTTTGCACACCTTTTTTATGCTGAAACAGCAACATTGCAGACTAGCTAAAGTTGAAAAAGTGAAAAAGCATAATAGGGCCCCTTTAAATACGAATATAAATTAAACGAATAATTATAATAATTATAAGTAATATTTAATTTCATTTTATTTGTAATATTTAAAATGAAAGTGCCCCTATTATGGGTAATGAAAGGTTCATATTTTGGTTTTGGGAGTCCCCAACAACAGGTTGCCATGCATGCAAGTTCAAAAAACACTTTCATTGTCTTATAATATGCATTTATTTTTGCCTTACGTGCTCAACGACTCCCAAACGATTCGCTCAACGACTCCCAAACGATTCGCTCAACAATTCATTTTTCCAAACCCCTCCTCTGCGTGACACTAATCTGCAGCGATTGGTCCGATTGGTCTCAGTTTCATTTCATCATGAGCCTGTAATGCTTGATAAAGCAGTGTTTGTGAGCACAGTGCTGCTTTGTGTACAGCGTTAGCAGGGAAAACGCAATTTTTTTTATCTTTCAGATTTAAAACTTTGCAGGATGTTTTCATTCACTTAGACTTGTGTTACACACTGCATGAAAGGTAATTTTCAAAAATCCATAATAGGGGCACTTTAATATTAAGAATTGATTTGTTCTTTTTAGGAATTAAATGTTTTTTTTTGTTCATTGGTATGTATCATTGAATTGTATTCAATAGGGATGCACCGAATGTTCAGCAACCGAAATTATTTGTCCGAAAATAGCAAAAAAATCTCTTTCGGTGTTCGAAATAAGCGAAAAGGCCGAATAATATGTACCGAACAATGACTAACGCGATCAAATAGAGGCACGCACTAATGCAGCAAACATGTCGGCAATGTGAAAGTATTTAAAACTATCAGAGAAAGACGCAGAAATCATTACAAGCACGAAGCACGGGCAGCGAAAGACTGTTTAGTGCTGCATCACATGTCTCCGATGAGAAGAAGAGGTGGCTGATGCTGGTGGTTAGGCTACTGTATGATGATTGAAATCGCGAAATGGCCTCAAACGATTAGTAAATAAACTGCAGAATGTTATATTTTCTAATGCACGCACGAATTGCATGTATTCTGACAGCGCTGCACGAGCTCGCAGCACCAGGTTTCAAAGTCCAAAGCTCGAGGAATATCTGTGCTGAAACTGTTACTCGTCAGTTGCTCAGTAACATTTTTTAAAGGCATGTGACAATGTGATATGTCCGACAAACATCTTCCCAAATTCGTAATGAGAATCATTTATAAATCTGCTGTTGTCAACAAAAAGAAGCACTGAGATCTTCCTGTGGGTTTCTGCCAAAATAAAAGCCGAGAAAAAGCAACAACTCCATCAACATTCCTAAATGTTAGTATTGTAATTTTACTGTTGTTCTGTAAAATAAAATAAAAAAGTAAGAAAATAATAATGATGATAATAATAATTACCCTACAACAGCTCTATTAATACATTGTATTATCACATACACACGGTGTTCAAATTGTGATCTGTAATATATTCTAATGTTTTAAAAGACTTCTCTTCTGCTCAGCAAGGCTGCCTTTATTTGTACAGTAAAAAAGACATGCCTGTTAAGTCTCAAAAATGACCAAAAATATTATTTTACTAACTTAGTAATTTTAAGTTAAATTGTGCTTTGTTGGTATAACGTCTGCTAGAATGTAAAAAAAATGTTCAGTCTTAAGTAAATATTTTTAAATTGTTGTTTTGTAATTGATTTTTT
>NW_015505214.1:1256367-1285505 GCF_001515645.1 Sinocyclocheilus grahami | reverse complement strand
ATGATAATAATAATTACCCTACAACAGCTCTATTAATACATTGTATTATCACATACACACGGTGTTCAAATTGTGATCTGTAATATATTCTAATGTTTTAAAAGACTTCTCTTCTGCTCAGCAAGGCTGCCTTTATTTGTACAGTAAAAAAGACATGCCTGTTAAGTCTCAAAAATGACCAAAAATATTATTTTACTAACTTAGTAATTTTAAGTTAAATTGTGCTTTGTTGGTATAACGTCTGCTAGAATGTAAAAAAAATGTTCAGTCTTAAGTAAATATTTTTAAATTGTTGTTTTGTAATTGATTTTTTATTTGAAAAGCAGGACAAAAACAGTAAAATGCACATTTTGGCTATTTAATTTATGCAATGGTGAAAAAAAATGGCAAAATAGGCCTACATGAGGGGGAGAAAATGCGAAAAACCTTGTTCGGTATTTGGCCTTCGGCCCAGTGTTTCATTTTGTTCGGCTTCGGCCAACAATTTGCATTTCGGTGCATCCCTAGTATTCAATCAATCTAATTGGATTATTGTATATATCTTAAAGCAAATTATTTTATAAATTACAAATTATTAGTTAATAATAATAATAATAATAATAATATAACATAGATAATTATGATCATTATAATACAAATAATATTCAATTTTATTTTATTTTTAATATTTAAAATTTAATATTAAGAAAGTATTAGCTTTTTTTAGGAATTAAACACTTTTTTTTCATTGGTATGTTTCGTTGAATTGTATTCAATCAGTCTCATTTGATTATTGTATATATCTTAAAATATAACTTATTTTATAAATGACTAATTATTACTGCTATACTACTACTACTAATAATAGTATTGATTAATGCATATTAATATACATTAATAAAACAATATATTTTATTTAACATTTTATTAGAAACAAACACATTTCTGTTAAACCTTCTTTTATACTCAGTGCTTTAACTGTACTTGGCTTTTTTATGCTTATGGTCCTGACTTCTTTAAATTTGCCAGCATGCACAAACAAAAACACACATGCTTTATGCATGCTTTATACGTATGATGTGATTGAAGATTAAGAATTCAAATTACACTTCTACTACTGCTACTTTTTTTTTCACTGCTTAAGGCCATGTCTGCTCTTGAAAACAGCTGTAATGGTGTATATTTGAGATTGAAAGCCCCCCTAACATGAGCTGAAGTAGTTTTCTGGGAATAATAAAGCCCACCGAATAGAAGTATAAGCCTACAGTTATCTGGCTCCTCTGAGGCCAGTATGGGTGCCTGAGGTTGATTTATAGCAAGGCTGCACCTTAAACCTTCTGTGCTGCATTGAGTTATTGGTTTATTGAGGAAAGCAAGCAAGCACAAATAAGTGGCAGTGTGGAATTAAAAAGAGAAATATGAAGAATTGAATGGGACAAGCGTACTTTGCCACCTCTGTCACAATACATGCTATTGAACAGCTAACTTGAATCTAAATAACTGCTTATATCTGAAATCACCCAGGCAGCATTCAGCACTTAACAATCAGTTTACCAACATATGCTCTCATTTCTCCCACCTTGATTCTGTCATTTAGATTTGAACAGCACAATATAAGGTGGCCATTAGTGCTGGGCGGTATGACCAAAAATTTATATCACGGTATTTAAAAAAATTATACCGGTTTCACGGTACATGACGGTATTTTTTTTTCATGCATGACCAGGTGTTAACCATAATTTCTACTGATTTTGAGAGGAAATACTGCAGTATATTGACTTAGAATGCCCTATTTTACTGTCATGATGAGTGAATAATGTCAAAAAATACCACACTAAATAGTGACTAAACACGACCCCTTTTAATACATGTTAACCAGGAGTCACTCTCATTTATAATCATCTACACTAAAGAGCGGCTATGCGCTTGTTTTGGCTATATAACTTTTTTGTAACAAACTAAAAAAAACAACAAACAAAAAAGTGCATGTGATATTAACAGACGAACTACGCTCATATTTATAATTCCAAACAATCAGTAAGCGACAGGTGCTAGGAAACGCTGTTTTGTACGCATTTATTGACGAGTCGGCTGCGGTGTGGCCAACTGAATGCGCTGCTTCTCTGCCGCTCACTGCACAGAACAGACGCCGAGAGAGGTGACACTTCTCCGGGAAAGTCAGACCTCGCGTTCGCGGGACAGCACTGGCGAAATATTCCAACTGAACCATAGCTAAGGTTTATCCAAAAAAGTAGCTAGGTTTGTCAGAATGAATATTCAATGAAAAAAAGATGCTAAAAGGGTCTGAAAGTTGCTAAATCTAGTGCTAAAGTCGCGCTCATGTGTGTGAGACGCGGGAGCTGATGGCAGGGGGCGGTGGATATTTGTGGCGGTCAGTGTGGATATTGTGGATGAGTTCTTCTGTGTCATCACGTTCTATTAGTTCTACAGCTTCAGTTTCTGAACTTTCACACTTAGTAACACATACAGCTGTTCCCTCACCACAGTGCAACAGTGAAAAGTGACCACTTTCAAACAGTGTCGCGTTCCAAAAAAGCGACATACACCGGTATTGCGGTATTTTAAAAATTCATATCATACCAAAAATAAACACCGGTATTCGGTATGAAACGGTATACCGCCCAGCATTAGTGGCCATGCAGTTAAACTCAGTGTTTAAAGTGAAACTACAGTAAGCCTTTTAGTGTTGTTTTCATGTTTTTCATTAAGTATACATGAATTTTTTAGCCTGAAGTAAGTTCTAAGTGAGTTATAGTTTCCCCAGAGTAAATTCTCTTGTTCCTGACATTAGAGCAAAGAGTGTGTCAGTTTAGCACAGCCTCGGCTGTATTTCAGTGCTTGAGTTTACAGGGCAGGCCCGTAGTCTGGCGTACACACAGCGCGAGCCCCATTTTTCACTGTCACATCGCAGCGCAACACATATTTTTAGAGGGGACAGATCTCAAGGTATCAAGTGAGTGCATTTCTCCTGATAATACACAGCAAAACACTGTGTGGAAGTGATGGGGTGAATGTTGACAGTAAAGCAAGAGCTTACTTTCAAACTTCAGAGTCATTGTAAAAGTTTTTGGTGATTATGAAATATATTTTACTGTGAGTGATGAATTTTTAAAGTTTAGAAGAACACAGTTGTGCTGATTTTAAATCAACATTTAGCCTATGCTTTCTGCCAAGTGGTTGGGTTATGGCTTTACATTGCAGGGCATTGACTGGGTTAATTACTATATCATCTGGGCTCAGTAAGAACGGTTTTCTGGCCCGGGGCCAGTGTGAGAGAGGTCGCCTGACAATTGTCTTTGCCAAAACTCCCAAAAACATTCATTGATTTAGTATTTTTACAACTTACACTTACACTTTTTATGCTTTGCAGACCTAAATACTTAGTGCTCTGTGATGTATCCATACAATGTTGTGAGCTGTGAACAAGATAATGTTATCTAGATGGGGTTTGGATAAAATTGCAAAAATGTATAGTCATGAAAGCATTAATAAGTGTGTACAAAAAAGTACAAACCCTTCTTTTTTTTTTGCCTCACCATGTGGCATTATTTTCCATGAATCAATATAGTTAAGCTGTATAATTTACTTTTTTTTTGAAAATGTTCTTTTTGTGAAGTGTTTTTTAAAGAATATCTTAACTTTAAAAAGAAAAATAAAGATAGATCATTTAAAAACATTCAATTAAAAACTAAAATTTTAAATGGAAAAATAACAAAATATAAATGTATATAAAATTAAAAAGTGTCACACACACACACACACACACATACATAAAATGTAATTTAAAAACTGAAGGAACTTGTAAAAAGAAAAGACATTTGAAAAATGAATGAAAATATAAAAGAAAAATAATGAAAATATAGTGCTTGTTTTTGGTAAGTGTTATTTTTCCAAACAATAAAGTATTTAAAGAATGACTTGTCTTTAAAAAAAAAACTTAAAACAAACTTAAGGACAGTAGAGAAAAGAAATATGTATCAAAATCTACATAAAAAGTAATGAAAAATATATAAATATATAGTGCATATCATATTATTTTAAGTGTGCAAAATTCAATAAAAATTTAACAAGTGTAATTTTTCACAAAAAGTTTTCACAAATGTTTTTTGATTTGTCATTATGGAGTAAGAAATTTAGAAGGCTGCAACATAAGACAAATGTGGAAAATTATTCATACTTACTGAATCCACTAATATTTCTAAGTTAATAAAAATGATCATCTTTTTAGGGTTCAATATTTGACTATGTTGGCTTTCTGCCCGTTTTGCAGTACATCTGTATTCACATCCCAGCAATGTACAAAAACCGGATGCCATTCAAAAAGTACTGTAAAGAAAAGTTACAACATATAGTTTCTGTCCTTACTTCCATATTCTGTCACTCAATCACGTCACGATAACATCGGAAAACAGACAGGGCTTCACAGGATCCTCTCAAACAAACCTGAAACGTTACCAGAGCAGTATTTTGGTGGTGCGTGGATCAAGGATGTAGCCAAATATCATCTTTTTTGTGTTGCCCAGTGATTGGAGTTGTCTGCAGTACCTTGTCTGAGCTGTTTGATCCAGCCACAGAGAGAAAGGCCTGTCTGTCAGCCTCTGCTCCCATGTGTCTGGATTCTTCTGGAATCAAAGCTCCAGGCTGCAGGATTCCTGCTGGGAGGAACTCTGTAATTTAAAGAGAAGTCTGGACATCTGTTTAGCTCTGGGTGGATCAAGCTCGAAGCAATAGGAGAGGGAGAAAAACAGCTGAATCACACCAACATGTTTAATCAGAGATGGCCTTATTATTGAGAGATAAATTCCAACCTGTCTGGAAAGTGAAACCGTTAACTTGAATCATGTGTGTCTTTAACCAATCACATTACAGCCTGGCTGTCACTGAATTAAAGTCAGAGTTGTGTGATTTCATTCATATTTTGTAGATATTCATACGTAAAGTGTACATGTATGTTTTTAAACATTTGGATAGACACTGAAACGTTCAATATCAACATCCTAACAGCATCTAAAACATAAACCCTTGTACATACAGCAACTTTAGACATGTACAAATATTTATGAATCCTTTTTATGACTGGTTGAACCTAGAATTGCCAGAATTTTTGCAATGGTACTGCTGGAGGCGACCAAGTTCAGTAGTCAGGCACATAGACCCTCATTTAGCAGTAAATAATAGATGAATTCTGGCCAAGACTTGCGTTTCTAATGGCAAATTTAGTGATGCATGAAATTCTGACGAGTCTAATACAAGTCTAATACTCTTGCTGTGCCTGCATTTAATAGTTATTATTTACCTTAATGTGTGTGCAACTAATTTAATGGTTTTCTGTGTTTATTCTTTAGTGATTTTTAAATTGGTAATCTAATCAGAGAAAGAATGAAACCATTATTTGAAATTAACTGTGTAAACTGTCAAATGGATTTGATAGAGTTAAGCATTTAATCCCATTTTTTATAAATAAAATAAAATCAACCTATTAATTGTGTAAAATTGATATTTTCTAATTTGCAAATATTTTTGTCTGTACAGGTGCACATTCATAAAATGATTTTTTTTGTGAAATAGAAAGTTCAAAAGAACATCATTTTTAAAATAGAAATCTTTTGTAACATTATAAACATCTTTACTGTAACTTTGGATCAATTTAACGAAACCTTGCTGAAAAATTTTCATATTATTATTATTATTATTTAAAACTGCATCACAGTCTTTAATTCTTTTCTACATTGATAATAACTAAATAAAAAGAAATGTTTCTTAAGAAGCAAATTAGCATATTCCAATGATTGCTTGTAGTGAATACCGGAGTAACATCACTGAAAATTCAGCTTTGCATCAAATAAATAAATTACATTTTACAATATATCAGAAGACCGCTGCTTTAAATTGTTGTAATATTTCATAATATTACAGTTTACTGTATTTTTGATGCAATAAATGCAGCTTTGGTGAGCAGAAGAAATATATTTAAAAAATATATTAATAAAAAATTCTAATTATTGCAAGCTTTTGACAGGTGTACAGTATTTGTGTTTAATGGATATCTTTGCATTTACTTATACATGTACATTATATTTTAAAAAGATATACACGGAAAAAAAATTTGTTATGAACATTATGAAGTACAAATATAAATTCTTGATCCTGACTTTCTGTAGATATTAGATTTATCTGTTGCTCACTCTCTTCACAGCATGTCTATTACCTCTTGGCTACTGATATTGATTGCATGATGCATGATGAGCTACTGAACATTTCATAATTACCCCTCCGATACAGCTCCAAGGTAGAGTTATGTTAATTGGCAAATGATTTATCACAATAACCACCATTGTAGACACATTACTGGCTCATTGTAGAACAAGAGAGAGAGATGTGATTGAGAATAATAAGTTATTTGTTTTAGTACATTAGTTTCCCTGTTAAACCCTCTCTTGAATTCACAAAACCTACGATTTCTGTCGGAGACACTGATGCTAATGTGAACATCATGTTGGTACATTTTCTATTGTGATATAACATCCTTCCTCCCCTGTGGGGATCAGTACACACGCCGCCCACAGTCACCCTTCATACCCCGTCACTGCTGCAGTGTATTCATCAAAACAAAGACTGTCCAGGCTTAATAAACGATAGCCAATTAAGGTAGTGATCTGTAGCTCTCTACTAATCTAGTTTCTCTGCACTCTGCTCAAATGCCTTTGTGCCCCATTGAAAACACTAATGGTCTCAATTAGCACATGCAAATATTTACCAAAGAATGGCATATGTGATTTATGACAAGGCACGCTAAATACTTTCTCCCCGTTTTTCATATGCACATGCAAATAATTGTGCACATATGTATTTGTGTGGGTATTAACTGTGTGTGTATATACAGGTGCATCTCAATAAATTAGAATGTCGTGGAAAAGTTAATTTATTTCAGTAATTCAACTCAAATTGTGAATTAAATAAATTCAATGCACACAGACTGAAGTAGTTTAAGTCTTTGGTTCTCTTAATTGTGAAGATTTTGGCTCACATTTAACAAATAAATTTTGGAGCACTTCATGCTTCCTTCTAGTGACCAGCTTTTTGAAGATGCTGATTTCATTTTCCAGAAGGATTTGGCACCTGCCCACACTGCCAAAAGCACCAAAAGTTGGTTAAATGACCATGGTGTTGGTGTGCTTGACTGGCCAGCAAGCTCACCAGACCTGAACCCCATAGAGAATCGATGGGGTATTGTCAAAAGGGAAATGAGATATGTGTGTGTATGTTTGTGAATTAGAGTTTATTTTAAATACAGACATCTATAATATCTAATTTAAACTTTTTAAATAGTTTTAATGGATATGTCTGTATGTATACAGTTAACGTTAATATTGTACATACACTTCCATTCAAAAGTTTGGGGTCGTTTTTTTAAATATATTTCAAGTCTCTTATGTTCACTAAGCCTGCATTTATTTGATCAAAAATACAGTAAAACAGTAATATTGTGAAATATTATCACAATTTGTTATTAAAATATTAAAACAACTGTTTTCTATTTTAATACATTTTAAAGATATAAATAATTTCTGTGATGGCAAAGCTGAATTTTCAACATAATTACTCCAGTCTTCAGTGTCACATGACCCTTCAGAAATCATTCTAATATGCTGATTTTCTGCCTAAGAAACATTTATTATCATTAATGTTGAAAGTTGAGCTGCTTAATTTTTTTTTGTGAAAACATGCATTTTGCCCTTAAAGAACATTTCAAATAGATTTTTTTTCCTGCCACTTTTGTTCTTACCGTGCCAGTATTCGTATCTGAAAGATCTTGCTGACCCCAAACATTTGAACAGTATTTTTCACATATTTTATTATTATTTTTAAAGTATTTTAATGTGTCATATTCATAAGTGTTTAGGGAGACCTTGAGTAGGCTTTGATGCTCCACATTTTATAGGACACAGAGCAAGACATCTTTGACATTACACCAAATAATTGGTTTTAAAAACTTGTTTCAAAAGGGAAAAGTAGGGAAAAGTATTTTATGCCTGTTTAAAACAAGTCACATTCCTCTCTTTCACTATAAAGTTCAACTTTTTTTTTTTTGCTTTAGCTTATAGCATACAAATTAAGAAATTAAATGTCTCCCTCAGCTAAGAGTTTCTAGCTGCAGGATTAGAGAGCTATAAATACTTCATTTCAGTTCAGTATGTTCTTTGTATAGTATTTGTGTTCCAAAGCAGCTTTACAGAAAATAGAAAAATAAACGGACTAAGACCTTAAGGCATGTTGAAAAGAATCACAGAGTTGACCCAGTGCCTCTATTTTTGTAAAATACAGCATTTGGACAACTTGAATCACAACTGCAATGTATTCTTAACCGTTTTGATCTCAAAAATGTTGCGAAGACCCTTCAAACTACACACCTAATCAAAATACACTTATCTTTAATGAACAGCACTCTCTGACTATTCAGTGTAATAAGGTCCATTGCCCTCTATCCCATCCGTCCTTCTCGTCTCCATCCTTTGATGTGTTGAGAATGAGGGTTGTCAAGTCTAATTCCATTGCAGTTGTCTGGCAGCAAACCTACTTTCGTTGATTTGTGTGTGTACCCTCTTTAATAGCGTCCTCTTAGACAGAGACTGGACCTCATTTTAAAACTCATTTCAGCCATTAGGAGCCCCTTTCCCTCCAACGAAATGAGAATCTTATCTATAGCTGCATAGAGAGAAAGTATATATTTTTGCTACTTCCAAGACTTCTATTTTATGTCTGATGCAACAAATCAAGGGGCGTTATATCAGTAAAGCAGGCCGGTGTGTGTGTTTAAGCCCTGCTGTTAAGAACCTCAGGGGTACCTCAGGTGTTGTGTAAAACTACAGATCGATGCTAGCTTTAAGTAGTCCCAAAACCTCTCAGTGTGGTGTGAAAAAGACTCAGAGGGGTAGAGATAGACACTGATGTAACTGACCCCTCTGACCCCGCTTGGCAAACTTCCAAGGAGGCCATTGGATGCCTTAAAAAACTTAAATAAAATCTAAAATCTTAACTTAATTAAAATGGTAAAAACACACTATCGAGATGCCATGTTTCTTTTTTTCTTATTGTTTATATTTATAAATATGCTCAATATGTAGGGAGACCTTGAGTTGGCTTTGATTCTCCACATTTTATAGGGACACAACAGAGACACAAATCTTTGACATTGCACCAAATAATTCATCTTAACTAGTCTTGAGAGCATTCAAAGCAAAAAAAAGTTGTTAAAATTATCGTATGCCTGTTTAAAACAAGTCTCATTCCTTCGCCTTTTACCATTTAATACAAAATCATTAAAGTCATGACTATATTTTTCTTATTGTCCCCACTTTTGTCCCCCCTTAACTTTTTGAACCTTATTTTCACATTTTATTTTATTTTTAAAATCTCTTAATGTATTATATTCATAAATGTGCTTAATTTGTAGGGAGTATAGTGAATTTAACAGTAATTAGTCTCAAAATGTGTAAGAATTGTGATTCTTCAGCACATTTTAAAGTAATTTGAACTATATATATATATATATATATATATATATATATACAGTATTTCACAAAAGAGAGTACACCCCTCACTTTTCAGCAACCATTTTAGTATATCTTCTCAAGGGACAATACTATAGAAATGAAACTTGGATATATTTTAGAGTAGTCAGTGTGCTGCTTGTATAGCAGTACAGATTTACTGTCCTCTGAAAATAACTCAACATACAGCCATTATTGTCAAAATAGCTGGCAACAAAAGTGAGTACACTCTTAAGTGATAACAGCTGCATGTCGTTTAACCATGCAAAGCCACGTGTCCTATTCATCATGTTCATGTTTTTGTCTGCTTGACAGGACCATACAAATTTGTGTATCTTGTATTAGAGCAGTTAAAATTAGGTGCTTTGAGTACAATTCTCTCATACTGACCACTGGATGTTCAACATGGCACCTTTTGCAAAGAACTCTCTGAGGATTTGAGAATTAGAATTGTTGCTCTCCACAAAGATGGCCTAGGCTATAAGAAGATCTGTAACACCGTTAAACTGAGTTGCAGTACAGTGGCCAGGGTCATACAGAGGGTTTCTAAAACGAGTTCCACTCGGAACAGGCCTCACCAGGGGTCGATCAAAGAAGTTGAGTCCTCGTGCTGTGCGTCAGGTACAGAAGCTGGCTTCAAAAAACAGACGCATGAGTGCTGCCAGCATTGCTTTAGAGGTTGCAGAAGCGGGAGGTCTGCTTGTCAGTGCTCAAACCATACGCCGCACACTGCAACAAGTCAGTTTGCATGGCCGTCGGCCCAGAAGGAAGCCTCTTCGAAAGCTGGCTCACAAGAAAGCCCGCAAACAGTTTGCTGAAGACAACCTGTCCAAGAGCATGAATTACTGGAACCATGTCCTGTGGTCTGATGAGACTAAGATAAACTTGTTTGGCTCAGATGGTGTCCAGCATGTGTGACGACGCGCTGGTGAGGAGTACCAAGGAAATTGTGTCTTGCCTACACCACCATGGTGGTGGTAGCATCATGGTCTGGGGCTGCATGTGTGCTGCTGGTACTGGGGAGCTGCGGTTCATTGAGAATAAAATGTTGCTGAAATGTGAGGGGTGTACTCACTTTTGGGAGATACTGTGTGTGTGTTTATATATATAGGGCTGTCATTTTAACGCGTTAACTATGAAAAAAAAACATGATTAAAATATTTTAACACAGTTAACGCACTGGCCCTGCCCCTGTATGTCATCTTACATTTTAGACAGTTGACTGTTGACAAATATGATGCAGGGCTCCATAAATGCAGTTATGCCTTAAAATTCAAGATATTGGGGCAAAAATGCTCCTGTATGACTTTTTATATCATATCATATCTTTATATCATATGATTAGCGATATCACACAAGCAGCGAGAGCAATATCACACGAGTGCTGTTTGTCCTGAATATATCGAGTGCAAATATGATTTTATACAACAGTTCTGTAAATAAGAAGTTAATATTGTGTTATATTTTAAACACAATATTATCTGTGTTTGCTCAGTTTTGCCAGTGAGCAACACATTGGTGTTTCGTTTCTGAACGAATCTGCATTTTGAACGAATCTGGTAAATCCGATTCAAAGGCCCATTCAGTTTGCTGCCAGTTTTAGTTTCTTATTTAGAGTATTATTTTAATAAAAAAGGGGAAAAAATAAAACTTTAAAGGGATAGTTCACTCAAAACACTTAAATTGTCATTCACTCAAACCTGAAAGACTTACTTTCTTTTGTGGAACATTAAAGAAGGTATTTTGAAGACTGTTGGTAACAAAGCTGTTTTGGTGACCAATGACTTTCATTGCATGAACAAAAAAAATCTGAGATGTTTCTCAAATTATCATCTTTTATGTTCCATAGTTTATGTTAGGCCGTTGTAGCTTAAACGTTTGTGTAATACATTTTATGTTAAATCAAATAAAATATTTATTTCTAAAGTTACTATTTGTAATGTCTACTCAATACTTTCTCATTTAACACAAAAATAGCTATAAATAATCTTTTGGGGCTATTTTCACAGTGAAATTTAATTTGCGATTAATTAGATTATGTATACAGTATATATATTGTAAATATAAAATTATATATATAAAAAGTGAAGTGTCGTGAGAATTTGTGCTCTGCATTTAACCCATCCAAGTGCACACACACAGTAGTGAACACACATTTATCACATTTATTTATTTTTTTGCTTGTAATTAGTTTATTTGTTGTTTTATCACTGACTGGTTCATGTCTTCAGTAAGCTTGTAAGTTTTTAAAATGATCTTTGCTTGTTCTATCATATCAAAAGTGGTGATGTGAATTTCAATTAAAATTTTGAAATCAAAAGCTTGTTTTTTATTGTCATTGGGGAAAAAAAAAAAAAAGGGAAATAAAATCTCATATTGTGATACGATTTTGGTCATGTCTCCCACCCTTCCTATACGGTCAATGGGTTCCGTCAGAATGAGAGTTCAAACAACTGATAAAAACATCACAATAATCCACAAGTAATCCATACGACTTCTGGACAAAATATGAATCCATTATTTACATTTACATTTAGTAATTTAGCAGACGCTTTTATCCAAAGCGACTTACAAATGAGGACAATAGAAGCAATCAAAACTTTTTTGCTTGTAATTAGTTTATTTGTTGTTTTATCACTGACTGGTTCATGTCTTGAAATGATCTTTGCTTGTTCTATCATATCAAAAGTGGTGATGTGAATTTCAATTAAAATTTTGAAATCAAAAGCTTGTTTTTTATTGTCATTGGGGAAAAAAAAAAAAGTGAAATAAAATCTCATATTGTGATACGATTTTGGTCATGTCTCCCACCCTTACTATACGGTCAATGGGTTCCGTCAGAATGAGAGTTCAAACAACTGATAAAAACATCACAATAATCCACAAGTAATCCATACGACTTCTGGACAAAATATGAATCCATTATTTACATTTACATTTAGTAATTTAGCAGACGCTTTTATCCAAAGCGACTTACAAATGAGGACAATAGAAGCAATCAAAACTAACAAAAGAGCAACAATATGTAAGTGCAAATGACAAGTCTCGTTAGCCTAAGGCAGTACACTATACAATACATTAATACACAATACATTATCCATAACAGAAAGCAAAACTGAAGAATTAATGTGAGACTGAATGGGAAGGAAGAAATGAGTCTTGGCTACTACAAATTCTTGGTGCAATATCTCAGTAAAACAACTGACCACATCCATAATCGTGAAATATTCACAAACACAAGTGTATTGTGATGCACAGGAGAAAGTTATGTACCACTGCATCAAGGCTTGTCATGACAGGCTGTGTATTATTGTGCTGATAATATTTTTTGGGGAAGGGTGATACCACATATTAGATGTCTTCTCTCTGACAGATATCACTGAAATGGCTGTCCTGAGAATCCCACCTGTCTCGATGACAGCCATAGGCTGTGTAAATAGCCAAAACGAGTCTGTTTGGGCTTGCTGACAGGTTTGGTTGACATGTTTTTGGAGGGTTTTGGATAGAGAATGTGTGGTTGAGCATTAGCATGTTAAAGGGATAGTTCACCCAAAAATGAAAATTCTGTCATAATTTACTCACCCTCAAGTAGTTCCAAACCCGTATAAATTTCTTTGTTCTGCCGAACAGAAAGGGAGATATTTTGAAGAAAGTTTGTAACCAGACTGTTTTGGGGCACCATTGACTTCCATAGTAGGAGAAAAAAATACTATGGAAGTCAATGGTGCCCCAGAACTGCTCTGTTTCCCATATTCTTCAGAATATCTTCCTTTGTGTTCTGCAGAACAAAGACATTCATACAGGTTTGAACTACTTGAGGGTGAGTAAATGATGACAGAATTTTCATTTTTGGGTGAACTATCCCTTTTACCTAGCAATCAGGTATTCTTGGAATTTGTGTGATGCTTTTAAAGTTGCACTGAAACAGAAGTATTGATTAGTTTTGGTATTGAATGAATTATCTATGCTTCTGCTGTAATAAGTATGTTGTATGACAGACATAGACTGTGTGCTTCATTGATGTGCTGTATGAAAGACAAATGGTTGTTGCAGTAGCATATGTTGTACAGCAGACAGACAGGCTGTAAGGTGCTGTTGTAACATTTTTTACAGAGGACATGCAGTGTTGCTATAGTAACATATGTGTTGAACAGAAGACAAATCAGTTGTGTGCTGCTTTGTGTGTTTTTACGAAAGACCAAGACTGCTGTTGCACTAATGTGTCTTAGAGCATAAAGATGGGCTGTTAACTACTTCATGCTCAGTATTTTACAGCTTGACTATAGTTTAACTACTTTACATTATATGTTGATTTTAGCTCAGAAAACTAGTTTCAGAGTATGTGATCTAACACTTGCTGCTGTAATGTATAGCAGACAAACAGACTGTTGCAGTAGCTTAATATATGTGTTCGTACAAATTTGGGCATCATGGGGTTCATTTTAATTAAAACTTTTTTTTGTTGTTGTTTTTTGTTAAGTGAAGATCACATTAGAACTGCTTAGAAGATTTATTAATAGGTTTTATTTATGATTTTTTTATTTGAAATGCCAAAATAATAATGCCCAAAAAAATCATAAATAAAATAAATGTGATTCATTCATTAATAAATAAATAAATAAATAGTTTATGGCATTTTATTTATTATTTATTTACTTGGCTTAAATATAACAAAATATATCATAAAATGATATTTATTTATGATATTTATTTATTTGACCTTTTTTTATCTACTTTTTTTAAAATTCGGTCAGATTTTCAATCTTAAACTATGAAAATTCCTCAAAAATTATTTACATTTAGAAAAATTAATCAAATAGTGAAATAGTAAACTGTTTCAATATCTATTGTGTTTAAAAAAAATATTACTGTCCCTCAGTTAATGTAATTTCTTTCCCACCCAGCTGTTCTGCTAATAAAGTTTTATTTGAACTCTGTGTAATCGTTTACAAAAGAGGGCAACCGTTTCAGTGAAGGCAAGGCATTTTTGAAATTAGCAAGACAAATAATAACATGTGATGAAAATGACACTCTGGTGGGAATTTTAGAAAATAAAAAGACTAAAATGACAGGATTCTGCAGTGATATATTCATATACACTATTGAATATAAAAAAAAAAAAATATATATATATATATATATATATATAGTAAGAGTATGAAAAATGTGTTTTAACAGAGTTTGTTCTAAAGGACCACAGGGCCAAAAGTGCCCTAGTTGAAGAAACATGAATATGCATCACACAGCAGACTAGTTGCTGCTATATTATGCTGTATAGCAGACACACAGGCAGGCTGTGTGTTTTTGCTGTTAAATGGTGTAAAAATGGCAGACATGCTAGGTGACGATTCAGTAATGTTTATGTGATAGAGTCAGTAAAGGCTGTTCTGCTGTTCGGATATGAGCACTGTACGTTATTTGATATGTACAATTTGATATTGTGATCTTCATGGTTATGGATGCAGGTGCTGTGTGTTTGTGTTTGGTTGAAATGAACACAGTCAGTCTCCTTCAGGCTGGTCTCTCGCTCTCCGTCTCATTCTCTGATTAGCTGTTTCTCTCCCCAATCTCTCTGTTTTTCTGGCCTACGGTTTAATTTATGTGTCTTCTGCCTGAGAGAGGGGAACAGACCAGCATTACAGAGGAGTGTAATTTATATTGATTTACCTTTTGGATGGAGGGATGGCTGAGGAAAGAGGGAGAGATGGGAGGAAGAGAGGGATGAAGGATGGTAAGTCTCATCTTTGAAAAGCCCATCCGTCTTTGCAAGGGGAGCCGTGGCAACCCTTTAACCTCCACAGATGAGATGTCTGTGCGTACACGGGATGTGTGTGTGTGTGTGTGTGTGTTTGTGTTTATTGTGTGCATTTGTGATGTACCTTCACGCCTCAGGGGAATTTAAATTAATAGCATAAGGGTTGCTTACATGCGTGCAAGATTTTGCCTGACAAAAGACCCAACAAAAGCAAAAAGAACATTTGCCCCTTATCCGTTCAAGCGAGTCAGTGTATTGTACAGAAGCAGCTGCAGTATAGATCACGCATACAATGCACTTGTTTTTTGTTCTTGATTATGCTTCTGTCCCTAGACAAAGTAAACCATGACCATATAGAAATAAACACTTGTATGTATAACAACAAATATATAGTATATATACATATATGGAGTATATTGCACAGAGCAAATGAAATACCTCATGAAATTAAAGGGATAGTTCACCCTAAAATATTCTGTCATTAATTATTCACCCTCATGTCGTTCCAAACCCCTAAGACCTTTGTTCATTTTCAGAACACAAATTAAGATGAATTTGATGAAATCCAAGAGCTTTCTTACACTGTATAGGCAGCATCGCAACTACCACATTCAAGGCCCAGAAACATAGTATATCGATCATAACATTACGCAGCTTCATAACATTACGGTTTAAAGGTGCTGTATGTAAGTTTTTGACTCTACTATAGCATAAAAATACCTTAATATGTTTGCAGATATTTAAGAACATGCTAAGTTAACATACTTGTTTATCTGAAAAACAATGCTACAGTCAGTTATTCTACTTTGAAAATGTGCGTTCCGGGCTGGAATGTCGGTCTCTGTTTTGGTTTGTGAAACCCACCCACTGCTAGTTTACCCAAATGTATTTCGGCACCCCGGGTTGCCAGTTGGCGGAAAACACAGTGTATTTCTTTTTATTCATCGTCAAGCGCGCTCGTTCCTTTGGTGTCGTCAATCTGGCAACCTGCGTGTGCTTCAAATCTGAGGAGGAGGGGCCGGGTGAAAAAAAACCCTCTCCAATATTTTGAATTTTGTATGTAGTCAATCCTACATACAGCACCTTTAACCACTGATGTCACATAGACTATTAACAATGTCCTTGCTACCTTTTATCGCCTATGTAGTGTCTATGTAGGGTCAGAACTTCTCGGATTTTATCCAAAAATATATTAATTTGTAAGATGAACGAAGGTCTTACGGGTTTAGACATGAGAGCGTGAGTAATTAATGACAGAATATAAATTTTTCTATCCCTTTAAAAACTATCCCTTTAAATGCATCTTGCATCCATATAGTAATTTTAAAGACTAAATTAAATATAATTAAATAATTAAATAAAAATGTATTTTTTTTGTTTGTTTGTATGAGAAGGTGCATTCAAAATCTTCTTGGGTTATAACTATAAAAGGCATGTGTCACTTTGAATAGACAAAGTTTCTGGTATAGATGCATCTGTTTGAAATGAAAATGAGTGAAACCACATTTGTGTGAAATATTGTCAGAATCACTGTTCCTAGAGCATAGCTTTTACTGAACGTGCCAGCATAATTTAATTACATCTGCTGAGGAAAATATTGCCAATAGCTCCTAGTAAAAAGAGAGTATTTGTTATTCTATTTTTTTGCCTTTACACATGCACTGTGTTTAAGAGAAGCTGCAGGCTTTTGGTTTTGCCCTCATCAGCAGAAATGGCTGACTCCATTTAACCTCCAAAAACCTGAGCCGCTTTGCCATGACAGACCCATTCCTAAAAATGTGTGCTTGTGACCCACACACACATATACAGCGACCCTGATGCATATTGTTCACTTTTTTTCTTTAGAGATGGTTTGTGCAGCAGTCAACCGCAGGTGCAAACGGGGTCAGTCTAGTTTGGCAACGCTACAGCTCTGCAGAGGAAACACCTGTACAGTATTGTGAACACAGCCTTCCAATCTTTGGCTGTGATCTCACCTTCATCTCTGACATCTGTGTGTCCAGCATTCAGTCATAAGTCTGAAAATTCTCAGAGGCTCTGAACCAGCTGCCTCCTGTCCATTCTCCAAAGGAAAAATTCTAAACAAAGACATGATCACTTGTTTTCTCAACTGTACATGTAAAACTGTCCAACTAATGAATTCCCTCTCAATTGAATCCATTAGAATTTCATGCCATTTGACAATTCTCATTGACGGTAATCTTTCACCAGTTCTCTACTTTATCTTGACCTTGCCTTGAGTTGATCATCTGCTTGGTTTTTGGTTAGTACTTTATACCATTTTAATTTATAGTCAGATATTCTAATTGTCATATTTAATGTCTAGGTTAACAGTAGTTCTGGTTTTGGTTGCTGTCTGGTTGTATGATTGACCACGTAGTGCTAAATGGATTATTTCATTCCCTTTTTTATTTACAAGTTAATTGCTAAAGCATAATAAATAATCAAAATAATAATGAATAAAAAAGGTCACAGTTTATAATAAGGCTTCATTAAGCAACATGCTAAAAATTAACAAAAAAGAACTTCAACAGCATTATTTAAACAGTTTTTTTTTGTACAACATGAAAAATAACAAACGGACTAACAATATTCTACCAAAACTATGTATTGTAATGCTGTACAAATTTAAAATGTAACATTTAGTGTAAAAACTTTTAAAAACTATTTAAACTGTAAATATATTTTAATCAAAAATATTTTTGGAAAATGTCCTTCTGAAAGTGATGATATTGTTTCTCCGTCAATCTTATAGAATTAGAGTGATTATTAAAACTTTATAGTTTTTGTCCTTGGTGTGAGTGGGCCTTTACTCCTAATTTTGAGAACATATTTCAATTTAGTATGCTATGGATGCAGTTATTTTTATTAAATGAATAGTTATTTTATTTGAATGAAATTATTTATTTTAATTAATGAATTAATAAAATGAAACTTTCAGTTTATGCATTTATTTGATTGATTGACTGATTAGTTGCATTCAAAATCCACTTAGCAAGGAGGCTCGTTTTGGGGTCAAGAAAAATGGGTATTCACATTGGGATGTTTTGCTGTTTTCTCAGAATGAGAAATGGAAAAGCCTAGAATGGAGTTCTATTACACAACACTTTGAGCGGCGTGACACACACTGCTTGATGTTTCAAGTATATTTGTTGGTGGAGGATAAAACATACACACATAGAAATGTGCAGATGTTACAGAGATGGAAGAACAGAAGTGATAGATGGGTCAAATGTAATACCCATCAGGACTGCTCACAAAAAAATCCATCAATCGCAGTTGGACTTTTGAGTAATATAAATCTGCATGTCATCAGCATAACGACTATAGCCGAGACAACAACAGATTATTCGACCAAGTGGATGCGTGTTGATTATGAAAAGGAGAGACCTAATGCAAGGGGACATATTGAGTGAGGGCTGTGCTGAAGGATTTGTGTTTCTGAAGAGATGATAAATTGTCTGTCAGCGAGGCAGGAAGTAAACCAGGAGAGAGAGGAGCCAGTCATACAGATAGCTGAGATTTGAGAAAAGAGATATGCCATGACAGACTATGCCAAAACTTGTACTCAGATCAAGATAAATAAGAATACTAAAGGCCTGAGAGTCTGCAGAGACAAGAGGGTCATTAATGACTCTAAGCTGTCTGATTATTGTGGAATTGACAAAAACTGAAAAGTCTTGTCGAGGTTATTAGAAAGTAGGTGTGACTGTAGCTGGCAGGCAGTAACTCTTTTTGTAAGGTTGGCTAAGAGAGGGAGAGATTGGTTTGTAGTTATTGAACTCAGGTGTAGGCCAGGATTCCTCACAGTTTTGGTGACTATAGCAGTTTTTTCCTTTGCTAGAATAGTGACAGGGGCAACACGTTTATTTATCAAGTGAGAAATGAGCTTAGAGATGTTGGACAGGAATGTCCCTCTTAAAGGGTTTGGGACAAGAAGTTGCATAAGTTACATTTCGTAATGAATACTTTGACAGCGGATGAATGTGTAAACCTGTGGACGAACATCTTTTTGGTCTCTTTGTGTGGACGTGCATGTAAGATTGGTATGAGTCATAGTAAAGTAGTTATTTTGTAAAATCTTTGGGAATCTGGGGTTATCGTTTTCAACCTTTCAATTACTTGTTCAAAGCTTTAGCTGCTATGCCACATCAACAAACTCTTTTATGCTGTCAACCCCTGACTTTTCCTTTGACTTGAGTGCTGAGCAACAATATAACTGACTGAAGCCATGGTCACACTATACTTCCATTATTACGCATGCAACTGTGGGAAACTGGAAGCACATGCGATTTTTGCATTTTGCTGTGTATGAAAGTTTGGTAAACTCTTGCACTTTTGTACGATGAATGATAAGTAGTGGATCTAAGCATCACAAACTGACCTCTTGGCTCAACACAAAGCTGCAGGTCTGTTTTGAATTTAATATTATTTGTGATTTATGAATTATTTAATTATTAAAAACAACCTAGAGAATGATATCATATTTGGTTTGTTGTGGTGTATGCTCAAAGTCTAGTTTGATCGCATCTTAAAGTTCTTTGCTCAGCGAAATTTTGTGGGCAAAATCCAATTATTTCAATAGTAATCCAAGCAATTTGCCGTTGCAAAAAAGTTCACTCCACAGTTTTTGCTCATATTCACATTGGCCATGCAAATTTTCCATGTTGACCACCAGAAAGCTGCTTGGTTTGAAAGTGAATTCTTTGAGCAATGCTTCATATATTACGACATATGACACATGACTTTTTTTTGACCATTTGCACACAAAAAATGATGATGCATCAGCCTATTTAGTCTTATGGCCTGTTCACACCTTGAACAGTAAGTGCAAAGATAACAGTAATGATAAAAATATTAGTGTCCTTACTAATTGTTTATTATAAGCGCTCTTCAGTTATGCCATCTGCCACTTTAAATGCATGAGCTCTTTAAAGTCAGGTTGATTCTGGTTCTGGCAATGTTTTCAGTTATCATTAATCAGCTGGAAAAATCATTCTAAAATGATTCTATTGATGAAGTTTCTCTGTGTTGTCATAGCTGTGGTGTTCTCATAAAGTTCTCAGAGAATGCTTATTAAAACGTTATTAGGGATGTAACGATGCACCCCGAGCCGGTTCAAAATCTATAAAAATATGTGATGGTAGAGATGTTAAAGGAATCATGATATAGTTAGGGGTAGGAGTTTATATGATTGTTTGTCTGAGGGGAAATTACTCTCTTTTGACAAGTTTGTTTTATATTTTCTTTTCATCTTGCCTCTGTATAATGCATATTAAAGTAGTGTTTATAAGTGCAGCTGCTTTGTTTACAGCGGTAACCATAGAAATGCTATATTGCCACTGTTCAATACGCGCCACCTGCTAGCATTCTCATTCAGCCCGTCTGCTGTTTTTGTTTCATTCAAATATGTTTTGTGTTGTGTAGTTTAACAAAACCAAAGTCAGACCATTCTGTTTTTGTGTCAAATTTTGAAATTTTACAATCTAATTTAGATTAAAAAATGCTCACGCTGCATTTATGCAGCATTTTTGTTTGCATCGTGAGTAAAATACAGTGGTTGCTTTTATTTAAATGGAAATAGCACACGCAAAGCCTTAGTTTGTGTATATGAAGAGTTTTCTTTAATTTGTGTAATATATTTGATTTAGGGTTTGTTTTAAAATTTCAATTTAGTTTTGTTATTTGACATATTTCAATTTCACAAATCAATGTACAACATTTTGTCCAAGCAATAATACAAGTACACCATTTCATTTAAACAAAATTGACTTCCTCTGGTTACAGCTGACTACTCTGCCTGATACTTGAAACGGCAGTGTTTTTGTTTTACAGAAACATGGCATCCTGACAACATCCCATACATCACCAGCCTTTGTTAAGTGCTAGTAGTGGTTCACATTGTGCTATCTGCTCATTCATCTGCCATAATTCAATACCACAGTGGCTGTGTCTGTGTAAGTACTATTGAACAATCTTTATGGGGTTGCAAGAGCCGCAAAGGCTAAAGGGTCATTCCGTGTCATCTTAACCAGAGGTCCCTGGCTCAAATTTTTAATTTTGTCAATATATTTTTTAAGAAAGATAAACATATATGGTGATGAAAGCCAAAATGTAATGGAAGTATATTTACTGATTAATCCACTATTTTGTAGAGGAGGGTCAAAATGACCATTTTAGAGGGAAACAAACTACATTTCTAGTTTCAACATTATTTATTCTTCAGACATATAATTTTTTTGTATTGTATTTTTTAAATACAATAAGTATCAGCTCTATACAAAATGACCAACATTTAGCTGCATTGAGGCCCCCATATCTCTGGGACTGAATGATGCAGGGCGTTGAAAATTATTAATGTACAATTGTAAATGTATTAATGTATTAAGAATCAGAATCTAAAATCATATTGAGATCTCTTTACTACTTTTTGAGTTATAGGCACTCAAACTTTGGAAAAAGAATGTTTATGGCACTTAGACAGGTATGTTCAATGCAGATGTTTTGACAGAAGGAAACAATATACATTTCTAGTTTCAACATTATTTGTTCTTCAGACATTCCTCTTTAAAAGAAAAGAAGTATCATCTGTATGCGAAGTGAACCACATTTGGTTTTTGACCACTGAAAATGTGTACAATTTAACAAATTACTCCTGGGGCCATATTGAGGTTCCAATAACTCTGGAACTAAACCATACAGGGCCTTAAAAGCTAATATGCCAAAAGAAAAGTTTGTTAAGACCCAAAATCTAAAAGGGCATTAAGGGCATCTTTAATGCTTCTTGAGTTACAGGCATGCAGATTTTGAAGAAAAACTTGAAAAGTGCTTTTTCCCATTTCCCTATCAGTCTCTGTGTAAAAAAAACGTAATCAAAATGACCAACATTTAGCTGCATTGAGGCCCCCATATCTCTGGGACTGAATGATGCAGGGCGTTGAAAATTATTAATGTACAATTGTAAATGTATTAATGTATTAAGAATCAGAATCTAAAATCATATTGAGATCTCTTTACTACTTTTTGAGTTATAGGCACTCAAACTTTGGAAAAAGAATGTTTATGGCACTTAGACAGGTATGTTCAATGCAGATGTTTTGACAGAAGGAAACAATATACATTTCTAGTTTCAACATTATTTGTTCTTCAGACATTCCTCTTTAAAAGAAAAGAAGTATCATCTGTATGCGAAGTGAACCACATTTGGTTTTTGACCACTGAAAATGTGTACAATTTAACAAATTACTCCTGGGGCCATATTGAGGTTCCAATAACTCTGGAACTAAACCATACAGGGCCTTAAAAGCTAATATGCCAAAAGAAAAGTTTGTTAAGACCCAAAATCTAAAAGGGCATTAAGGGCATCTTTAATGCTTCTTGAGTTACAGGCATGCAGATTTTGAAGAAAAACTTGAAAAGTGCTTTTTCCCATTTCCCTATCAGTCTCTGTGTAAAAAAAACGTAATAATGCTGCCATCGTTCTGACGTTGTTACCCCCCTGTAATTTGCCTCTGAAATTCAGGTGAAAATTGTAATTTAACACTCCTCTACAAAATAGTGGATTGCTCAGTAAATGTACATCCGTGACATTTAATATTTTGGCTTTCATCACCATACGTATTTTTATTTCTTCAGCAAAAATATTGACAAGTCAAAAATTTGAGCCGGGGAAGTTTCTGAAATTTGGTTGATTTGACACTGAATGACCCTAAAAGTATTAGAGGGCTGGTTTTCTTTGGGTTCTGGTGCTCAGCATGAGATGTTGGTGTGCTGATGTTCCTGTTACCCTTGAATAACTTCAAAGACTTCCACCTAACAGGTAGATTTCTTTAACCAGACAGGTTCTTCTGGTGTAAAACTTTGTCCACAAAGCTAGACTAGAACCATCAGAAACCAGCCTGACCTATATGGAAATTCATGTAGTTTTCAGTAAATTTAAGCCCGACAAACAGGTAAATCTTCAAAGCTAATGTATAACATCAAATCCAAAAGTTCTAATGGGTCTGGAAGACTAATTAGTCCAGGAACATAAAGCTAATACCAGAGCCAATATGGTCTAAAGCCACATCCAAATGCATACTCTCTCCAGGAGGGTGTGTGTGTGGTTTCTTATTCCTCACTTATTATGGATGCATACACCTTACGAAGCCTTTTTCAATTACTCCAGCTCTGTCGTTCTTCTTGCCTGCTGTGATTAATAAGCTTTCATCACCATACGTATTTTTATTTCTTCAGCAAAAATATTGACAAGTCAAAAATTTGAGCCGGGGAAGTTTCTGAAATTTGGTTGATTTGACACTGAATGACCCTAAAAGTATTAGAGGGCTGGTTTTCTTTGGGTTCTGGTGCTCAGCATGAGATGTTGGTGTGCTGATGTTCCTGTTACCCTTGAATAACTTCAGAGACTTCCACCTAACAGGTAGATTTCTTTAACCAGACAGGTTCTTCTGGTGTAAAACTTTGTCCACAAAGCTAGACTAGAACCATCAGAAACCAGCCTGACCTATATGGAAATTCATGTAGTTTTCAGTAAAGTTAAGCCCGACAAACAGGTAAATCTTCAAAGCTAATGTATAACATCAAATCCAAAAGTTCTAATGGGTCTGGAAGACTAATTAGTCCAGGAACATAAAGCTAATACCAGAGCCAATATGGTCTAAAGCCACATCCAAATGCATACTCTCTCCAGGAGGGTGTGTGTGTGTGTGGTTTCTTATTCCTCACTTATTATGGATGCATACACCTTACGAAGCCTTTTTCAATTACTCCAGCTCTGTCGTTCTTCTTGCCTGCTGTGATTAATAAGCTTTTATGAATCCCAATCTGATCTCAGATCGGGTTTGGACATATTTGATAAGCAAAATGGAATCTGTGAAAGGCCACACTGAATGAAAATTTAATTACCTCTGAGTCTGGGCATATGAGAGCAGCCGTTCTGCACCCCTCCTTCCGAACTCAGGTTAAACGTGCTCATCATCCTTCGCTAATGAAGCACCGGACGTTGCTGCGCTTGAGCGATTTGTTTTGGCAGGTTCCAGATGCACGCCTCTCTTATTTGCTTTGGTTAAGAGTCCCTAAAACAGCAATCGTTTAATCAGGCTAATGTTCCAGCTCGATAGGTCTAATGAACTTCAACTGGGTTGTGTCGTCTGAAACGTTTTTCCTTTGCTCACTTGCTTTAAGACACAGATTCGTTCACGTTTTGATGAACATGGCGTTAATATTGCACCCTGTCGCCACCCCCTCTTGCTCTTTGGTTTGGATAAACAATTTAATAGAGTAAAATGACTTTATAGTCCAGTAATTACAATTTTGTTCACCTCAAAATACCCTTAGCCAGACGAGATATTTTCCTGAGCCAGTTTTTTTACGGTACATTAATAAAAATCCATTCATTTTAGTAAATGTACTGGATTTCTTGATGCTAAACACAAACATACTGAGTCTGCTGGAGCACAAGATCATTTAGTTTAATGTGTATGTGTGTGTGTTTCTGTATTGATATTTGTCGTGACTATTACAGACATGTCAGTCATCCAGCACAAGAGACAATATGACAGAAAACATCATGAACATAAGATTGATAAATACTGAGAAATGTTATTTATTGAACACTATTCACTGCTGTGCCACTGAAGCTGCATGTCTACTTATTAGATAAACTATGTGTTTTAGCTTTATGCATTGATTCAGTTTTTCCAAAATTCTTTACATGCATTTTTTAAGAATTATGAATTACTTTGCTTGTTTTTAAATAATAAATTATACATTATTATATATATATTATATATATTTGTCATATGTACAGCTGTAAATAAATGAATAAAATTTGAAAGTGATAAGTAGATTAACCATTTAATTTTGAAAAAATATGTTCCAAAATTAAAAACAATCATTTTTACTGTGATGCATTTTAGTTATTTTTGCGAGGTAATTTAGTCAACTCATAAATTAAATTTCATATTCTTGACAACAGCACTCAAGAGTGCAATGAATTGCAAAAACTATATCATGAGCAGGCTCGGATTGGCCATCAGGATCACCGGGAGAATTCCTGGTGGCCTGGCGGCTGATTTGGCCCGCTGCCCTGTTTTTTTTTTAGTTATTATTTTTATTATTATTTTATATTTATGCCTTCTCAATGTACCAAAGTGATTATTTCCGTTTTTGTCATTCGATAATAAATCATAAATCGGTTAGTCTTGACTGACAGTGCTGCACTATACAAATCAGCTCACGTCTGTTCCGCACTTGCGTCAAATGATTCCGAACAGAATCGATGCACGGGACTCGATGAAAGAGAGGAAGCGGCCAGAGGAAGCAGTGAAATGTAGCAACATCACTGACCTGTTCAGGGCTTCAAGTGCAATTCAGTTTCATCTGTAAATACGCTACATGTCTTTATTAACCTAGCTGAGTATTAAACTGCTAGAAGGCTATCTGTTAGGCTATCAGTAGCACCCCATTATTATCATCATTCAGAATACTGTGCTAAAGGACATCAATATCGATTGTAAAGTTACATAAAAAAATTTAGCAGAGACAGATATTCACATGGATTTATTGTACAGGGAGGGGAGGGAACTAGAGCAGACAGCAACACAAAAATATGAGTCACAGCCTAATAATTCAATAGTGTGTTCAGTATTAGCATTTTTCAACAAATATATTGTACTAATTTTGACATGTAGGCACTTCAGAAATTGTGTGTTAATAAACTACCAGTCAAATAGTTTTGAAAAGTAAGATTTTTATTGTTTTTTTAAAGAAGTCTCTTCTGCTCACCAAGCCTGCATTTATTTGATCCAAAATACAGCGAAAACAGCAATATTGTGAAATATTTGTATTATTTAAAATGACTGCTTTCTAAAATTTTATTTATTCCTGTGATTTGAAAGCTGCATTTTCAACATCATTACTGCAGACTTCACATGTCTGTCACATGATCCTTCAGAAATCATTCTAGTATGCAGATTTGCTACTCAAAAAACATTTATCATTATTATTATTATGTATTCAGGTTTCTTTGCTGAATAGAAAGTTCAGAAGAACAGCATTTATCTGAGATAGAAATCTTTTGTAACATTATACATATCTTTATCATCACTTTTGATAAATTTAAAGCATCCTTGCTAAATAAAAGTAATAATAAAAGTAAATAAGTAATAATCCCCCCCCCCTTTTTGGTATAGTGCATGTACAGGTGCATCTCAATAAATTAGAATGTTGTGGAAAAGTTCATTTATTTCAGTAATATTGTGAAATTTTTACTATTTAAAGTACCTTCTTTCGATTGGAATATATTTTAAAATGTAATTTATTTCTGTGATCAAAAAGCTGAATTTTCAGCATCATTACTGCAGACTTCAGTGTCACATAATCCTTCAGAAATCATTCTAATATGTTATTATTATTATTATCAATATTTAAAACAGTTGAGTACATCAGGATTTTTTGATGAATAGAAAGATCCAAAGATCAGCATTTATCTGACATAAAAAGCTTTTGCAACATTATACAGGTGCATCTCAATAAATTAGAATGTCGTGGAAAAGTTCATTTCAGTAATTCAACTCAAATTGTGAAACTCGTGTATTAAACAAATTCAATGCACACAGACTGAAGTAGTTTAAGTATTTGGTTCTTTTAATTGTCATGATTTTGGCTCACATTTCATCTCAACAAATTAGAATACTTCATTTTTAGTGAATTGTTGGCCTTCTGGAAAGTATGTTTTAGAATGATTTCTGAAGGATCATGTGACACTGAAGTCTGCAGTAATGATGCTGAAATTTCAGCTTTTTGATCACAGAAATAAATAACATTTTAAAATATATTCCAACCGAAAGCAGTAAATAGTAAAAATTTCACAATATTACTGCTCTTGCTGTACTTTATGATCATATAAATACAGGCTTGGTGAATAGAATAGACTTCTTTAAAAAACATTAACAATTTTACTGTTCAAAAACTTTTGACTGGTAGTGTATGTATGTATGTAACATAGGTTTGTTAAATCTAGGGTATTTAAGTCATTTTTAGAAAAATAACATTCTGTGCTAACAACACATTGAAATGGGGGGGTTGTTTTCAACAAGGTGGACAAAGTTCTGTTCTAGTAGACTTGCTGGAGAAGAAGTGACAGGTAAGAAAATAAAGGGAGAGACAGAGATATTGGGGAAAATTAAGAAAAGGGAAGTGAAGGTGCAGTGCAAGGCCTACAAATTAGTACCTTAAGGGTACGAATTACTACTCTAAGGTACTAATATGTTCCTATTAAGGGTAAAAAAGGTACAAAGATGTCCTTTTTAAGAGTACTGCTACAGTGTCAAGCTGTTGTACCCCAAAAGGTACCATTTTGGCCCCTTTTTTTGACCTGGATGAGTGTGAGATTTCCCGGCCTGAAATTGTGTCCCAGTCCGGCCCTGATCATGAGACTTTAGGCTGTAATAAATTTAAGCCATCATTTGTTATAATTAGGCCTGTCAAAATTAGTGCATTAATGCAGGCGATTAATTTTTCCAGTTTAACGGCATAAAAAATATTTAACGCAGTTAACACAGGGGCGGAGCTAGGGTAGGCCACTCTCACAACTGCTGCTTCTGTCTCTTTTTTATTGAAAAGAATTGCGTTTATTTAGACGCACAGAACGTCTTTATGATGACATCAAACAAGAGACTTCTCAGACACGCACTTTAACTTCGCCTCAGCACCAGGCGCAAGTCAAACGAGCGTGGAAAATCTACAGGTGAACTGCGGTCAGATGAGATGATGTCAGGCCATATGTCAGTAAAAAACGAATCTTCATGTCCTGTCAGCCATTATACTGTGCTCGTAGTGCTTGCTGTTCAATTGCATGCACAAATACGGTGACTCGTGCTGTAGCCTGCATCATTTCATATTAAAGTCAGATGTCAGATCCGCGTCACATTCAGCAGCGGCAGCTCTTAAAGTAATAGCAGCCTAATAACCCAACTGCTGTGATGTCTGTTAATCAAAGAACAAAAGAAAAAAGAGGAAATCAGTAACTTTTGTAGCTTTAAAGATTCATCTATATTTAATTTAAAATGTAGTGTTTGATAGCTGTTCAATTTCTGTATATTTCGTACTTGCTGAAGGGCACAGGTAAATATGACATTTATTATAATGGGTTTATGTGAAGATTGTTTTTAGTTCACTTAAATTAGAAGTTGTTATTTTTTTAAGTCTAATAAATGTTAAAATGTATAGCTCTCAATTATACTGTAATGTTGAACGGCTATAATCAATGATTAAATATATGTAAAAAAAGAACAATTTCCTAGAGACATCAGTAGTGTTAGTATCAGTGATACTCACCTTCAGTCATAATAAAAGATGCCACTAAACATATTAACATTTTTCTTTTTTTTAATTTGTTTTTTTATTGTCTTTATTGCAGCAATATAAAATATATATTTAAAAACTTTAATGTTAGGTGAGATTAATCGCGATTAATATCAGAAATTTTTTTTTTTTTATCAATTGACAGCAGTAATTATAATGTTTGCAAAATGCTATTAAAAAAACAAATACCCTCAATTAAAAAAAAAGTTTCTCCAATAACTATGCATAGTTGCAGTGAATATTCAGAATATGTGTTTACATGACTATAAAAATTCTGATTAATACAGAAACATGCCGTAAGGTTTTACTCAGATTTCTAAAAAACTGAATATTGTCTTAATCCGGAGTTTAGACGGCACTTAAATAATCAGTAAATGACCAATTAATATCAGAACATTTGTGTTTCTGTAAACACAGCCAACGTCTCTCCAGTCGACATTTCATAGTAAATGAATACATTACAGCAA
>NW_015505214.1:1236390-1256357 GCF_001515645.1 Sinocyclocheilus grahami | reverse complement strand
AAATACGGTGACTCGTGCTGTAGCCTGCATCATTTCATATTAAAGCGCGAATGAAACTATGAGCATGCATGTCAGATCCGCGTCACATTCAGCAGCGGCAGCTCTTAAAGTAATAGCAGCCTAATAACCCAACTGCTGTGATGTCTGTTAATCAAAGAACAAAAGAAAAAAGAGGAAATCAGTAACTTTTGTAGCTTTAAAGATTCATCTATATTTAATTTAAAATTTAGTGTTTGATAGCTGTTCAATTTCTGTATATTTCGTACTTGCTGAAGGGCACAGGTAAATATGATATTTATTATAATGGGTTTATGTGAAGATTGTTTTTAGTTCACTTAAATTAGAAGTTGTTATTTTTTAAATTCTAATAAATGTTAAAATGTATAGCTCTCAATTATACTGTAATGTTGAACGGCTATAATCAATGATTAAATATATGTAAAAAAAGAAAAATTTCCTAGAGACATCAGTAGTGTTAGTATCAGTGATACTCACCTTCAGTCATAATAAAAGATGCCACTAAACATATTAAATTTTTTCTTTTTTTTTCTTTGTTTTTTTATTGTCTTTATTGCAGCAATATAAAATATATATTTAAAAACTTTAATGTTAGGTGGGATTAATCGCGATTAATATCAGAATTTTTTTTTTATCAATTGACAGCAGTAATTATAATGTTTGCTATTAATGCTATTAAAAAAAACAAATGCCCTCAATTAAAAAAAATGTTTCTCCAATAACTATGCATAGTTGCAGTGAATATTCAGAATATGTGTTTACATGATTATAAAAATTCTGATTAATACAGGAACATGCCGTAAGGTTTTCCTCAGATTTCTAAAAACTGAATATTGTCTTAATCCGGAGTTTAGACGGCACTTAAATAATCAGTAAATGACCAATTAATATCAGAACATTTGTGTTTCTGTAAACACAGCCAATGTCTCTCCAGTCGACATTTCATAGTAAATGAATACATTACAGCAAGCATGTGAAAGCACCTGAGTCATGTTTAATCCATATTTCCCACCAGACAATTCCCTGAAATGTCTTCCTGCTCTGAGATGTGCTCTCTGGATCAGACAAATGGTATTTCTGGAAAACCCCAGGAGGGGTAAAGCCCATGCGTCAGAGATACTGCTGGAATGAGGTAAGCTGGATGAGACTGAATAGAGGAGCCACTGTAAAAAAAAAAAAAAAGAAATAAAGAGTGGTGCTGCTATTCGACAGAATAAGGTAGAGTGGAGTGAATGTAGGAGTAATGTGTCCTGTTGCGTGTGTGTGCAGAGAGGGGTGTGTGTGAGAGAGAGAGTCTGATGCTGCTATTCCTGCAGTGGTCCTGTAGTCACCCTCGTTGAGCTGGTGAGCCGGTCGGCTGCTGCTGTTGCTGATGCTGCTGCAGGAGAGGATTCCTATCTGATGCTGGGATAGTCACAAATACTACAGCAGAGAGAGGCGAAGAAAGGTAAAGGTTTCCGCTAACCTTCCTGGGTTCCCCGCTTTGTTTTTACGAGCACAGAGGAGGAAAAAGACTCTTCAGGTGTGAAAAGGAACTCGGAGAGAGGAGGCACACTTGGCTGGACTGCACTAGGGGGCGAAGGTAGGGGATCTTTACTTTTTTGGGGAGGGGGGTTCACACGGGGCATATAACAATGTGTGTATTTGTGAAAGACATGGGACACTTTATAAAATGGAGTAGTTGCTTGAGTTTATGTATGGCGGTGAGATTAAATCTAAGAGGTTGTATTAAGTCTGAGTTGTGTGGGTACACTGCAGGCACTGTGTCAGGGCTTTTAGCTCAGAGTGGGTGTATAGGCTTTAGAATGTGTGTGTGTGTGTGTGTGTGTTAGTGAGGTTTTGCCTATATTTAAGTGCACTAAATGTACTCATAGATAGAAAAAACAGAAATCAACTATATTGTTTGACCAGGCTACCGTCCCATGGAGGAAAACATCTAATTAGTTAATTAAGCATATACTTATTTAGATATACAACTAGTACTACTGCTAATTATTGCAATAATTCGTTATTATTAAAAATAATAATAAAAAAAATTATTAGTATACAGTAAAACACATTTTTAAATAGTAGTAGTAATAATAATAATATAAAATAGTGTACAGTAAAACACACTTTTTAAATAATAATGATAGTTATTATTATTAATTGTTTACATTTTTATTATAAATTATTTTAATGAATTTAATTACAGTTACATTTATTTTATGGTTATTTTTATTATGCAGCAAAACAACAACTATTATAATTATCATTACTGTTATGAAAGGGTGCATTTTACTGTTTTTGTAAACAATTTTTGGTGACTTTTATTTATTTATTTTTTAACCAACAGTTGTCATCATACAAAGATATTTGGCTGCAGAATCAACCAATAGGGGTGTGAACCTACACTGGTCTCACGGTTCGGTTCAATTACAATTATCATGTCATCGATTCGGTTCTATTCGATATCACGATGCACTGCATCCTCAATTTTTGAATTTTAGTTAATGTATACAATTTTGTCAATAAATCCAAGCAGTCAGATATATGAACTGAACCTGACGTGGTTCCTCAAGTTAGTAGCATTATCACCTGCATATTTTATTTGTGTGTGACACGATTTACACACAGGCACAGTGTGTGTCTTCTCCAGGTTGTACTTACCAGGTTGTTCGTAAAAGCCGAAATGTGTCCAGATGTTGGCATTTAAAGTAGTTGGGACATTTTTAATTACTCGCACTCACGTCTCGCCTCCCTCCGCCATTATATGCTACCGTGACAAAGCACGTATGCGACAAATTACGTCAGAAAAGCGTCAGTACATTATAATCGGTTATGGTCTATTACTGAACCGATACCGAATCGTCCTCGTCTGCATCGCGATGCATCGTAGAAACAATTAATTTCGACACCCCTATCAACCAATCAGAATCTAGTTTTCCAAAGACGTTAATGTAGTAAGAACTAAATTAAAAGATGTGTATTTACAATGTTTGGTTATGGTAGAAAGTGTGTATATGACTTTCCTTATTTTGGGAAGATACAGATGAACTTGAATGTAAAACAAAAGAAGTCTGAGTGGAAGTTTGATTTATTTAAACGTTGCCAGATCAGATCTAGATTGTTGTGTTAATGCATGTTGCATTAAGCACCAAAATATACTTAAGACTCACACACAAAATGCTTAGACCTACAGTATACACATACATAGCCAATTCTGCAATTGTCTCTCTCTCTTGCTCTGTCTCCTTCAGTTTAATGGAAGACAGATGGGTTGTTGGGTAATGAGCGCAAGGTTATGAATCTGAAATGCAAAAAGCAATTAGGATACACAAGGTCAGAAAAAAGTAAACTCTAGCAGTCGTTCCATCTGCTGCGGGTAGTGCTGAGGTGCCTGTGTATAAATGCCCTCCTGCGTGTGTGTAATGGCATCGCTCCCAGCTGATTGATTCCTCTTACATGCTTTGTTGAAATGGGACATGGTTGACTACACTCAACATGGTTTTTGTATCAGTGTGTGTCTCAGACACATCAATTAGTTTCTGTTGCAGCTCGCTCTGCTGTCTGTCAGCTGATGCAGCAGGTACTGTGCTCCACAATACACCAATACAAATGCACACATAACGCAATTTATGAAGACAGATTGTAAATATTCAGAGTTGAATATCCTCCACAAGGTCACGAATGGAGTTGAGGGGAAGGAAACGATAATACTGCTAGACTATGCAGAGGAAGAGAAACTAATTAAAGTGGGCAAAGTGTCATGTGGACGATCTTGTGTGTTTGCTCTGCCGATGATCTATTCTCATGCATGGAATCTCTTTTACATTGTTAAGGCAACCACATTTCAATATGACATCTCAGTGAGTCAGCAGAAACCAAGGCCTTGGTCCCAAACAACATGGTTGTCAATCTTTCAACGGCACAACGTGACTGCAAGAGCCTTCTGACAGATAACTTTACTGTAAATCCTTTTTGAAGATATTGCTGAATTTGGCCACAAAGTGCACTGTAAAAACTGATTTATGATCTTTTACAGACGACTAGCACAGAAATTCGCACAGTCAGTTAAATAAGGTAATTTAAAATTGAGATTGTGTTTTGTCTTCAAATGGTGCTGAAAGGGACAGAGTTGGTTGGTTAGGACTGGATATTGATACATATTAAATTTGATTCTCACAAGCTCTCATTTAGATTTGATTTTAAATTCAGTTTTTGTTTCATTTGGGTGTATTGCAGTCCATTTTGTTTACAAATGTTTTCAAACATTTTGTTTACAATTTTCCCTCTTCTAATGCTTTACATTGTACAGGGCAGAGTAGCAGACTGATTCAAACTGGAAACTCATCTGGCTCATTGGAGTCATTGTTTATGAATTGCACTACATTGATTGTTGATTGTGTGTTTTTTGTTTTTGTGTGCAGCCTGCAAGGACAACTCAATTTAAAGGTCATAATACATGACGCTCAGAAGTAAACATGGTTTGTTGCTGTGTAATCTGTGTTCAGAGTTGCACTGGAATCAAGTCTTAGATGGGACGATGCTGCCAGTATGGCCTTCTATAGACTGCAACATGACTTCAGACTTGAGTTCACCATTTCCTTGTCTAGGGCAGTTTTTCCCAACCACTGTGCCGTGACAGGTTGTCAGGTGTGCCGTGGAAAATGATCATAACTTCCTATCGCTATTGTATTTCGTAATTATTTTAAATCAGGGCTATTGGTCATCCTTAGGTCTGTTTGTGGGTTTTACAAAGCATTTAGAAGAGCTTGTGACTAAGGGCCAGTTTTACTAAACAGGGCAAATTAGCGCGAGAACGCAATTCCAAAACAGCGCAGATGGGAGGGGAAATTTCTGTGGGTGATTTCATAACAATGCGCAAATTAAAGAACACAGACGCAACATCTCATTTAGATATCGACCAACGCAATATACCAAGCGCAGCGCAAATTAGCGTAGTTGCAAATAAAGAAATAAAGAAGCCACAGTACATTGAAAAGAACTGGAGGCCAAAAAATGAAGGTTTGCTAGAAGTTTTGATAGACCTGGTATTGTGTGACTCCTAGTTGATGGCTCCAAGTCGTCTTTTATTTCCTGAAGCAAATTAAAAATAACATGGCTTGGCAAACAATATTTTAAGATAATGTGTTCTTCTGGCATTCAAAATAAATAAAAAAATCCTCTCCCTTCTACCACGCACTCTCTGTTCTCTGTGGTGCATCCTCCTAGCAACAATAATTGCAGCCATTTCAAGTGCAAAATAGTTTAAGACATGCTTTTTTGGCATTAAATAATGGCGCAAATGCCAGAAATTTGACGAGCGCAAATATTAGTAAATCTCATTGCGTGATTCATTTGAATACTGTCCTCCCATAAATTTTGCATCTGAAAGAGAAACTCCTAGAAATGCATATTCAATAAGCTCAGGTGCAAAAATAACTCTGTCCACGCCTTTGCAGCGCTAAATCTTCACTGTGCGTCTTTTAGTAAATCCTGACAGTACTATTTTAACGCCAAAATATGTTTTGCGCTGGCGCAAGCTGTTAGTAAAACGGACCTTAAACCTCCTAATTTCATTGGATCCTCAAACTGTCAACGAAACCTCGTAACTCCACCGCTGCCTCCATTTAGATTGATGCGTAGTGCACAGTCTGGATATGCATCTCTGCTTGTTTGCAAGGCAAAGATAAATAAATAACTGACAAAGTACAGTGTTTTCTTTACTTAAGATACACTATGTCTATGAAGACAATATTTTTTTTGTGTGTTTGAAGAGCTGAGACGAGTTAGCATTTGCAGTCTAGTTGTAGCCAATATACTTTTGTATGTTTTAAAAATCCTGTGCATAGCAGTTCATTTTTTATGAAATAAGATTTTGGCCAAATTTATTAAACAAGAAGAAAATCAGAGCTCCCATATAGTTACAATAAAATGTATAACTTGTAAGTTGATGAAAACGTAATGTGATTAACTTACTGCCTCCGATGCGGCCGTTTTAATGATGGACAAAACATAGATCATAGATCATTCGATGGTAAAAAATGTTAAGAGCAAGTGTCTGATATATAAAGCCAAAAAGCCATAATGTTTGATTATTGAAGAAAAGAAAAATATAAAATATATATACTTTATATATATTTTACATTTAGTCATTTAGCAGACGCTTTTATCCAAAGTGACTTACAAATGAGGACAATAATATTATTTATCTATATATCTATATATATATATTTTTTATTTATTTATTTATTTTTTGCTATATATTTCAGTGCTTAGTGGTGTGCCGTGGTATTTTTTACTTATGAAAACTGTGCCGAGGCTTTCAATCAATTTAGCTTTTGATCAAAGCTTGATCAATTTAATGTGTAGTTGCCTCTCAAAACTCAGACACGTTTGATATACTCCAACTTGAAAGAATCATAGTTTGAGGTTAAGAAATCAAAGTCTACAGGCTGGGTATTGGATTTCATGATTTGTTTTGATTCAAACTCAGATTCACAAGCTCTTGATTCGGTTCAGTATCAATTATTTTGGATATACTGTATATGAGGTCATGTCTATTTTGCTTTATGAAAACATGAAAAAAAAATCTCTCTCAACTATTAAACAGTAAAGAGAACCCTGACAGTTGGTACATTACATTAAAATGAATACCTAAACTATATTAATATTTTAAACTATTCAATTTAAGCTATTTACAAATATTTACATTGCACATGAGGCAGTTTTATATATAATTATATCATTGATTCTACTCCAGTTCACTGAATATAAACGTTTAAACTGTGCTAAACTTGTGACAGATTTATTAATACAATAAATAAAGCATTACTAACAGGTAAAATTAAAAGGTAATAAATAAGTAAAATAGTGCATATATTTAGTGAAATGTTCCTCTATTGTTATTGTTTTCTAGCTAACTAACAAGTTAATAGATCTGAACGGCTTTCCTGAGGTAAACGTAACATTATGTGAGATTGTTTACGAGCTGTTTTGTTGACGTCTTTCTGTAAGTTGTACTGTTTCTTTCAACGTACTGTTACCTACTAATATTCATTTGTTTATTTTGTTCTATAACTAGTAGTTACAAGAGATGATCGGTCACACACACACGGTGCAGCTACAGTAATCTTCCATACCACATAAAAAAATTAAAAAATGGCATTTATTGTTTGAATTTAGTGATACAATTTTACTTTGAAATCTGAGACTTTCAGTAAAAAAGTAAAGATTACTGCAGTTATTGGATGGAAGGTGGATGTATGCGACAAATAATGCTTTGTGAAGTTTTATTAATGCATAAACTGAAAACAGCATAGTAAAATATTGATCTTTAGATTTAACGATCGATACTGGTTCACTTAAACCATCGTAATGTTCGGAAATCTGTTGACTCCGGGCTAAATTATGCCTTAAAGTCATTATTGTTTTAGTTTAGAATAATATTTTGGCTTTAGTGAACAATGTAAACATTTCATCCTCTATGCTATAGCTGTGGCTGTGCATAGCTAAGTGGATATGCACACTTTCAAAATGGCCAAAACCAATGGATGAAGGCATGAAATCAAATCATGTCCGGCCACAACCAGCCAGACCAGAATCAAATTTTCTGGTTTGAACCTCTGACAAATCTCTTTCATTCATTAAATGGCCTGTGAGCCGTGGAATGGCTATCCATTTCCTGAGTTAAATTTTTTTTTTCCTTAAAGACAGAGAGACACACACACACACACACACACACACACACACGCACTAGGCTTTAGTAAGTGTGTTATTTTTGTGTGTGAGTAAAAGCTTTCTCTGTGATAGATTTTGTCTCCCACCAGGTCATTATGTGAGTGGTCCTTTGCATGTTTTCTGCCAGGCATTGTTCAAAACAGAAAGCACTCAATCCAATATGGCTGCCCACTTTTTGTCTCCAGGGATTTTTAAATAAATTTAATACAGCTACAAACTATGAAAACCAGCCTGTCTGTCCATATGTCCTTTCCTCAAATGACATGCGTCGTTTACCTTTCTTTTCATTCACTGCCCTTCCTCCATCGCTCTTTCCTCCTATCCCAAGGCCAGACTTTAAACACATGCTCTGGAATGACAGATAGTGTGTGAAGGAGTATACGAGAGGAAGCAAAGAAGGAAACCACATTTCTTCATCAGCGATTTGCACTGACAGTCTCTCTAGGCTTGTGCTAATGAAGTCACATTTATCTCTGGCCTGCCTAGATTCCATTAGCCTAAGTCTAATTGTGTTAACTCTCCGTCTGGCCTTAAGTGGACCACGGTGGCCTTGTGTGTATGTAAGACTGTGAGCCTGTCTGTCTGTGTGCCACGGCATCTAACGTTCAATTCTTTTGTGTCTTTATATCATTATACCACCATTATAAATTTACTTTTTTTGGTTTTATTAGCTGTATCACTGAATTTTTTTTTTGATGCAGTCCATTGAGAAAAATAAATACTCTTTAGCATACTTTTAAAACGAGTATAGATTGTGGAAACAATATATTTACACATTAAGTTTAAAGTTTTTGGAAACTTGATTGCATGTTAATTTGCGTTAAATGAAAATGTATTATAGTTTAATTTATATTAAATGTAATTCCCAGAACTTTAAAGTGCTTTTTTGTAGTGCATAGTAACTTGCAATATTGAGCAATACACTACAGTTAAAATCATAACTGAGTGCTTGATGTACTTTGGTATGTTAGTCAACAAATCAAAATAAGTGTACTTCTGTGAAGCACGTCAAAGGATTATTAAAACACAATGATTTAAAATGTACTTTACAGTAAATCTTTAATTTGACATTATTACAAAGTGTGTGTTTTAAAAATGTATGTGTTAAAGTGTGTTAGGAAACAGACGGTCATAAAAGTGGACTCTATATAAGCTTAAGTGGACTTTTATTTCTTTAATATTATATTATCTGCACGAGCAAAAATACTCTTATGATTTGAAGTACGCTACAAATACACATTCGATACAAGTAAGTGCATTTCTTTTTCACATGGTCTGCCATGTTGAAATTTCCCACAATAAAAATGAGAGAAGCCATTGAGACTGCAAGTTGAGTGTAATAACAAGAAATGTTATATTGTTGTTTACCAGGTTGTATGTACATCTTAAGTAAGTAGGTGATGAAATATGGCCCATTTGTCATATCACCTTCCTCTCCTATAGACTCCACCCTTTCATGTTTAGCCCCTTTTTCTAACATATAAATCCTGCCCTCCTTTCTATAGTCCTTACAGGTCAAATATAGGCTCCTCCCTCTCATGTAGTCCCTCCTATTCCTCTATTGTAACTTGTACTAGTTTGTCTCATTTACACTTTGGAATAGGATGCAAGGACACTTGCTTCATCCACCCTCTAGAGCAGTGTTTCCCAACCGGGGTGCCGCGGTTATAATATCCATTTCTGATGTCGCCAATAATTAGAGATTATAGAAATTTCGGCTGCCGAAAATGAGTTCACCTCTCAGGTTTCACTTTCACGTGGTGTGACCCTACTGTTAGACCTACCTGAAAAACTAAAAAGCAATTTATTTAATTCGAAGGCCTGTCGTTATTTTTTTATTTGTACTATCATTATTAATTTATTTATTTGTTCTTATTTTATTGAAGGGGTGTGCATAAGACTGACATGACACCTTCATAATCATGACATGACACATGTCATGAATATGAAGGAGGTTTTATGCATGTTTATGACAACTGTCATTAAGTGTAATTCGCTCAGGTATGTCATATTTAATGCAAATATGACATTATTTGACCTACCCCATTAAAATCTGTCATTTAAATTGGTCTCTTCATTAGAAATTAGATTGCCACCATTGATGGACAGCATTTTTTAATAACATAAAAAATATCTGTATGACATTATATTCTGCAGTTCTTCCCTGTTGTACCGAATATCTATACTTTTCAAATGATCATATCGAAGTTAGAAATTCAAATATTGTGACAAAATTAATTTTGTAGGGTGCCACAAGTTTGTTTCCAAAGGGTGCCGCAACTAAAAAATGTTGGGAAACACTGCTCTACAGTACCTTTCACTAGGCTGGGTTTAGTAGGTCCCTGCAGCCCTTGCCTTTGCCTTGTCTCTTTCTGTGCTCAGATGTTAATTACCTGATTGAAGTCATCACCTTTTCTATTCTCTTACTTCACTATCAGCTGCAGTGAAACACCAGAGAGCAGGGTGTCCTTCCAGAGCACCTGAAGGGCATCCATGATCACTGACTTACAGTTGCACATCTCCACAGGGTTTACACTGTTTAAAGTGACACAGTGTGACACTTTCCAATGTCACACAGCACTATGCATCAGAGTTGAGAAAGGTTTAATTTTCCAGAGGGATGTTTGGACAGATGCCACTGTTTTCATAGTGTACATCACACATACAGAAGCAGGTAAGAAACATGACAGATGCTTGCTCTCTGCTGGATTTAGGTGACTGAGGTGCACAACAAGAGCTCCTTGGAATGCTTCACAGGAGCCCTAGGCAAAGATTAGTGTGTGTGTAAGGGATGATGAGAGCTGAAATAGGTGGCAATGGTGTGTGTGCAGTGTGTGAAATTGGAAATGGGTGGCTAGCGTTGTCAATCTCCACATGTCTCACCACTCTCACTAATTTGCTTTTGTCTGCGCCATTTCCAGCCGCTGACCATGGTCTGAAATATCAATGAGTGTGAAAGCGTTCAGTGAAATCTGTGTACAGCAGTAAACAGACAAAATAGTTACAGCTTTGAGACGTTATAACATTATGAATTGTTTCACAGCAGGCAAATATGCAGAGTACTATAGAACAATGACCACTCAGGCTGAAACATGTAGTGTTGTTGAAGGCATTGTGTAAGTCTGCATGGAGGAAGATTAGCCAACCCAGGCTCATTGGAAAAATGTGCCTGTGGCGACATTTCTGCAAAATGAAATGTCCAGTGAGTGCTGAAGCAACCATGCCATTTTAGCTTGCTTCTAAGAGTCTTTGAGCTCTTTTATCGCGACTCGTTTCATGGGAGTCATACCCAAGGGCTTCATATTGAAAGTTCAGTGCTGTACCAGGTGCGCTACCGAGCAAGTTTACTACATCAGAAAAGCCATACGTATGGAGCTGGTTATGTGATGCAAATGTCAAAATGAGTTAGCTTACAAATCATGCACTATAGTAAAAGTGTATTGAGGTAATGTGAAGTGAAACACCATGGGTAATATCAACATGGCAAAATACATTGAGTGGGGTGACCTGAGAAATTGGTCCAAAATGGACTGTGATTGAATTCATAATTCAATCATTTTTTTCCCGAAAATTATTATGGACTTAACCTCATGTGAGTGTATGACTCTTTTCAAAAACACATTACTATCTAAAACTATTCTCATCAAAAGCGAAGCATTCTAGAGTTTGAAATCAGGCTTCATCCGATAGTTTCGATGCCGATTTAAGTGTTATTTCCATTTGTGTATATGCTACCAGTCAAAAGTCAATATGATTTTTGTTTTTTGAAAGCAAGTAATACTTTTATTCAGCATTAATTGAAACACCATGGGTAATATCAACATGGCAAAATACATTGAGTGGGGTGACCTGAGAAATTGGTCCAAAATGGACTGTGATTGAATTCATAATTCAATCATTTTTTTCCCGAAAATTATTATGGACTTAACCTCATGTGAGTGTATGACTCTTTTCAAAAACACATTACTATCTAAAACTATTCTCATCAAAAGCGAAGCATTCTAGAGTTTGAAATCAGGCTTCATCCGATAGTTTCGATGCCGATTTAAGTGTTATTTCCATTTGTGTATATGCTACCAGTCAAAAGTCAATATGATTTTTGTTTTTTGAAAGCAAGTAATACTTTTATTCAGCATTAATTGGTCAGTACTCACAGTAAGCTGTTTAAAATGTTACAAAATATTTATATTTGAAATAAATGCTATTCTTTTGAACTTTCAATAAAAAAAATGTGACTATAACCTCTATAGGCTTTTGTAGCTGGGTTACACAATCCCACAAACAGAGTTCTAAAGTCTGTGCTGCTAGTGTGATGCCATCCACTGGATGTCAAGTAGCAGCTGATTACCACATGCTGCAATGCATAATTACATGTCTTTGATTATATCTTCAAACAGAATGAGTTCTAAAGGATTTGTTTTTCCTGAATGTTGATGTGTGTATGTATACTGTGTTGACCCTTTTTCTGTGGGATAAAGGGAAGCAGCAAACTTCATAGATGTTGCTTTTGATCAGGTAAGGTAAATACTGTGCTTGTGCAGTGGGTTACTTTTCATTTGTATTACGTTTGCATTATCAGAGAACAGATAATTGAAGGTGTTTCTTATATTTCAGGTTATGAATAATGAATGAACAGATGGTATATATTTTTTTAATTGATTTTTTTACGCAGATCCTCAGTGTTCAGACTACTTTCCAAACTTCATAGATGTTGCTTTTGATCAGGTAAGGTAAATACTGTGCTTCTGCAGTGGGTTACTTTTCATTTGTATTACGTTTGCATTATCAGAGAACAGATAATTGAAGGTGTTTCTTATATTTCAGGTTATGAATAGTGAATGAACAGATGGTATATATTTTTTTAATTTATTTTTTTACGCAGATCCTCAGTGTTCAGACTACTTTGTATTATTTATGCTGAAATAATGATCAAAGGCTTTTTCCATTGTTTGCTTTCATCTCCAAACACAGCTTTTATAGTATCATTGATTGCTAACAGTGTTAACTTCTTGACTGTGATCCTAGCTGTTTCAGTTTCTTCAATACTTCTAATTCTGAATCTGTTTGGACTTTTTTCTCATTTCTTTTTAGATGGATGTTTAGCCGTCCTGACCTTTTTTTTGTAGAGACTCTAAATTTTTATCTCTGGAATAGTGTCAGCTACAGTCACACTAGTGGTATTCTGTGCAGCCAATGGCCTGTGTCCTATATTAAAGCATTTTTGTTTCTCTTGTACTTCCAAGTAACTAAGCAATTTTCACCACACATTGATCAGTTATAATTTATGTGTGCATTAGTGTAGAAGGAAACCCTTCCAAGTTTCAGAGAAGGTGCTGTTTCCCGGGTAATCGACTGCAAACGAAAAATGGGAGCAACACACTCCAAACCCATAAAAGAGACTGTAGAAATGCTGTTAAACATTTAATGATTAATTTGCCTTCACACACACACAAACACACACACATACACTCACAGGTCCCACGCATCCATGCACTCACACACATGAACAGACTGCAGTAGCCATTTACTCTGCAAGAGCTTGATTAATTTTTGATTAAAAAAGAAAAAGAAAAAAGCATAGGGACAAAATGTTTCATGTCTACTTTTTATCAAATTAGAATATTGCTGGCCAACAGAAACACATGAATGAATCATTTAGAGTTGTTTTTTGGGTTTGTAATAATTACAGTACTATACTGTAGCTGATATTTTATTCGGTAGTACACATGTACTTTGCACACATCAGTAACTCACTTTCATAAGAAATAAAATACAAGGAATGTAGTACCCAAGTCGCATGGACTACCTTGATTCTTTTACAGTTTTTTTAACCTTGACAGCCCATTATATTTTTGGGGGTTTTGTCTGTGAAATGTCTTTTCTGGACAGTCTGTGCAAGTTAATCCACAGAAACAAACAAACAAACAAAATGTGTCTTGGTAATCTTATGTCATAATACTTAAGCAAAGTCAGTAGCAACTTCCAGTTAATGCATACTTTAAAGAGCACTTTAAAGAATACTTTAAATACAACAAATTCATTTCTCAGAACTTGGCACATGTGTTTTAAACTGGACTGTAAAAAGACTTTCCTTTTTATTGTGGAAACTCTTATTTGTCAGCATTGATCCCTGTGTGAAAGCATGCAAGTTTGGAATGATGTGAGGTTGAGTAAATTATTTATTTATATGCACTATTCCTTTAGGGTTTCAATGGACAAAAACTTCCTTTATATTGTAGTCTGAATGTGATTTATTTAGGTATTTATATCTGAGCAGTTTCTATTAAGCCAACTCTTTTCTTTTAGCCAAAAAACATAATAGTGTTAGAGGATGAGGAAAAACACTGAAGCTGGGGTCAATGGAAGCTCTTGCTGTACGCGCACAGATGAGTAATGACTACACAGAAGGAGCGTCTGATGGGGCAGCCGCTCTCTTTGACGTCACCATTAACCAGAGTGAGATGAGGGTGAGCGAGGGGGAGGAGAAGAGAAAGACGAGGAAAAGAGGATCTCTCCTGATTTGACGTCACCATTTACCAAGGTACAGGAGAGTGTGATGGATGAGAGAGAAATGGAGGGAGCGCAGGTAATAGTGGGAGGGAGAGAGAGTTGATGTGTGGCTTTGTCTGCAGTAGCAGAAGGCTGGTGAAATGGACCGTGATATTGGCTTTTAATTTTCCCTCTGCCTTCAGCAGAAAGAACAGAAGAGAGGAGAGAAGAGCACTAAAGAGGAGAGCAGAAGGAGAATGAGATTCATTCTCAGAATGGAAATTCACATTTCTTTACTGACAAACACCGCATAATCACTGCCATTGCACCTAGTAGTTTGGAATTATAATTTTTGAATAACGGAGTAACCTATATTTATTTATAAAGAAATTTATAAATAATTCAGTCATGGTACGATCACATTTGGTGTTGCTTGGAAAAAATTAGTAAGCGAAATCCAGTCATTTCAATGGGAATTGGCACAATGAACAATTACGCCTGATGGACATCCAGTTTCGAAATAATAACCCTATGCAAATTTTGTCAGGTTCAAGTTTAATGAACTAGGACACACAAATTTCTAGTGCCGACCAATAGGAAGCCTTTTGGTTAGGCGGTAACCTGTGTGTGGGCGGAGCTTTGTATCTTCGCATCAAAGCAAAACGGAAGCTCAACAGAAGACGAGGCATAAAAAACTGGCTGAGTAGACACCACCAGAATGAGTAACACTTCGCTTCAGTATTATTAAATGATCCATAAAAAAAGGCAGTTTGGAAAGCAGTTACTTAGGGTCGGATCATTTGCTAGCTGACAAAATAGCTTTGGATGTTTATTTCATTGTCATTACTCCTGTATCATTCATTTTTTGTCACATGCATTCCTGCTTTCACCTGTGAAATTTTGCAGAGCAATGGTAAATTTGACTGCATGAACCTATGAAGGTGTGCTGATGCGATAAACTTTGAAAATGAAACGTAGACCAAGTTTAATCCAGGAATTACTCATCATAGCTGACAAAGGGGCGTGTCTCTATGCAGTGCCATAATTCCACATACATAATTATGTAATAAAAATCAAGCTAGAGATTACGGTTTATACAATTTTAAATATGGATATTTTTCTTACACAAATGCAGTGATTCACTTCAGAAGGCCCTTATTAACCCCCTAGAGCCGTGTGGAGTACTTTCTTATTATGAATGGATGCACTTTATTGGACTTGAAAATCTCAACCATTATTCACTGCCATTATAAAGCTTGAAAGAACCAGGACATTTTTAACAAAACTCAGACTGTATTCGTCTGAAAGAAGAAAGTCATATACACCTAGGATGGCTTGAAGGTGAGTAATTCATGGGGTAATTTTCATTTTTGGGAGAACTATCCCTTTAACAAATGAATAAAAACATTGACAAATATTTGTTTGAAATAGTGTGATAAGAGAAACATTATAGTCATTATTATACTACAAATGCTTAAACTGACTAATCAGAATTGGGTATACCAGAACAGCATGGAGGAAAAACAAAAACAAAACAATAGTATAAGGCAACAATGGAGGATCACGTGAGCCAGCTGTTTACTAATTGAAACACTAAAAAAAAACAATGCATTGCATTAGTGTAGTCTAGTACAGTTGACATGATTTATAACAGGTCCCTGATTTGCTATGTGCATTATTATGTGCCCCAAGAGTATTGATATAATACACATAACCATTACCAGTTATGCAGTTGGCTACCTGTTGTGTTTAAAATGTGTGTATAACACAGAACAACAGGTCACTAAACAAATAATCAAATTCTGCATAAAAGCAATTCTGTCACAATGTGTCTGTACACGTGTGTGAGGAGCAAGGAATAGCAAGGAATGTGCTAATGGAGCATGAAGTGGCATGTGACATTTAGCGATCCAGTGATTCAGACGGGGTATGTTCTGGTGTAGTCACACAGTTATACAGTATAGTACAACCTCAGGATTTGAGTTCTTCACCTGTAATGACACAGCCAAGTCACCAGGGAGTCCAGCAAGCACTCCATCGTCATGGTAACAGCCTCGCTGCTAAAAATAGTGTGGCTTTATAGCAATCACATGGCCCTCTGGGATCTGGTGGATGGGGTCAGTCCGGAGGGTACTGAGGCTCCATGGCCCATTTGAGACACTTGGAGAAAAAAAAATAACAAGAGAAATTATAAAACTTCTTTGCACTGATTAAACAGAGCGCTGTCCATTAAGAAAATTATTTTAGAATAAGGAAAAAGGAATTACAGAGAGGTATCGGGGATTCAGATTTTTCATTATACCGTATATGTCATTAGTGTAACAGAAGCATGTATGAAATAACAGTGCATGCTTGACATTCTTTCCTTTATTTTATGGATGTAAGCAGGATGAATAATAAAAGTATGCAGTTTCCTGGGAAAAACTAAAATAAATAAATAAATAAATGTTACATAGTGTTGCTTAAAATTTTAAAGGAGACCTATTTTGCCCCTTTTTACAATATGTAATATAAGTCTCAGGTGTCCCCAGAATGTGTCTGTGAAGTATCAGCTCAAAATACCCCACAGGTTATTTATTATATAATTTTGAAAGTGCCTAATTTGAGTGGAAGCAGAAACGGGCTGTTTTTGTGCATGTCTCTTTAAATGCAAATGAGCTGCTGCTCCTCGCCCCCTTTTCCAGAATAGGGCTGTGCCTTTAAGCTCGTACCTCAGATACTCCGCTAAAAACATCTGTTTGGTTTTGATTATCATGTCTATCGTGCTGAAATCTTGCGTTTTAAAGCCATATCGGTTTAAACTTCTGATATCTGGTTTTCTGAGTGCACACATCTGAAGCACACGCACAGAAAGCAGCTGTCACACGCCATGTGAGTAACGTCACTAAACTAAGTTCTCTTTCTTTTCTTATTGCACTTAACCTGTCAAATACACACAAGTCTATGTTAAAAACACAAAAACAGTCAGTTATGTCTGTGAAGGTAAACAGCTGGGAAAGAAATTACTTGTTTATATTAGATCTGTGTGGCAGCAACACAGTAGACAGTAAATACATCAATAAATCCACTACTCTCTTGTCTTCTCTGAGGCTGGGACTTTAAATAGTGTTCTGTGCTCGTCTGTGCAGCCAAAGACAGAACAGTTAGCATGCTTTGCTCAAACTTTCGCCATAATGCAGATTAAGGGATTATTATAATAGAATCCCCTTTCTAGTCACTGAAGGAGTTAAATCTGATGCGCTCGTTTTTTCACAAGCTTGCAGAGAAAGGCTTACCAAAATAGTTTACTGGGTTGTTCTTTAAGTTCTTTATTATCTAAATGTCTTCTTTAGCAATGGGTATTTTTAATTAAATAATTGCATTTTCTTTGTTTCTACTTGTTTCATGCTCATAGGATAAGATACTGACGTGTAAGAATATTTCTTTATTGTGATCTGTACATAAAGGCATGTTTTACTACTAATGTTCAAAGTTCACTGTTTATTTTCATGATCAGTGATTATCAATTTTAGTACTTTTTTTTTTACTCTTTGAACCTACATTATACACTTACTTGAACCTACTTTCCTTCTTTATTATTTGTCTTACCACAACCCCCAGAGGTCTCTTTGTATTTTTCCTTCAGTCTCATTCAGGTGAGAAGTGTTTTGGTGCTCCTAACCTCTCTGTCAATGCAGACTCTCTCTCTTTCTTCCTCTCCCATCGCAGGAAATGATTGAGTGCATGTAGAATGCTGACATCAGATAACGTCTGCATTGGCAGTCCATGTGTGACTGCGCTCTGGTCTAGATTTGCATATCATTTGGAATTCAATAAACTAAATGGACCCGTGCCCACACTGACAATAAAAGGGGTCATAAATATTATAATCCTACTAGTCCTGACTGATAGCTGTGGAGATGGCTGGCAGGTCCGATTTCACTGTTAAAATTGTTTAATTGATTGTTTTTGTGCTGTTATTTATCTCATCCACCCATCCAGGAAGTGACATCAGCCTATTTCCGTTTAGATGAATTTGTTTCTGTCAGTTTGTGACCTCAATCTCTAGCATGGGATCAGAAGCTTCTCACAATGAACTCAGCTTGAACTCCAAATCTATTTGTGCCAAAAAACATATTCAAACCAGATGCTGATACAGTCCTGCTACATTGAACAATAAATCACTTGCAGCGTTTTCCGAAACATGCGGTAGATGTGCCACTCAAGAACCCAGACAAATGATGCACAACAGGCTCAAAATAAAAGCATCTATTTCATTAGTGTGTTTTAATTTCGCTATGATATCAGTGTGTTCTTCCCCTCTGTTGCTTCTACTCAAGATTATTTTCCTGACAGGATGGAGCGTTTTCAATTACAACGTTCATGGTGTGCAACAGTGGGCCTGTGCCCCACTAGCATTGCTTTTATTATTTGCTAACCTTTCTAATTTCACACTTGTTAAATTTTCATGTAAAAGCCCTTTTAAGAGAGAGACTTCAAGAGAGCGTTATGTTGTTGCAAATCTCCGGGGGGACTTTGAGTCTCTGGGGCTTGAGATTTGTAATGGGGTGTGTTTCAGGGTTTGAGGGTGAAGTAGGGTACTAGCTTGGACCGGAGATAAATTGTATTGATAGGCATGCTCTTTCTTTATAATGACTATTTTACACATTTTTAAATTACTGTAAAGTTACCAAACTATTGAATACCTTACATGAAATATAGGAGTTATGTAGGAGTTGACTAGAAATGTTTAAAGTCGTTGCCTAACCTTTTTTTTTTGTTGTTGCTTTGTTTCGCTTTGACTTTTGGTTGGTTTGGCTTTTCTTTGCTTTTGTTTTGTGGTGTAATTTCTTTTCTTTTTTTTCCATTTGTGGTGTTTTGTTTTGTGTTGCTTTTTGTTTTGTATTTTTGTTTTGTCGTGTGTTTTGTTTTGCATTGCTTTTTGTTTTGTGGTGTGTTTTTTTGCATTGCTTTTTGTTTTGTTGGTTGGGAGGGGGGGGTGTTTTGTTTTGCGGTGCTTTTCGTTTTGTGGTTTTTGTTTTGTTGTCTTTTCTGTACATTGCTGGTCCAGTCAACTGCTGGTACATCTTAACATGTCTGTTTGAGAGAGAATTTTAAATATTAATCAAAGCCTAAGGATTTAATGGTTATCTTAATGGTTAACTATATATATTTTTATCCATTTCTAAATTGCACCTCCTTTCTGTTGTGACCTGTACTTGATGCTCCTAGGGATACTAATGTTTAAAAATGTCATTCTTTCAGTGGAAATGTGATTCCTGTGTTCAAGTTTTAACGCTTAGTTTGTTGCATCCTCAAGCTTTTGTCTACACTCTTAAAAATAAAGGTGCTTCAAAAGGTTCTTCAAGCGATGCCATAGAAGAACCATTTTTGGTTCAACAAAGAACCATTTAGTCAAAGGTTCTTTAAAGAACCATCTCTTTCTTACCTTTTTATAATCTGAAGAACCTTCTTTCACCACAAAGAACCTTTTGTGAAACAGAAAGGTTCTTCAGATGTTAAAGGTTCTTTATGGAACCATTTAGACAAAAAGGTTCTTCTATGGCATCGTGAATCACCTTTATTTTTAAGAGTGTAGACACACTGGGCATTCTCTCAAGTCCCACCTGCTGCATAAGGAGTGGCTTGTAGGAGCTGATTGCGTTGTGTGATTGGACATTTGAAATAGCTTCATGCATGAGTTGTTCTTGTCATTACTCAAACCTTTGCTCAAAAAAAAACTATCTATCTATCTATCT
>NW_015505214.1:1210716-1236302 GCF_001515645.1 Sinocyclocheilus grahami | reverse complement strand
TCTATGGCATCGTGAAGCACCTTTATTTTTAAGAGTGTAGACAAACTGGGCATTCTCTCAAGTCCCACCTGCTGCATAAGGAGTGGCTTGTAGGAGCTGATTGCGTTGTGTGATTGGACATTTGAAATAGCTATCATAGTAAACAGATAAACATCACAGTGTCAATGTAGCGGAAGAGCTGTTGAGTGTAGATTTACGTTATTGTAGCATCAGGTCTTTTCCCTGTGGGAATATTAACACAGCAACTATAATAGTAACAGTATACTTTCTTCATGCATGAGTTGTTCTTGTCATTACTCAAACCTTTACCTCAAAAAAAACTATCTATCTATCTATCTGTCTATCTGTCTATCTGTCTATCTGTCTGTCTATCCATTGTTCTATCGTTTTATCTGTCATCTGTCGTTCTATCTATCTGTCATTTATTCTATCTATCGTTCTATCATCTGTAGTTCTATCATATATCGTTTTTTCAATCTCTTATATATCATTCCTATCTATCATTCTATCTAGGGCTGGGCGATATGGCCAAAAATGTTATCATGATACAATTTTTCATATCAGTTGATATTGATAATTATCACGATACATTTCAAATCTTTATTTATTTTAAGTTTAAAGGCAGATTTTTGCTCCTAAGCTAAAGTTGTAGAAACCAGACTGTTAATTGTGTTTTTAAACTACTCTTTATGGTCAGAACGTGACACTTCACATTTTTGAATTCATTACACTTTTCCAGTAATTTTTCCTAATCAAAATAAATCTCTTAATAGAAAAAAAGTTTCTGCATGTTCTAATGACTTATACTGTTTCAAATCATGAAGCAGGTTTTTGTTGCCTGACTTTGATGATGCATGCAGTTTGCTGCACAGGCTGCAATATTAATATTACTTTTTTTTTCTATGCACATTTGACAGTATTTTAAGTTGACAGTAGTAGCTTGAGTTAGGATGCATATGTAATTTTTTTGTTCATTATCAAAAACAGTAACATCTTTATATGTTATATGTTGAAATTTAATTATTCTGACTGTTATTATTCCATAGTAGCATACATATATTTAGATAATGATAACCACAGTTAAAACCACACATATAGCACCTCAATACCATGGTAAAAATTTTACTAAATAGGTATTTGTATGATAAACAGTAGTCTAAATATATTTGGTAGCCTATAAATCTGTAGATTGTGATTTGTAGATTGAAATGCCTTCTGACTGTATTGTTGCACACTGTGTTTCTCCTGTTTGTCAGCTATATTTCATCTGGCTTTAAACTAGTTTAAATTAGCAAGTAATTTGTGTTCTTGGCTGAATTCAAGTGCTTCACACTGGATCTCACAGCGCTGTTTACTGCTCATCTGAGTCTTATCAAACTCTATTGTTCCATCTATATTTCTCTCTGTCATCTATCCTTCTATCTGTCATTCTATCTATTAGTCATCTATTCTCCTATATATCATTCTGTCATCTATCCTTCTATCTGTCATCTGTTGTTCTATCGTTCTATTTGTCATCTATCATTCTGTCTATCTGTCATCTATCTATCATTCTATCTGTCATCTATCCTATCTATAATTCTATCTATCTGTCATCTATCCTAATATCTATCTGTCATCTATTGTTCTATCTATCTGTTATCCATCGTTCTGTCTATCGTTCTATCTGTCATCTATCATACTATCTATCTGTTATCTATTGTTCTATCTGTTTGTCATGAGTCCGGGCCCTGCATTTCTTCCTCTCACCACCAGATGTCGCCATCTCCAGTCCTCCCGGACTCCATTCCCCAAACTCCACTCACCTGTCACCCATTACACCCTCAGCTGTTCCCCATTGTCACAGACTATATATTCTCCTTTCACTCACCACTCTGCCTGGCTTATTAATTGTAGTTGCTGTTTAATATTTTGGATACATGCACTGTGTTGCCATCTAATGTATCCCATTCCTGAACCCGTTTTGTTTTGCCTTGTTGGCCTTTTTGTTTTTCCATGGTGCCCCTGTTGTTCTATCTGTCTGTTGTCCATCGTTCTGTCTATATGTCATCTATCATTCTATCAATCTGTCATCTATCTTTCTATCTGTCATCTATCTTTCTATCGTTCAATCTATTGTTCTATCTGTTGTTCTATCTGTCATCTATCGTTCTATCTATCATTCTATCTGTCTGTCATCTATTGTTATATCTGTCATCTATCTTTCTATCGTTCAATCTATTATTCTATCTGTTGTTCTATCGGTCATCTATCGTTCTATCTATCATTCTATCTATCTGTCATCTATTGTTCTATCTGTCTCATCTATCATTCTATAAATCTGTCATCTGTTGTTCTATCTATCGTTCTATCTATCTGTCATCTATAATTGTATCTATCTATCTATCTATCTATCTATCTATCTATCTATCTATCTATCTATCTATCGTTCTATCGTTCTATCGTTCTATCTGTCAAATATCCTCATATCTATATTTCTATCTATGTTATCCATCATTCTATTGTTCTGTCTGTCATCTATCATTCTATCTATCTGTCATCTATCGTTCTATCATTCTATCTGTCTTCTATTATTCTATCATTCTATTTGTCCTCTATCGTTCTGTCCTCTATCGTTCCATCTATCTGTCATCTATCATTCTATCTATTCTGTCATCTATCTTTCTATCTATTCTATCATCTATCATTCTATCTATTGTTTCTGTTGTTCTTTGCCATTCTTTCTATCATTCTATCACCTATTGTTATATCTATCAATCTGTCATCGATCATTTATCTATCATTCTATCATATAGTTTTATCTATCAGTCTGTCATCTATCATTCTATCGTTTTATCATCTATCATTCTATATCAATCTGTCATCTATCTTTTTGTATCATTCTGTTATTGATTGTTTTATCTATCAGTTTGTCATCTGTCATTCTATCTATCATTCTATCATCCTATATATATCAGTTTATCGTTCAACACTATGTATCATTCTGTCATCTATCGTTTTGTCTACAGTATCAAACATTCATATGATAAATGTGAATACAATCAGTATTGTTGCATAGCAGTGTATAACATTGCTCAGATCATTTTGGAAGAATTTAATGACAAATGTTTGAGCTCATTGAAACATTTGACGTTTGATTCCAGACTTTGGTGTCTTGGCAAATCTGAACACAGCCTGTGCTCACAGAGCTTACAGCTCTTCTGAAGCTTCAGAGGAGACATGTGAGGTTACTAGAAGCTTTTTCTCATGAAGAAGAAGAAGAAAAAACAACTCTGAGAAGCAGAAGGATTAAGCAAAATGTCAATTTGATCTCCAGTTAATCACTTTGCTGTTGAGGAGAAACAGTGAAAATATAAAATATGATTTTTCTTTCCTGTAGGACATAGCTCACGTGTATTATAGCCTTGTTTGTGTAATGACTCAAGTAAACACAAGTTTATTTTTCTATTATATTTTTTACTTATTGTATATATTATACTTATTGTACTGTTTTATACAGAGTTAATAATTTCTCTCCTTTACACCCTCACACAGAATTCTAGTTTTCCTTACATGTTCATTAAGACATGATTTAGTGTGTTTGTTAAGCTGTTTTCCTCATGGGGACCATTGGCCGGTCCCCACAACGGAGGTGATTTCATATTTTACTATCCTTGTGGGGACATTTGATCCCTACAGTGTAGACATATCCTGACCCACACACATACTCTTCATCCCCTCTTCTTGTTCATGTTCACTGTCTCCCTCTCTCTTTCTGCTGGTGCTGCATTGATTCGATACACCTTGCAGTGGTTTACCACCTCCTGCACTGCAGTGCTGCCTGGATCTATTCAGGAGATTCAGAAAATTCACAGTATGCAATGTAGACACAACCCAGTCAAACACACACATACACAGTTAAATCCATTACACAATATTACAACATGACAGACATAAACCAATGGCATGTGGGGTGAACTTGGGGTTTTAATTCAATATAAATTAATTGACTACATCAATTATAGCAACCAATTCAATAATATTGTAGAATTGTTTACATGATATTTATGTTTTTATATTTAAATATGAATGTGTACACGTGATTACTTTATTACATAAGTAGTGTTTAGTTTTTTAAATTTTTAAAGTTTTTTAAATAATTAAAGTGTTTGTGATTTGTAAATGCGTTTGGTAACCTATACATAAACCACTTTTAATTTTTAATTATTATTATTATATTATTACTACCAGTGTTATTATTGGTAGAAAAGCTCTTATAAATAAAACATATGATAAACATAAGAAAATAAAAGGAAAAATTATATCATAAATTAATTTACTTAAAATATTTATATTATATAAACAATATTTTGTGGTCTATGAACTCTGTGTATAGTAATTGTCACTGTGTATACATGGGTTATACTGTAGTCCAGTTGTGTGTGTTGCACTGTGTCTCACTCTCTCACGCTCTCTTTTCTCTCTTAATACAAAGAGCGCAGAATCCTCTGGTTGTGGCTGTCAGTCATCTGCCAGGTGTGGATATGTGAAACTGCAGGAGTATATGTGAGCCTTCAGTCGTGTTTTGATCCTCTACCCCCACAGCAGACAGACCTCGATATGTGTGTGTGTGTGTGTGTGTGTGTGTGTGTTTGTGTACCAGTGACGGCGCTACACCGGGGCTGGGGGGGGCTATAGCCCCGTCAGAATTTTTAATAGCCCCGGTTTAGCCCCATTTCTTTATGAAGTAACTCTGACGTCATCAATATAATTTATTTTCTTAGCCCCCCTTAGCACCGGTAGAGAAAAAATTCTGGCGCCGTGCCTGTTGTGGACACAGCATGTTTATATTATAGTATATCCAAGCATCATCTGTGCATGTTTGTAGTTTATAAATATATATAAACTGTATTTGTGCTCGTCACTATTTTTGTTTAATAGCATGCTATAAGAACACAACAGTCATCTAACTGTAGTAAATTAGCTATTTTTTAGCCATACTCTATGTTGCAGAATATTATACATGAAGTCATTTTTTTCGTCTACCAGTTTTGAAAGCATATTGCTTTGTGAGCACACTGTTCTCGTTTGTTCAAGAAGGGCACGTTCTCTGTACAGATCTTCAGACTGATCCAAGTGTGTTATGAATCTGCGGTTCCGCGCTGTCAGCTGTGTCAGACCTCATGTTATTCATATTTGCTACTCGCTGTCTCTGTTCTTTTCCTTTTTTCTTCTTTTTTCTTAAATAAAATCAAAACACTGAGGGTGTTTGCCATCTGTCTATCATATGTAATGCAGTCAGGTCATTCAATCGTGTTGCATGCTATGGAAATATTGTGTAAATTCTATGGACTAATCGGAAAACTGTGAACCCTTCAAAAAATATTGCCTCACTAAGTGTGCAGGTTTTTTTTTAAAACTGCTTTACTGTAGAGTACAAACCTGCCTGAAACCACTTACTGTGGTACTGTAAAATCACTTGCTGCTTTGAATTATTTGTTGTATTAATAAAATAACAGGAATAAACTGCCATGTTTTTTAAATAAGTATTTTATGCTCATCATGGCTGCATTTATTTGATCAAAAATACAGTAAGAACTTATTTATAAAACTTAAAAAATTATAATTATTAAAATTGTAAAAAAAAATGTAATTTAGTGGTATGATGGCAAAGCTGATTTTCAGCATCATTACTTCAGTCTTCAGTGTCACATGATCCTTCAGAAAACATTCTAATATGCTGATTTGCTGCTCAAGAAACATTTATTATTATTATTATTATCAGTGTTGAAAACTAATTTTTGTGGATTTTCAGGATTCTTAGATAAATAGATATATACGGTAATATATAAATATGTAACTGATATATATGAATGTCTTTACTATCAACCTTTAATCAATTTAATGTGTCCTTGCTGAAAAAAATAATCGATTTCTTAAAGAAAATCTTATATACCAATATTTAATGAATATTACTTGTAATAGTAATAATACCTATATTTTTTGATTTTATGAAAAAAATGAGTGACTACTATTATTCAGTTGCTAAAGCATCTTCTGTCTTTTTGTACATTGTCAGGGTGTTACTAGGTTGTTTTTGATGGCTGAAAGAGTCTCTGTGATATTCTGGCCCCTAAATATTGCCTGTTTTCTTCAACTGCAGTCAAAAATAAGTAACTACTATTAAACCGTTCTTTTGTCAAATTATACCGTTTATTTGCATAGGTGCAGTACTTCACCGTCCATAATACACTAGGCTCAATTTTGCTTTCCATGAGTGGGGATTCAGAAATGTGAAGTACAATGTGTGGTTTTCACAAAAGACGAATAAAGTGAACGTTGTTGAATTAGGCTATAGTATATACCATTGACACTGTAACAATTAGGGTTGGGTATCATTTGAATTTGATCAATTCCGATTCCGATTCTGCTTATCGAATCCGATTCTTATCGACTCCCAGTTTAGATTCCAATGTGTTTAAAAATAAATAAAATGCCAAACATTTAGATATCAAATATTTATTTTGTGTCTCTTTTCACAAAACATGTAATTGCTGCTGAATACCATGAACAAAAAGGCTGCATAAAAACAGGGCTCAATTAAGAACTGTTTGTGCGCAAAATAGAGCTGCACAATTCTGGATAAATTAAGACTTTTTTTTTTATATATATAAATGGAGGTTGTATTTCTCTCACAATTCTGAAGAAAAAAATAGGTAACACTTTACTTGAAGGGGTGTGCATAAGACTGACATGACACCTTCATAATCATGACATGACGCATGTCATGAATATGAAGGAGGTTTTATGCATGTTTATGACAACTGTCATTAAGTGTCATTCGCTCAGTTATGTCATTTTTAATGCAAATATGACATTATTTGACCTACCCCTAACCTAACCCTACCCCTACCCTTACCCCTAACCATAGCCCATAACAAAGACATCTCAAACAATGTCTTTGCATTAAAAATTACATAACTGAGCGAATGACACTTAATGACAGTTGTCATAAACATGCATAAAAAACCCTTCATATTCATGACATCTGTCATGTCATGATTATGTAGGTGTCATGTCAGTCTTATGCACACCCCTTCAAGTAAAGTATAATCAAAAAATATTAGACAACTAAACAAAATTACATGGAATTTATGAATGGAAGGATTCAATGACTCACTCAAGATGTACTTGTTTCAATATTGAATGAATCTCTTGAATGAATGATTCAAAGACAAATACATTTTTAATAGCCTCTTTTCACCACCTAAAAAAAAAATGCGCACAGGCGGAATTTAAATTTTACAACAAGTATCCGATTCCTGACCTTAAGCAGATGATTCTGGAATTGGAATTGATTTTCGATTCCCAACCCTAGTAACAATTTAAAAATTGGGTAGAAATAGTCAGATTTACCCTGCACAAATTCAATAGATTTCCAGTGTGGCTCAGTACATTAGATTTTAGACTCTGAGCTTTTCATTTTTAGAATACTTTTTTTTTTTAAATCACATTTATGTCTGCTCAACAGGAAACCACTTAAGCCAGATGTGTGTCTCAATCATCACACACAGATGTTCTGTCTGAGGAGCAGTGGGAGGGAAAGGTGGGCTAGAGCCTGCAGAGGGGGAGAAATAGAGGGCTAGCAGGAAGAGAAGGACAGATTATAATGACTTGAGGAAAATATAATGTAATTCTGTCTTGCAATGAAGTGTGCTGTCAGCTTTATGACAAAGGCTACATGCTTTCCTTTTCATATCCTCTCCACCCTCTCATGCCCTCACCCCTCCTCTTCTCCAAATCTCTTTTTCCTCCATTTTCTCCCTCCTCTCTTGCTCTCTCGATTGGATTATTGAGGTTGTACAGCAGCACCTGATGGCATTTGAGATTCTCCTTTATTCTTGTTGAGCTCTTGTCAGCTCACTGTATATATGTGTGTGTGTGTGTTGACTTAAACTAGCCACTAGAGAATGACATTTACTGCAAATGAACTGTTCCTCTGACACATGTCGTTGTTTAATGAACTGGGGATATGTATTGACACAGAGGCTTAGTCCTTAGGTGTGTGTGTGGGAGTTAAAATGACACTTTATCTTGTGTCTTTATGCATGTGCGTCTGTATTCTATTGAAACTCTGTAATCTGAGTGTTTGTATTTGCATTGTAGGCCTGTATGCATTGAACTGGTTGTACCTATATTGAAAAAAATGGTGTAGAAACAATTTTAACTCAGAAATTGCTAGCAAATTTCACAATTAATTGCAAGGAATGGCAAGTAACATTGGATTTCCATACAATATGCCAAAAACGGACTATATTTTATATATTAAAAAATATAAAATATGTAAGAAATTTCATTCTGGATGTAAGGGGGTCTGAATACTTTCCGTACCCACTGTATATATATATAGGTATTAGTATCACACTCTTCTTTCTAGTGCTGCAACAGTCTAGTAATTGAGATTTTCAAGAATAAAAGTAGCTGGGCAGACTAATAATATATATATATACTGTATATATATATATAGGTATTAGTATCACACTCTTCTTTCTAGTGCTGCAACAGTCTAGTAATTGAGATAAAAAAAACTAACAACCAAAAACAAATTTTGGTAGATTTTTTTTGGACTGTGAAATTTAAACTGAGTGTTACCTCTCGATTTTAAGTAAACATGTGTTTCATATTTCAGTGTTTAAAAAGTTACAATAAAGGTTTTCTGTATTATTATTATTATTATTATTATTGTTTTGACTTTTTAGAGTTTTTCAAAGTGTTGTCTTTTGGCAAATTGTCCAAAACACAACAGCAGTCAAAAATTATGACGCAACTATCGTAACAATTGTTGTACAGCCTTTCCTAAAAGTATCTACAGTATGTGTCGAAACCTTGCATGCATTTGAAGTAAAATGACTGTAATTCATGAAATAATCGGAAAATCATTTTTTACGATGTAAATACAGTGATAATGGTCTGCTGTGTGGATAATGCGGGAATGCATCTGGCAGCAAACACACTGTAATTGCTTAGGTGGATTTCTGGAAATTAACTTTATTTGAATCTTTTATTCCTTCATTTTGGAAGTTTTAATTATATTTTTTATCTTTTCTCAAAGGCTGTGAGTGTCTGTTCTTCACATTAAAAGATCTTTTAATGGCCGTATGTTGTAATGTAATCATCCAAACACACAAACTGTGCCAATTTTGATAACTTTTTTGCTGTCAGAGTGCTCCTGGCTCTGTGCCGTCTGCACTTTACATGACACAGACTCATTATTGTTGATTAGACTGATGTGGATGTTGAACACAAGATTCATGACAATTAGGTATGCTAATGAACATGCACAATTTCTCTTTTATGTGCACACTCGCGTCCGTTAGGACTCTGTAATGTTATCACAACACAGGAGGCAATTATTTTTGAATGCAGAACTTTTGGAGCTCTTGTCTAGTCTGCAAGTTCCTTCTGACTGGTTAACCCATTGTGATGGGGTTAAAAGTCATGGAGCATGCATAAACGTCTGATCAATGAAGCTGATTTATTTTTTTTTTGTATACAATATGCACAAAAAGATTACTTGGACATACACTTCTGTTTGAATTCTGAGATTTTTCAATGTTTTTGAAAAAAGTCTCTTAGCTGCATTTTTTTTTACCAAAATAAAACAAAAACAGTAATATTATGACAACATTTTTGCAATTTAAAATAACTTTTCTGGTTTAATATATGTATATTAAAATGTAACATTTTCTTGTAATGGTAAAGCTGAATTACTCCAGTCTTCATATGATCCTTCAGAAATCATTCTAATATGCTGATCTGGTACTCAAGAAACATTTCTCATCATTATTAATACTGAAAACAGTTCTGCTTAATATTTTTGTGAAATCCGTTATACATTTTGTCATGATTCTTTGAATAAATGAAGCATTTATTTGAAATATAAATCTTTTTCAACATTCTAAACATTCTTTACTGTCACTCTTGATCAGTTTACTGAGTCATTTCCAAATAAAACAGACCCCAAACATTTGAGTAATAGTGTATGAATGCCATGATGAAAATATGGTGTAAATACTAATCATTTTTAAAGAAGTAATGCAGGTGTTTCTTAATTTTTCAGTCCACTTTTAATTTTTTCCCTGTTAGTCTGTTTTTTATAACAACAATCTGTTTTAAAACAGACCCCAAACATTTGAGTAATAGTGTATGAATGCCATGATGAAAATATGGTGTAAATACTAATAATTTTTAAAGAAGTAACGCAGGTGTTTCTTAATTTTTCTTTCTCTAATTAAAATATTTCAACAACAAATATTTCAGTCCACTTTTCCTTTTTTCCCTGTTAGTCTGTTTTTTATAACAACAATCTGTTCATTAATAAAGAATTTGGCATGATCAATGTTAATGTACTTTGTTTGCATTGTAATATTTATCTTATGTTTAATATTACAATTACTAAACAGGCTCAATAACTTTTAGTTAAAAAATAAATATATATACACTACCAGCCAAAAGTTTATGAACTGTATAAGTTTTGTAATGTTTTTTAAAGAAGTCTCTTCTGCTCACCAAAGCTGCATTTATTTGATCCAAAATACAGCAAAAGCAGTAATATTGTGAAATATTCTTACTATTTAAAATAACTGCTTTTTATTTGAATATGTTTTGAAATGTAATTTATTCCTCTGATCAAAGCTAAGTTTTCAGCATCGTCACATGATCGTTCAGAAATCATTCTAATATGCTGATATGCTAATATGATTTGCTGTTCAAGACGATTTGCTGTTTTTTTTATTATTATTATCAGTATTTAAAACAATTGAGTAATTTTTTTTCAGGATTCTTTGATGAATAGAAAGATCCAAAGATCAGCATTTATCTGAAATAAAAAGCTTTTGTAACATACACTATATCATTCAAATACTTGGAGTCAGTATATTTTTTGTCTGTATATATTTATATTATTATTATTAATAATAATTATTATTATTATACTACTACTACTACTACTACTATTACTAATAATAATGTTTTTTGAGCAGCAAATCAGAATGTTAGAATGATTTCTGAAGGATCATGTGACTGGAGTAATGATGCTAAAAATTCAGCTTTGAAATCACAGGAATAAATTACACTTTCAAATATATTCAAATAGAAACAGTTATTTTAAATAGTAAAAATATTTCATATTTTTATTTAAACAGTGTTTGCTGTACTTTGGATCAAATAAATGCTGGCTTGGTGGGCAGAAGAGACTTCTTTAAAAAAACATTAAACATCTTACTGTTCAAAAATGTTGACCTGGTAGTGTAATTTAAAAAAAATACATATTTTATATATTGTACTTTTTTGGTGTCTTGTGGCCACGGATGTTTATATATTGGGATGTTTCCTTCTGTTTGGCTTAAAAAGTCACACAATCTCATGCACAAACAGAATGTGATATATCCAGCATGATTTCATAGCTTTTTCTATGCTCTTTCCCCATTTCTCGGTCTATGTCTAACCGTTTTGGACAGATGCACACGTACACAAACATCCAGGCCGACATAGAGACTGCAACACTTCTGTCACCGACTCACCTGTGAAAAAAAGTAGTGTAGCTTTGTAGGACACTGTATTGCCAAAATACCCAGGAGAAAGACAGAGGTGGGGAGGTTAAGCGAACAGACTGAGCTCAAATGGAAGCCGTGGACACACAAGGTTATAGGGGCCTTCATATGAAACGCTAATATGCAAACACACACACACGAGGGGTGCTAAAGGTGGGATGGGGTCTGGAGCATGGTGTATGGTTTATTTTTAATGAGACACTTCTGTCATGTTTATTTATTCATCTCTCCTCTTAATTAATCCAGCATTGCACACACACATGTGCTGACGGAGTATGTGTTTTAGCATGCTACCTCAAGGCAATACTGTGGAGGCCAACGCTGGAAGGAAGCTCTTCTATCTGAAGTATCTTTGTGATTAAATGTATTAAAAGTATTTTCCATTACAGATACTTCCAGATCATTAGCATTATCCGATATGAAATCCGAGAGAGAATTTCAAGCATATCACCTCATTTTACTTGCATCTTCTCAGAACTGTCAGGCTCAAATCAAATAACTGCATATCATCCAGCATGTGTGCGTATTTATCGCTGGTGTTTGTGTGAGCTCGCCATACGGCCTCAAATCTTAGATATTCATTATCATATATATGGACTGGTAGTGCGGGGAATATTCAAGAAGGCTTTCAGAAAGCTCACCTGTCCTTCCTCTTCACTTAAAGTGATTAAAAAGCCATCTCTTCCCTTCTCATTTAATATTCCTCATGATTGACGGCCCACTGTCCTTTACGAGGGTGGAAATCGTGGAAGTGCGTTAATGAAAATGGAGTCCGTCGGTTTGCATGATGAAACGGGCTTAATGTGGATGCTCGCTAACAAGGCCGGCCGTGTGTGTTTTAAAGGTGAAGGGCGAAGGCAGGGGGCAGGAAAAATAATAGCGTTCGTATTTAGATGTTGGCTTCAAGGATTAGTCGTATTTGCATAATGCTGTATGTCTGCTGGGCGAGTAGTGTAAGGTTTTAGGGCGTGGATGGGCAGCTAACGTTTTCTCGTCGTTTCGAGGTGTTGCTTTTAGTGGAATAAGGAAGTCGTTGACATGCTCTGTAGCTTTTCGTATGAATGTGATTAAATATTTTACTTGCACTGGGAGTTCTGAGTGGATTTCATTGGATTTCAAGGGCTGTTAGAGATGAGCTCCACCCAGTTCCATATGTAGACTAAATTAACTGAATTAATAGGTTTGGCTCCCAAAATCACTGTGACATTGGTGTGTTAATAATTATATTGATTAAAAAGGGACATGAAGAGATTTTTGGATCAGTGAGAAAATCGTTTAAATTCTAGTGAAAACTTAAAACACATTTGCTATGTTCTTAGAAATGGTATTTATATATATTTCATGTGCTTTAAAAAAAATAAAAAATACTATTTTCAAGAAACGTTTAACTTTAATTGAAAAATGTCATGTGGTGTAACCATCAAGCAATAACTTAACACATTTTACTTACACTTTGAATACATGAGAAGGGTACAAATCCTAATCATTAATTTCAAAAATATATTAAATCTGTTTTTAAAAGTAAACATCAAATTCATTTTTTTAAACATCGATTCATTTATTCATTTGTAAATATCAGAGTGTTTTTGATGAGTCACAATACATGGCTCGCTTGTCATAAAATCGTTGAATTATTTGGTATTTAAACAACAAAACAAACCATTTATGTATGTATGTATGTATGTATTTTATTTTTTATTTTATTTTATTTTATTTTATTTTATTTTATTTTATTTTATTTTATTTTATTTTTATTAATGAGGGTCTCCAGGGGTCTTCTGATATAATGTTTTCTGCATGTTGGTCACCCCATGTCTTTGATTTTTTTATTTTATTTTATTTTATTTTATTTTATTTTATTTTATTTTATTTTATTTTATTTTATTTTATTTTATTTTATTTTATTTTATTTTATTTTATTTTATTTTATTTTATTTTATTTTATTAATGAGGGTCTCCAGGGGTCTTCTGATATAATGTTTTCTGCATGTTGGTCACCCCACGTCTTTGATTTGGTAGACAAATTAGCCCTGAAGCATTTTTTAATTAATAAGGCTTTCTTTTAAAGGTGTTGTCTTCATTATGATATCAGGACAGGTATATCACCCTGACTTTTTTGACTCCCAAAATTTCAAAAATAATTTTTATTCAGAAATGAAATCCATGCTCATTGTAGAAGAGGTGCATTCAAGTCATTGCAAGACATGGGTTGCAGTTTTATGATTTTTTGAATAAATTAATAGATCTGGGACAGAAAAAAAGAGAGAAAAAATGTTGTTGACCCTTATATGCATGTTGAGCATGTCTGGGCCCAATCTCCCATTCATCTGAATATTTGCAGACTGAGGCAGAATATGAATAATTTCCCCTCATTGCAATTAGCCTGAAATATGTAGGTCCTTAGTGTGTGTGTGTGTGTGTGTGTGTTCTTTGAAAGGGTGAGGTGGGCTTAATGTAGCTGAACTCCCTGCATGTAAAAACAATGTGGAGAAGTGCACCGTAAAAACATGCTGACAAGAACTCGCACACGACCACACAAACTGAAATTGTAAATCATTTTTGTTGTGCTTGAATTGAGATGATTCTTTTAACAATCTTGTTTGAATAGAATAGAGATTTCTGGGATAGTGGAAGCTATCTGCTATTGGACCTACTGTAGGAATAAACTAACTTTACCTTTTACTGTAGGAATAAACTATAGAGGGATACTTTTTACTGTAGGAGTACAAACTTACACTCTACCAGACCACTTGCTTTTTCACACAGAAATTGAGAGAGAGAGGACCAATTTAACCCTCATTTTGTGTTTGTAGTCTGAAACCATAAGGGCCTTTTGATATCTCCAGGAATAAACTATAGAGGGATACTTTTTACTGTAGGAGTACAAACCTACACTCTACCAGACCACTTGCTTTTTCACACAGAAATTGAGAGAGAGAGGACCAATTTAACCCTCATTTTGTGTTTGTAGTCTGAAACCATAAGGGCCTTTTGATATCTCCAAAAAAAACTACTTAACAAGGTCAAATTAGCTTCAACAGAAGCAGCAGTAATATTTTTGAATAACAATTCTGAAACGCGCATGTCTGCTTTGTGAGATTAAGACTTCAGTGATACCTCTCAGACTGGATTATACTGGGTTAAATGAAAGTACTGAAATAATCAGAAAGGAAATTAGACTTTTTGAAATTACTACAATTATTATTATAATCATAAAGGCTTTCGAGCTTTCTGTGATCCTAAAGCACTACTAAAGTATCAAAACAATCAGAGTTGAACTTGAGAACTGGATTTGGGAGCAAATCATTCAGAACTGGATCTGATTCAGAAAAGATTGATTCATTCTTGAATTGGATATCACTATTTTACTCATGAACTTAGATGCTGTTTTCAGTAAACACGGAGAGAGGTGATCACGTTTGATTGCTGATAGTTGGGCTCAGATGAAAGACATGGGGCTGAAGCCCCCTACACGAGGCTCAGATTCGCTGCGGTCAAATAAAAAAAAAAGATAATTTAATTCTTCCCCCTTAAGTCCACTTATAATGTTAGTCAAGTGTTTTTGAAGTATTTTCCATCCTCTCTTTGAATGAGCCATTTTTGCAGCTTATTTTCAATAGATGGTTTTGCATGAACCCAGCGGGAAATGTTGGGTCCTGAAAATGTCACAGTTTTCATTCTACAATGAACTCCTTTATGATAAAATATAAACGGTTTTTGACTGTACGGCCCTAGGCTCACTAACTATTTCTTGTAAAACTTAACACACACTCTGATAAGAAATAGTCTTAAGCAAATTAACTTTTACTGTAAACATTCTACTGTAAACCATTGTTTGCTATCCAGCCTTTATGCTGCATATGGTTATTCTAATAAAACAATCCACCAAACTGGCAGTCAACAAGCACGATGTATGCTAAAGATCCAGTGTGATTTTCAGTTTCAGTTCTTCCTCTGTCGTGTTTTGGTCCCTTGAGAGAACAGGAAGTTCCCGCCTCATCTTCAGACTGAGCCAGGAAGTAGAAAAGCCCTCTGGGCTCGGCAGGAAATGGGCAAAGCTTGTTACCGTAGCAACACATTTCTGCCTTATTAACTCAGAAATAAATGAATCCTGAGGGAATCAGGGCGAATGCCCAAATCTCCCACTTCTTGTATTTTTTTTCTTTTTTAGATTTATTTCTGTTTCAGATTTTTTTCCTTTACAATAATAGCTTTTTCTGGCTAAAATGCATTTCTACATGTATGCACATACATTTGCTGATATGCTGATGGAAATCAGGCAGCGTCATGCTCTGACAGACAGCTGCATATTTAATAAAGTCTGTGTGATGTTTGAACTGCCGGGTGAACACAGATTCAGGCCTGTGTGGCTTATGCCCACATAAATGTGGAATCCTAAAGAGTTCTGAGTGAAAGAGGAAGAGAAAAGAGAAACGAGAGACCTTTGCCACTGGATGGCATCAGCCGCTCTTAGTCGCTGTTTCTTTGCTGTCTCTGGATTCAATTCAACGAATGCTTTTTAAATATTCTGATCGTCTCTGAATATGAGTTGGAGTCACAGATACTGCATTGATGCAGGCATTAATGGATTTATGGGGGTGTTTTTTAACATTGGAATAGCTTGTGGCTAATTTAGAAGGAAGTGCCCTTATCTTACTTTCTGGTTGTTGAGTAGTTAATGGCTTTTTATTAAAGTCATTTGCTATGTCATCTCATTTTAAGGTTTGGACTTTTATCGAAAAGCATCTGCGTGTGTGTAAGTGTGTCCTGTGAGTGGTCGACAGGAAACAGAAGTGAAAAAAAGAAAACAGCAGTATGAAGTTGATTCTGGCAATGTTTTCATACTTTGGTTGTTGTATGTATTGTAGTAGTTTGGACATAAAGTGTGACCCTGGACCACAAAACCAGTCAAAAGGGTCTATTTTTATACATACATCATCTGAAAACTGAATAAATAAGCATTCCATTGATGTGTGGTTTGCTAGGATAAGAAAATATTTGGCCGAGATACAACTTTTTGAAAATCTGGAATCTGAGGATGAAAAAAAAAAAAAAAAAAATTCTATATTTTGAGAAAATCACCTTTTGCCCTTATCTTACTTTCTGGTTGTTGAGTAGTTAATGGCTTTTTATTAAAGTCATTTGCTATGTCATCTCATTTTAAGGTTTGGACTTTTATCGAAAAGCATCTGCGTGTGTGTAAGTGTGTCCTGTGAGTGGTCGACAGGAAACAGAAGTGAAAAAAAGAAAACAGCAGTATGAAGTTGATTCTGGCAATGTTTCATACTTTGGTTGTTGTATGTATTGTAGTAGTTTGGACATAAAGTGTGACCCTGGACCACAAAACCAGTCATAAGGGTCTATTTTTATACATACATCATCTGAAAACTGAATAAATAAGCATTCCATTGATGTGTGGTTTGCTAGGATAAGACAATATTTGGCCGAGATACAACTATTTGAAAATCTGGAATCTGAGGATGCAAAAAAAAAAAAAAAAATTCTATATTTTGAGAAAATCACCTTTAAAGTTGTCAAAATGAGATTCTTAGCAATGCATATTGCTAATCAAAAACTAAGTTTTGATGTATTAATGGTAGGAAATTTACACAGGGCTCTAGACTCATTCTCACTCTAGACGAGCACATAATTTGGTCGCAGTTTTTTTTTCTACAACATGGTATTAATCAATGCATGCTGATGAACTTTTATCATAGTTTATAGTTATATGGTAATGAGTAGTGATCGACCAATATTGATATTTTATAACCGATACCGATACCAATTATTTGCATGTTTATGTGCCCGATAACCGATATGCAGAACCAATATTTATTTACTGTTATAAAGTAAATAAATGACTGAGTGAAGTAAGTCCATACTTCACTTTGGGTTTTCCTCCTTTCATCCATCGCAGTTTATCTATGCATTTACACAGAACTATACTCAAACTGCGATCGCTCGTGGAGATAATAAATTAGATTCCATAGAGATGTATTTATTTAGATGTTTATTAGCGAAAATAATGATTATATAGTAAATGTTAATACAATTTAGGGTGTTTTAAGCAAGTGAATCTTGTTAAAAGTTACATGCGGTGGCCGTGCTGGAGCATTTCCTGAGCATCAACCTGAGCATCCTGAGTGAACAGCAATATTAAAGCGACTTCACAAGACTAATGATGAGCAAATATACAACAGAGAAAGAAGTAAATTTAGCGTTTTTATTTCCAACATGCGCTCATTCATGGCTGTATCATTTAATTAAAGCAAAGTTACGTCTTTATTGGGAGAGGACTTGACGGATTATTTTAGCCTACGTGACTCCGCCTTCATGAGACGATGAGCATATAGACAACAGAGAGCGAATTAAATTCAGTACTTTTATTTCCAACATGCGCCCACTCATGGCTGCATATTATTTAATTCACGCAAAGTTACGTCTTTATTGGGAGAGGACTTGACGGATTATTTTAGCCTACGTGACTCCGCCTTCATGAGACGATGAGCATATAGACAACAGAGAGCGAATTAAATTCAGTACTTTTATTTCCAACATGCGCCCACTCATGGCTGCATATTATTTAATTCACGCAAAGTTACGTCTTTATTGGGAGAGGACTTGACGGATTATTTTAGCCTACGTGACTCCGCCTTCATGAGACGATGAGCATATAGACAACAGAGAGCGAATTAAATTCAGTACTTTTATTTCCAACATGCGCCCACTCATGGCTGCATATTATTTAATTCACGCAAAGTTACGTCTTTATTGGGACAGGACTTGACGGATTATCTTAAGTGACTCGGTGAGTTCGTCTCTATTTCTTCGAGCCAAGCTGCATAAACTGCATATCAGGCATTTATGTAATACATCTAATTTGTGCATTAATGGCTGTTATGTTAAATAAAGTTTACTAACTACAGTAAATCAAGTACCTGTGCACGCCGTTGTTGTTGTCTCCTCTCCCCTCAGATGCCGTGGTGCAATGGCGATCCTGCGTGCAATTCTCAAAACATCCACAAGATGGCGGCGTTAATCGGTGAATCCGATATTACAAAACCGATATCCGATTATTGTAAAATGCTTAAATATCGGGAACAATATCGGTAAATCGAAATATCGGTCGATCTCTAGTAATGAGTGTTCAACATTCTACCCGTTCTTTTTCATCAGTATTATTTGTGATTTAAATTTTGTGAATGGGAATTCCTCTTTTGCTGTGTTATAAGCCAGGCTTCGTGCACTTTCACTTTCGAATTTGCGATCTTAGTTTCACGTTTTACAAGAAAAGATAATTGTCTGTTTTGCTTATATCTACACAACTTTCACTTTTAGGACTAAAACAAAAGATGGATTCATTGTTATTCTTAATTAAAGCACAACAACAATAAAACAGTAGGCTATAATAACAAACTAGCTTACATAATATTTATTAACAAAATCGAATAAGACGAAGCATGGCATACATCACATGCTGTATTTATTATTTACCGATTAATAAATTACAGAATGTTTAGAAAACACTGAGGAATCAAATAAATAAAAAAAACAAAAAAAATTAAAGAAAGCCTCCATAGCATAACGTGAGGTAAACAGCACAGATAACAAGCTTTTCAAAAAGAAAACAAAAAGAAAAGGAAAAGTAAAACTAAACTGGCTGTCAGTGACAGGACTTGCATGTTTTTTTTTTCACAAGAATCCCAATATAAGAAGCGGTCTTTTATTTTACTTTAGTGTGAAAAACAAATCCTCCATCTGCCATAATTTCCTCAGTATTCGCGTAATTTTTGCCACGCTCGTGCTGATGCGGCGAGTATAAACCAGGCTCTACCCCCGAAGTGCTCGCACCGAAAGCACCTCTCTTCATGTGATCAGGGAAATCTGACTCCTGCTATATGTGCCACAGCTCTGCAGCATGCACTGTATGGAGCAGATGCTTTGGAGCAGCACAGATCATGCATTTGCACAAATGAGACCACGTCATATTTTAACTCGCACATTCTGAAGGATCAGTGCCATTTTAGTTTGCTTTGAGCTTTTTTGTCCTGACTCATGTTACACGGGATTCGCGTGTTCCGCATTGCAGTTGCAATGTTGTAGTCCTATCAGGTGCGCTACCGAGCAAGTTTACTCTGTCAGAAAAACCATGCATATGGAGCTGGTTATGCCATGCAAACATCAAAATGGATTAGTTTACAAATCATGCACTATGATAAAAGTCCTTTGAGGTTATAGATGTGTAGATGTTTTGCTTTAGTGACGGAATTGGTGGCAGAGATGGACCGCTTCTAAATAAAAAGATAATGGTATTATAATTCTGAATATGGTTGCTGCAAGAAAGGGATGTGCTGTAGTTTGGTTAAAATTGCCTTTTGATAGAAACTTCAAGTTAGACTAAGCTTGTTTTTAAAACCTGCCTGACCACCTTTAGCTGGTTTGTTGCTGGACCAAGATGGTCTATTTAGCAGCTTTAACTAGGTAATGACTAGCTAGAAACCAGCTAATGACCCGTTTGAACAGGCTAATGAATACCAGATAGAATCCAGCTAGTGACCAACTAATAACCAGCTTTGTTCTATTAGTAAATTTATGGCGACAGTCTGTTGTAGCATTTTGTGAAATCTACTAACAGCTGTAAACTGTATATTTGAAAAATATCATTTTTTTCTTTGTCTATGTGTTTCTGACTTTGATTATTGTGGTCACACAAAAATATTGTCACAGTCTGCAGCTGGAGTGCCAAAGATGGCCACCAGAGGGCACTCCTGTGGTTTTGTGTGAGCACATGGGTTGTGTTGTGTTTGTTTGGTGCCATGTGCTCTCTCCTGTTTTATTGTCTGTCCCCTCCCATCTTGTCACCTAATTATTGTTTCAGTTGCTCCACCTGTGTCTCCCTCATTACCCTCCTCGTTTATCTCCCTATTTATTCTCCAGGTGTCTGCAGTCCTGTGCGGATCCGTTGTTATATGTCAGAAGTACTTGTTGTATGTGTGGTTTGTACCTGCTGCTCTGCTCTGCCTCGTTCCTGCCTGCCTGTTTTTCCCCCTCGGGGTAGTTTTTGTTCATTTTATTATTAAAGCAACCCATTCTTCTCCTGCATTTGAGTCCTCGGCTCATCTCTTTTCCGGGTACCATGACTGAACAAATCAGCCCAAATGAGGACTCAGTGGAGAATGATCAACCTCCCACTGCCAGCCTCCACTACCAGCAGCCCACTCTACCAACGTATGCTCCAATTATCACCACTGAGTTCCCTCCGGCAACGGGGGACTGACCTGAGGGAATTCGCCTTGGAATTCAGGACTGCTGCGGAGGGATTGGAGTATAATGATGCGGCTCTCAAGGACTTGTTTTCTTATGCCCTTGATGAGCCCATCAGCACCTGGAGGAGGCACGGCACTGAGCACCTGTCTTTTGGGGCATTTGTGGACTTTCTAGCCCACAATGGGAGACGGTCAGTTCCTGAACAGGAGGGGCTTTTTCCTGACATGACCGCCTGTTCAGAGTCTCATCACAAGATGGCCACCAGTCCAGAGCCTCTTCACAGGAGGGCAGCCAGTCTGGAAACTCTTCACCAGGTGGGCCCAGGGCTTTTAAGGCTGGCTTCCAGTTTGGCGGACCCACCACTGAGGAGGTCCACTCCAGTCCAGGAGCCTTCAGAGTCCACTCAAGAGCCAGCTCTAGTCCAGGAGCCTTCAGAGTCCACTCCAAAGCCCGCTCTTTATTCCAGGAGCCTTCAGGGCCTGCTCCAGTTCCTCCTGAGCTTTCCGCTTCAGCTGCAGAACCTCCCTAGGTGGCGGCATTTACTTCAGCTCCTCTCAAGTGGTGGTTCTCTGCTCCGCCCTGGTGGGCTTGCGCTCCACCCTGGTTTCATGATCTACCTCTGGATCCAGGTCCTCTTCCCCTACATTGGCCTGGCCCATAGTCCCGCCCCCTAGTCCACCTCCATTCCACCTCCCTCCTGGATTCCTTTGACATTTGGTGGAGTGTCTGGAATCCGCTCCTTAAGAAAGGGGTTATGTCACAGTCTGCAGCTGGAGTGCCCAAGACGGCCACCAAAGGGCACTCCTGTGGTTTTGTGTGAGCACATGGCTTGTGGTGTTTGTTTGGTGCCATGTTCTCTCTTGTCTTATTGTCTGTCCCCTCCCATCTTGTCACCTCATTATTGTATCAGTTGCTCCACCTGTGTCTCCCTTGTTACCCTCCTCATTTTTCCCTATTGTGGTGTTTTTCCCTCGTGTCTCCCTATTTATTCTCCAGGTGTCTGCAGTCCTGTGCTGATCTGTTATATCTCAGAAGTACTTGTATGTACCTGCTGCTTTGCTTTGCTTTGCTGTGCCTTGTTCCTGGCCTGCCTTTTTTTCCCCCCCGGTTTCATTTTATTATTAAAAAGACCCATTATTCTTGTTCATTTGAGTCCTCGCCTCATCGCTCTCTTCCGGTACCGTGACAAATGTAAGCCACTCAAAGTCCATATTTGTGGACACTCAAATGCTTGTGCAGAAACACAGACAGAAAACAACAACAAAAATTCATACTGCCAAACATCTGTACCAACACGCACATCTTCTGAGCTTCTTTTGCAGGTTCATACACGCAGCAAGAGTAAGTGCGCAGAGATATATTGTAGCTCTGCATTGCTTTATCTCCTCACACATCCCTTTGTTTAGCCGTCTTTGTCTGAGTAAGCATTTGGTCCAATCATTTGTGCATATGCAAAGCCAGCATCGCTCTCATCTTCTCACATGCCAAACCGCAACTTCAAAGAGCCTGTCTCAAGCCCAGTGATGCAGAGTTCTGTTTCTTTCTCTCTGACCGCTTCTGACAGCTTCCCTAACTTTCCATTATCCTCTCGTTCTGAACCTCCCATGCGCGTTCTCTCCTCCTTTCTCACACACGTTCACTTTCTCCAACCTTAATCAAAGTGCAGGTCAGGATGCAGTTCCTCTGGAGCCTTGATCAATAGCTGTTGCACATGAAGAAAGGATGAATGTGGAGGAATGGAGGAGAAGGAGTGCATGGATTTATTTTTGTGTCCTACTTTGTACATATTGGCATGGTCTATGTGGGTCTCCTCAGAGATTTCAGAGACTGCTTAAAATGTTGAAAACAAGGTCCATGTGTACTGCACAAAACCATGGATTTGTGGATAAATTGCAGATATACCGGTGTCTTTCCAAAAGTAGTCAGAGTTCAGGGTGTCCTGGGAGTAGCATCACTGTTCTTCTTTTTTTAACATTAAGCATGAGAATTTAACATGAGAGCAATCTTATGATTTTCACATGATTTTGTTAATTGCTATGCATAATGATCTGTATGATTGGATACCTATATTGATATAATTCTATAATTATATGACCATGCATGGAAAAAATATATTTTGTACTTTTACGTGAATTTTTTTTTTTAATAATATACATATATAATATGAAAAAGTATAAATTCTACATCTAAAGTTCATATGTGTAGTATAATTTTAGGTTTTGTATATTTTTTTTCTCTAGCATTTATGTATGGTCTAATCAGATTTTGATCAAAAATACATTGTGAAATATTATTACAGTTTAAAAAATAACTGTTATATTTTAATATATTTTAAAATGTCATTTATTCCTGTTATGGCAAAGCCATAATTTTCAGCATCATTACTCCAGTCTTCAGTGTCACATGATCCTTCAGAAATCATTTGCTAATCAAGAAAAAAAAAATCTGTTGAAAACAGTTGTGCTGCTTAATATTTGTGTGGAAACATTTATACATGTTTTAAGATTGTGACATTGCCATAAGTTAGCTCTTATTTTTATGTGTCATGTGCTTGTTCGGTTTATATTATTTGTATAAATGTTAATTTTTCCCTTTGTTTGTTTAGCGATAATTCTGGTGTCTTTACAAACATTAATACAAATAATATAAACCAAATAAACATGACATAAAATTAGAGCTAACTTATGACATCATCTCAAGGATTCTTTGAATAAAGTTCAAAGTTGTAGTATAAATTATTTGTAACATTATGAATGTCTTTACTGTCACTTTTGATCAATTCAGTATTTAATATTTCTTAAAAACACCTTTGAACAATAGTGTATGCATTTTTTTTACATTGTTTGTTGTACACCTCTTTTCTTTCAGTCAAACAGTGCTGCTATTATGAGAATTAGTGCATGTCTTTTTCTGTCTTGCAGTTGTGATTACTGCAAAGTATATTTATTGCTTATGTTCATTAAAAAGTCTATTTAAAAGCACCCTTTCTACTAAATATGGCCATGGTCCAAAATTAACACACTTAGTGCCAAATGTGAGTAAATTTGACTTTGCCGAGTAAACAAATGAATTTAATGACCATTTGGCAGGTAACTTTATAAGAACGGCAACATAAGTAATTTTTAAAAATGATTTAAATTACAAAAACAATATCTTTTTGTTTTTGTTTTTTTTGTTACAGCATTGTTTTCCTGGAAGTTATTTGTGTTTGGTTTGTTTAAATTAAATTTTTCTTATTGACTTGTCCGTCCAAGGATGGCTCTAATGCCACCGTTTTATAACATTTGGTCAGACAGTTGAGTTCCATTCTATAACAACGTAAAATAAAGAGTGTGAACAAGCACAATACATGAATACCCAGACTGGCAATCCCACTGCATTATTCACTCCTTGTTAGCGAAGCTCAAAGAGGTTCTCTACTGGTTCTCCTGCTGTAAAGCTTTATTACTGAAATGTCAAAGACACCTCCAGAATGACAGTTATTCATTATTCAGTTAGACTTTTTTAAACCTGCTGAGCTAAAAGTTGTGCTGTTTCATTTGAGTTCACTCCCTGAGAGGAAGACGCAACAGTCCTGCTGAGTCTCGGTTCAAGAACACACTTAAGCATGCTGAGGCCTTCACAAACACAACACGGCCCTGCACTTAATATGCTGTTTTATGGAAACCACGGTTTGCCATTTGTGGTTTTAGCTTTGTTTCAATAAACAGGAAGCTGCTGCGGCCCAATTATATTCTGTGGGACGTTACTGATGTGTGCACCCAAGCTGAACCTTAAAGTGCTGCTGCTGTTTTCTCGACGAAGCAATATGCTCTTATGAAACTTTTGTACCTTATTCAAAAGTACAGTGGAGTATCATGTTATAGTGATGGTATTAGAGAGGTGCTGAGATAAATATTGTGGTACTGTATAATTACCATATATACGTACCATGGTATTTATATGACACATAAGAGTATACTAAAAGTCTTTTAGTAAAGACTTTTAAGATTTAGTCCTGGTGCATGTCCAAAAAATTGTACACTATGATGATAAAACATGGCAAAAACATGGCATTTCTATGTCTTCTCTTTTCTGTGTTTTAAAACGTGGCAATATCATATCACATATTGCTATTGAAAAGTAGTAATTAAAAATCGATAGTATTAGTAGTACAAACCCTTTAATGACAAAATGACAGAGAAAATAGAAAGCCTACACTGGATTAAAAAAAAATGTGTAGAAAGAATTTTTACTCAGAAATTGCTTGTAAATTTAACAAAAAAAAATACAAAGAAACAGCAAGAAATAGTATTTTCTTGTAAAACGTACATCACTAATCTTTGTTTTAGTTACAACTTAGAAAAATCATATTTTAAAGTGTACAAATACATTTGTAATTTGTCTCATCTTTGCAAGTGTTTAGACCTTTTTTTAAGTAAAATATAATTAAAAAAATATTCTAAATATTTTGTGACAATAAAAAGTTTTTTTTGCTTTTATCTTTTGTTGCTAATAAATAATAATAAAAAAACTATTTTTATTACATCTAATAAAATCTAACATTGCATTTATGGAATTATTAGGTCAACTTATTTGCATTTATAATAAATTAGATTAGTTATTTTACATAATTATATGTCTGTAAAGAGTCAATCCACTGAAGGCGAGCGTAGTGAGAACCCAAGTGCAGTTTATTTAAAGAGTGATCCAAACAATAATCCAAGACACAGACTTGACTTGACTTGA
>NW_015505214.1:1201803-1210648 GCF_001515645.1 Sinocyclocheilus grahami | reverse complement strand
TGACAGGGCAGACTGTGAGTTCATGAACGGCCTCCTTGGCCGTGACAGGGCAGACTGTGAGTTCATGAACGGCCTCCTTGGCCGTGGCAGGACAGACAGTGAGTTCATGGACGGCCTCCATGGCTTTGACAGGGCAGGCAGTGAGTTCGTGAATGGCCTCCGTGGCCGTAACAGGGCAGACAGTGAGTTTGTGAACGGCCTCCGTGGTACTATAGCCCCCCGCCAAAAAATCCTTAGGGGAAAACTTGGGGATAGTCGCGACGTGGAGGGGCTCAGACATGGCGGCCATCTTGGCCGGGGACTTAGCCGTGGTGGCCATCTTGTGAGCAAGCTCTGGCTTGGCAGACGTGACGTGAGTAAATTTGGACTTAACTGGCATGGTGTTAGAAGGTCCTGGAGTAGCAGGCGTGACGTTAGCAGGCTTTGGCTTGGCAGGCATGATGTGAGCAGACATGACGTGAGAAGGCTGTGGCTTGGCAGACATGACATGAACAGGTTCAAACTTGGTAGGCATGACGACTGAGGACTTTGGAGAGGTGCTGTGTTCCTCCTCCACAACACCCACAGTGAAGGCAGAGCCACTCAACTGCAGAGTAAAGTCTATGTACTGTTCAAGTGACCAGTGTGGGGTATTGCGTGGCATTAATTGTGATATGTCATGAGATAGTCCAAAACGGAAAATGTCTTTCAGAAAGGTATTGTTAAAAGCCACCTGGTAGCACGAACTAGGCGATCTGCTGGGTTCATTTTTGCGGAAAATACATGGAAAACATGAACATGAAACAAAACACCACATTACAATGTCTATTCGAAAACTATAGTAAAGACCTCATGTGCAATGCGGCATAACACTACATAACAAACAAATATGAATGATAAATGCAGGTCTACTTCCTTTAAAAATTGGTAATGTTTCCCTCGTGGTTTCCATCTTAATTAAGGAAATGAACGGCTGACAGTCATAACAGTAGGTATTCCCAAAACATCACACAACCAAAACCACCCATACTGCTTCTGCCTAAAACTTCTGTCTGTCCCTGTCGTGTCAAATTATGCCAAACAGAGTGGGAGTTTTATGAATTAGAATGAGTCAATCTGGATCAGTGAAATATGCTTAGCACGCAGAGATGCCATGTTTGATAAGTGCGCTGGCTGTCTGTTAACTCTGAGGTGCTGTGTAATTGGGGGCGTCTCTGACTAAAAACTGTCCTTGGATCACAGGAGGCGCTCTGCGGTGGATTAAAACTCTTTGCTATCCTGCCGGCTGCCTGATTTGGAGGTAATTGATGTGAATTAGCGCTAAAGGGGCAGTAGGCTATTAATATTAGCAATAGATTTCTTGAGGGAACAGCTGTAGTGACTTGAGCCAGTTATGTCGTTATCATATTGTAATTTAAATAGTGAGATAAGCCTACATAGCTGAGAATACCTACAATTTTCCATGTAGCTTTCTCTAGACGGATCAATGACAATTAAGTGTCCAAAAAAAAAAAAATTTAAATCTAGCTGAGTTTTCTTTTAACTAGAAATCAATAAATGCACTCTTTGAATTCATGTTGTTTTTGAATGGTTTTGAAAATCTTTTACCGGTATTCGTTTTTCAAGAATAGATTCAATTTAGTGAATTATTTCTCTGACTCTATAATAGGGGCCTATGTATTTATTTATACATACATAGGTCCCTATTATAGAGTCAGAGAAAGTTTCGGGAAAGTTTATGGAAATGTATTTAGACATTATATTATATGTTAAACCAAATATATCTGTTACAGTTGAGCCCTGCTGTGAGAAAGAAAATGCAATAGATACCTTATTTTTCAATGTTTTACAATTCTATAAATGACAGAAAAATAAAGTGTAAATGTAATTAATCTTTAAAAATACCACTACCCTGACATGCATTTATTTATTGGAAATGTATTTATTTATTTTACCCTATATAAAAGCTGTTTGGTTGTGATCCGATAACCAATTTATTCTTAATGTCAGGTGTAAATGCCTCTTACGTTTTATATGCTTTGCTTTTATATGCTTTTTTTCCCCTTTACATGACCTTTCACATACTTCAAATAAGTTCTTAAAAATACTTATTCGCAATTAAAACTATAAGAAAATGAGCTGAATTTCAAGTTCTAAGATTAAAAACTCTCTAACAGCCTGTCGTCCCAGGGTTGCTGTAAAGCAAAGGGGGGGTTTTCTACCGCAGAACTGCCATCTTGCTTTGTGTTGATTGCTCTTTGTTCTGCAATGTAATGCTGGATGAATTTCATTCTTAGGTGGCCCAGTGGGGGCTCAGGCAGACAACAGGTCCAATCCAGTGCCATTGTTAGGGAGCTTATAGCTGCCATTGTCTTTGTCATGGAGACTCTATGATGATCTCGTTCCATTTCAATAGGAGAGCGGTGACAATCCCCAGTGCTGGGATGAACATGTGCATATTATGAATCTGGAGTGGCATGGTGTGTGTTGTGGTGTCTTGGACTTGTGTGCATATGTGTGTGTAAGGATTGCACCTCTTTTCTATATTTATCTTCAAAGTGTGCCACCTCTCATGTGAGCTCTAGCCCAGAACCTGGAGGGAGGGAGAGGGAAATATAATGAAAAGGAGGAGGGTTTAGGGATGAACTGTGTTCATTGTGTTAGTTGGTATCTGGGACACTGCAATGCCACATCTCACCCCACTTTATTGTCTGCTTTCATATTGAGCTGCGTATGTGTGCATGTTCATGTGTGTATATGTCAGTGTGGTGGGTAAAATGCTAATGAAACCGTACACATGAGCAAGCAACAACCAATAAATAAACATTCTGCTTGGTTTTTGTTAATATGATTACACTACACTGATTAGCCACAACATTAAAAGCACCTGCCTAATATCAAGACCTCTGTATTAGGGGTGTAATGGTACACAGGAGTCAGTTTTGGGGTCGTGGTTTGATAGAAGTTGAATATATTTTGAACAGACAGTAGTCCTACATACATGAAGCATGAGCAGTTGTTTTGATTTGAATTAGATCGTATAACTTCAAGAATTAAAGCAAAGACAGAATGGTCTGACTTTAGATTTATGAAATTATACTACATAAGACACCTGCACAAAACAAAAACAGCAGATGGACTGAATGAAAATGCAAATTCATTCACTGACAGCAGGTGGCGCTTATGGAACAGCAGTGATAGTGTTTCCTTGGTTTCTGCTGTAAACAAAGCAGAGCAGCAATTATAAACAGTACTCCTCTTGGAGGTAAGAGGAAATGAAAATGCTGAAGATGGTTAGTTCCTCCAAAGTCCCTTTAAGGCAGCAAGTAATTTCCCTCAGCGGCCATCTTTGAAACGCCTCTCAGGCCTGCAAGTGCTGCTCCTATCTCTTTGAATTGGGAAACATCAAATTCTCCAAAACTGTTCACCAAGCTTATGATTAAATTTCATATTTGAAATCACTAACGATATCTGACAACAACTAGACCAGCCAGTGTGCATGCACAGTCGTAAGCACATGTCTCAGAACACTGACTGTTTCTATAGCAACCGGGACTTCTAACGGCAGCTACAGTGACACGCTGACTTTATGATTAGTGATTGGCTCTTTTATTCAGAAGGCGGGGCATCCTTCGATAGACCGGCCATGTTGTGCGTTGTAATTTTCACCCGTTCAAAACTATAAAAGTGTCACGTCTTGGGTATTCTATAGCCTTTGATTCCTCTCAGAGACACATTCATACAGTACAGTATAAACCCTCACATATTTGTCTTCCTATATTTCGAGCATTGCAAACAGTGAGCTTGATCTGCCTGGTACAGTATTCTCTCCTCTTTACATACTTCATAAAAATTCCAGATAAATTATATTTTGGGAAATTATTGCAATGCTTGTATACAATTCTGGAATAGAGATCGGCCTAACTAAAACTAAAAACCGGTTCCAATTTATAGCCGGTAGACCAGTGACTCTTGTTTTGTGTTGGTGCCACTGATCTATATAATGTTTTCTATTATAGTTCAGTGGTTGGTAAATAAATCATCTCTTTTCTGCTCTTTCATGTTGTGACGGTTAGCCTTGAATTATCGCGCATACCCCTTCTGAATTGATAATCTATGAATGACTGTATTCGTCGTCTGAAAGCAACCAAACCATGATGTATGTACCGCAATGGTTCAGGATGAATACATGTACTGTTACACCCCTGCTCTGAATGTGTCTTGTGGTCTCTGGCACCAAGACATTAGCAGCAGCAGACTGCTGTCCTACAGGTTGAGGTGGATCATCTATGGATTAGATTTGTTGGTCCAGCTCATTCCATAGATGCTCAGTCTGACTGAAATCTGGGGAATTTGGAAGCCATGTAAACACCTTGAACTCTGTCATGTTCCTCAAACCATTTCTGACAATTTTTGCAGTGGATTTTTCTTAATGAAAGAGGCCACTGCCATCAGAGAACACCACTGTGCCATGAAGGGGGTGTATGTGGTCTACAATAATATTTAGGTCGGTGGTACGTGTCAAAGATCCACATGAATGCCAGGACCCAAGGTTTCCCATCAGAACATTGACCAGATCATAACACTGCTTTTGTCATCCTGCTGCCATCTCTTCCTCAAGACAATGATGTGCATGCACCCACCATTCACCTGATCTAAAAGAAAGCATGATTCATCAGATCAGGCAACCTTCTTCCATTGCTCCATGGTCCAGTTCTGATGGTTGCATGCCGATTTAGGTGCTTTCAGCTGTGGGCAGGGGTCATCAGGGCACTCTGACAACAAACTGTGATCCACTGTGAGTTCTGACAAATTTATATAATGGCCAGCATTAAGCTTTTCAGAAATTTGTGCTACAGTAGCTCTTTTGTGTGATCGGGCTGATCATGCTCTCCTCATCAATGAGCCTTGGCCACCCAAGACCTGACAACGGTTCATAGGCTGTCCTTCATTGTTCGAATTTTGGTAGGTACTAACCACTGAATAGTGGGAACACTCCACAAGAGTTGCCATTTTGAAGATGCTCTGACCCAGTCGTCTAGCCATCACTGTTTGGCCCTTATCAAAGTTACTTTTCTCTTGCCCATTTTTCCTGCTTCTAACACATGAAATTCAAGAACTGACTGTTCACTTGCTGCCTAATATATCTCACACCTTGACAGGTTCCATTTGTGTTCCAGTCGGTTCAAATAGCCCTGATTATAGGAGTGTGAGTATGGTCTGTCTGTGAGTATTTGTGTGTTTGGATGAGGATTAACTGGAATCCTCTGTTTTAAACCTGCCGTTTGGCCCCTATCATTCAGTCCCTGCAGTCTTTCACTCCATTAAGCTGGACTTCCCATACACATTAGTTAACAGACAGAAAAAGAAAAAGAGAGACCCAAAGTCCAGCCTGCGGGCCAAATCTGGCCAGCCACAACAATCTGAATGTTTTTTTAGATTGAATTGTATTGCTGCATACTTGTTTACACTAGTGGAGTTTCGGTGATAAATGGATGTTTTAAGTGAACAAATTATTTTCATAAGAGGGATAGTTCACCCAAAAAAAAAGAAAATTCTGTCATTAATTATTCACCCTCATGTCGTTTCAAACCCATAAGACCATGACAAATTCAGATATTTTTGATGAAATCCGAGAGTTTTTTGACCCTTCATAGACAGCAACGGAACTACAACGTTCAAAGCCCAGAAAGGTAGTAAGGACATTGTTAAAATAGTCCATGTAACATCAGTGGTTCAACTGTAATTTTATGAAGCTTCGAGAATACTTTATGTGCGCAAAGAAAACAGAAATAATGACTTTATTCAACAATTTTTTCTCTTCTGTGTCAATCTTCAACGCGCGTTCAAGAGAGTACTGCAGCTCTTATTCAAAAATATCTTACTCCTAAACAACAAAGTTCATCAATGTACCATTTATATTGCCATCTGATACTGCCACAGTACTTATTAGGAAATCAACAACTACTGCAAAAATCTTCCCAACTGATTCTAATGGTCATAATCAAACAAACATCTGGACAATGAAATGTATGTGAACATGTGCTAGCACTTATGTTTTCTGCAGGATGAAGCTTTCCTCTAGGGGCAAATATTACAAAATTGTCCACGTCTGACAAAGACAAGGATTCCTGTCATGTTCCAATCCGTTGTCATTGTCATAGTGACACAGGTTTCATTGTTCCATTGTCATTGTGATGAGAACACGCTGGTCATTGTATCCTGTTCCCAGGAGTGAAAACATCACCTGCTTCTTGTTCTATTCATGTGTGAATTCCATTCTTGCCCAAACTGTTGTGCATCTCAGATGGCTACAGCGAGCGTGTTTATGTGTATGCAAGTCTGTAAAATCATGCCTAAATTACAATTGAAAATCACTCAGAAGTGATTTTTAATTTATGTGTAAATTAAAAGCCCCCAATGTCCAAATAACCATTCTGTGCTATGGCATCTTTGAGCATGTATAGTTAGTCTGAGTGGAGCGATTTTTCCCTCGAAATGCTCTTCAGCGTTAATGATGGTTGAGTGTCTAGTAAAGCCCTTCCATTGCTTCGCATATCACACTAGAAGACAAATAATATTAATTATACAACCGATCCACATTTACCCACACAGTCCCATAGCATCTTATGTGTGAAACATAACATAATCCAAGCTCAGTGAGGATTTACCATCATATCTCTATTCATTCTTACAATGCATTGCAAGATATAGGCCCTATGAAATCCTATGAAATCTTTTATTTTTAATGATTGGTTTTATACAGTTTTTAAAATTTAAAAAATGTCTAATCAAACTTTAACAATTGAATATGATTGATTTTCTTAGAAAACTGTCTATGAACCAGATGAGTGTAGTGTTTTTGTCCTCTTGATATATTTCCGGAAAGGTCTTTAGGTTCGTCACACTAATGAAATGTGATGTTCTGCTTGCTAGTTGATTTGTGTTTAAAATTAAAGGAATAGTTTACACATAAATTAAATTTCCATTGTTTGCTTATCCTTTCTTTCCTCTGTGCTCTACTAAACATTGCATTTTGAAAACAGCATGGGTTACCACTGATCAAAATGATTTAAAGTTCAAGATTATTTTAAGTTCAACAAAAGAAAGTCATACAGGTTTGGAACGACATGAGAGTGAGTAAATGATGATTTTCATTTTTAGGTGAACTGTCCCTTTAAGATTAGGGTCATTCTCAATCCAGAGTGCATCTGACTGGGCAAAAATCAGTGTAGTGCGGGGATGAGTCATCTTCGTTTTTCTCCGGTTTGTCTTGAAGATAAAAATTGCAAATTTTAAATGTTTATCTGCTGCAGTTTCAGTTATGAGTACAATAATATATAAGATAGCTTCATGGCTAAAACACATGGACTAAAATACGCAAAACTGATTTATTTTGATATCACGAGATCTTAAAGAACTTAGAAAAATAATATAGCCAGTACAAGACCCCTTTATAGCCAAAGTGGTTCTTGAGGAAAACTAAGGAGCTGCAAAAAGCATATGTATTTGTCTTGTTATATCAAGCCACGAAAGTGGAGCAAAGACTGCATTCATTTGCCTCCTATGGACTCTATAGACTGATGGAGAAATGCAAATGTGTGACAAAGAGATGGGAGGAGGGGAGGCTGCAGAGGAAACATGGGGAAAAGATCTGTGAAGGAAGAGAAATCTGAGAGAATGTTACATGTTAAATGATCTTATTATGGGATTATAATCAAGTAGATAAAGTCACTGAGACTGAAAGATGCTGCACAAATCCCTTCCACCAGCGCTCTCTCTCTCTTTCAGTCTTATTCTTAGACAAATATGTAATGGCATATTTACTCTCTAACAGGCACTGTGCTGTATTTGCCTTTTTTGTTTTTGATGTGTTTTTAGTCCATTTTATTTAGTCCATGCCGCCTTTGTTTCTCCTATTTCTGTCTGTTGTTTCATGTTGGTATGCAGAGGCAGTCGCTGGCACTGCTTCCCAGTTCAAACAGCGAGAGATTAGGATCAGTGTGAAGCCTGCATAGAGGCAGAGCTCTGAGAGAGAGGTGGCGATATAGAGAGGGCGGGGTCATTGGGAATGGGTGTGGTTTGGTAAGAGGTGGAGGAAAATGCGTATTGAAGCAGATATAAAGGCAATATAGGCCTGTATGGTATCACACTAAATTTAATTTCGATTGCAAATAACACATGCATAATTTCTGCAATTAAATGTTTATTTCACATAATATTTACTAAAATAATTATAAATAACTTGAGAATTAATACATTTATTCAAATAATTTGAACTAGATTAAGCGTTCAGGTGCTAGGTTCTCAGTGTTGTCAAAATAAAAGTCCTGTTTCCAACCGTTATCATGCCAAATATCGGCCGATAATATTGGTTGACCTATTATTATTATTATTATTCTCTGTATTATATTTGTATATAATTTATTATGTTTGGTGACTCTAGTTGTACTTAAATCACTTATGGCAGCAATAAGTTAAGAATGAAATTAATCCTGGATTGACTAATTTCATTTTAACTGCTAGACAGAAAGAGAAGTGAATCTAAGAGGTATGAGGTATTTGTTCTAGGTTTGGGTAAATTATGTGGTTTTACTTGGCCGGGCATCATCTGTGTGTATCAATCTTTATTAAGCACAGGCAGTTCTGCACAACAAAGCCCCAAAGACCCCTCACACATTCAACAAGCAGTTCTTCTGTATAGTGCTGTGTTTGCCTGTCCCACAGATCATGATGACCTTGTTGGGTATCTTGCTGTGTGGTGTAGGGCTTTATCCAGCCTATCTACACCGATATCTGCTCCTGATAGCAATTATTGCTCACACCTGCCATAGGAGGACAATCAGGAAGGAAATAAACAGGAAAT
>NW_015505214.1:1190196-1201793 GCF_001515645.1 Sinocyclocheilus grahami | reverse complement strand
GTCCTGTTTCCAACCGTTATCATGCCAAATATCGGCCGATAATATCGGTTGACCTATTATTATTATTATTATTCTCTGTATTATATTTGTATATAATTTATTATGTTTGGTGACTCTAGTTGTACTTAAATCACTTATGGCAGCAATAAGTTAAGAATGAAATTAAACCTGGATTGACTAATTTCATTTTAACTGCTAGACAGAAAGAGAAGTGAATCTAAGAGGTATGAGGTATTTGTTCTAGGTTTGGGTAAATTATGTGGTTTTACTTGGCCGGGCATCATCTGTGTGTATCAATCTTTATTAAGCACAGGCAGTTCTGCACAACAAAGCCCCAAAGACCCCTCACACATTCAACAAGTAGTTCTTCTGTATAGTGCTGTGTTTGCCTGTCCCACAGATCATGATGACCTTGTTGGGTATCTTGCTGTGTGGTGTAGGGCTTTGTCCAGCCTATCTACACCGATATCTGCTCCTGATAGCAATTATTGCTTACACCTGCCATAGGAGGACAATCAGGAAGGAAATAAACAGGAAATAACACAATGTTCCATCCTGTTTTCTTCCTCACTGCTGAGTGAATCGTAACCCAAAAAGAAGAGAGAAGAGAAGAGAATAACAATATTCATGTAAATGTCACATAAACGCATTACCAAAGCTCCAGGAGACGGGGCCAGTTAAAGCACTCATGGTGTCGTGGTGTGATGGAGCAGATCAGGCCAGGCATGGCCACTAATGCATTTCCTCTTTAATTGATGCGGGCTGCTGTGAATAGGCAGGACGTGTGGAGGTATGGTAAACAGCTCACCAAGGTTATTAATGCAAACGCACTTTTCTGGTGAACTCTCATTCTGTATTTATTTTTCAGCTTTCCTTCTATATGTTCGTCCTCTTAACTAAATCTTTTACTGGGTACAGTAGGTTACTTTGGCTAGCACATTTACACACATTTACTTAGGATTCTAAATAAGAACATACCATAGATTTCTATGTCAAGCAAATTCAAATTTGTGTGTGTGTGTGTATTTATGTATACTGTATATATATATATATATGTATGTGTGTGTGTGTGTGTGTATAAAATTATATAATAAAAAAGGTAACACTTTACTTAATGCCTTTATGTATAATGCATTATAAAAGTAGTTTTAATGCATTAATTATGCCTTGTAGTGCATGCACCTTATAATGCATTGTACAATCTCATGAATAATTGTAACTACAGTTAATATATTATAACACTTATCAATTCATTGTTACACTATGCATTTTAAATTCAGTTATAATTATTTATGACAAGATTTAATGTATGACAACGCACATTATGAATAATTATAATGCATTATACCCTCTAATAACCCCTTAAAATGCATTATACATAAAGGCTTTAAGTAAAGTGTTACCAAAAAAATGCAGACTGAACTTTTAAATGGTAGATTGTGTACATTTCTTAAAAAAAATACAAACATTAAAATAATGTTTAATGTTTTTATGAATCATTCCCCCCCCCCCCCCTTTTCCCTTTAGGAAACCCCTTGAGAACCACTGCCATAGACTTCTAATGTATATGATATGATATGATATGATATGATATGATATGATATGATATGATATGATATGATATTATATTATCTTATCTTATATCATCTTATATTATATTATTATACTTTTTCTTGTTTGTTTCATCTGCACACAAACACCTTACTCTGTTCTCTTTTTTTCTTCATTCCTTCATTCTCTTGTTTATTTGTCTCATCCTAGCTCCTATCACCCTTCCTCTTTCCATCAAACTAATATCTTCTTTCTGTCCCTGGTTCCTTCCACTTTCTGTCTTGGATATCCTCCAAGCCTCGCTCTCCTGCCAAAAACACGCAAGTGCACGTGTACATGTGTGTGTGTCTGTGGCAGTGGAGGGCGTAACGCAGTGCTGTTCATACTTTTCCAAGTCCTTTTTGTCTGTCTTTCATCCAGACTCCCTACCTCTGTCCCCTTTCATCCAAAAACCCTCCATCTCGAGGTGGCAGTCCCACCGGTCATAGCAGGCCGAGCTCGCTGATCTGTACCTACAGTGACAGGATGATTCGGAGAAACAAAATCAATCATCTTAATTTCTGGATGCACTGAAGTGAACTCATGCAATCTAATGCACACAGACTCCGCCGCAGTTAAACACACCATCGGCTGTATTGATTATGCCACCTGCTGTGTATTTGTGTTGTGCGTGTATGTGTGTGTTGCACAGAGACACTAAAATATTCCATTCATGCACAACTATTCATCATATAATCTTTTTCAGTCTTGCCTCCCCATCCTGCCTTGATTTTTATTTCTCTCCCTCCCTCTCTGTAGTTTATATCTACAGCAATTCCTGGCTGCTCTATGACACTCAGCTGAACAATAGAGACAAGCCTTTCTCTCTTTTTCGTTTGCACTCTTTTGATCTTGATTCCTTTCTGCCTTGTTCTGCTGCTCCGTAATTAAAACCAACAGCTTTCCATTGCACTATGAGAGATACAGGAAAGATTATAAAGAAACAGTAATACTAAATGATTCAGAACGTGTGTAACTCAAAGTGATAGTTCACACAAAAATGAAAATTATGTCATCATTTATTTCACTTCAGTCCCTCCAAACTTGAATGACTTGGATTCTTCTGTGGAACACAAAAGAAGTTTAATGTACAGTGCTGGTCATTTTATACAGGGAATAGATCACAATTAAGCTATTCTTTTTACTGAATTGAGCATTGAACCAGATCAGATTCATTTGTGAATTTGTCATTCAGACAGAACATTCTTGCAAGTTTTGACTATTGTGTTCAATGGAAATCAATTCCTATTGGTTTGAACTGACATGGAGATGAGTAAATTATGGCAGAATATTCATTTTTGGGTGAACGATACTTTTAACCTCTGTAAAAAGTTTTTAAAGTGGCATCTTGCCTAAATCAGGTGGTGTACTTTGCATACTCAGAGGTCCCTCTAAATATCTTTTTCACATGACTTTAGCTGATGGACTGGAGTCATGTGGATTACTTGTGGATTATTGTAGTTTTTTTTATCAGCTGTTTAGGCTCTCGTTCTGACGGCACCCGTTCACTGCAGAGAATCCATTGGTGAGCAAGTGATGTAATGCTAAATTTCTCCAAATCTGTTCCGATAAAGAAACAATCTCATCTGCATCTCGGATGGCCCACAGTTGACAATTTTTAAGAACTATCTTTTAATATTATTTAGTGCTGTCAAAAGATTAATCGCGTCCAAAATAAAAGTTTTTGTTTACATAATATATATGTGTGTGCACTGTGTATATTTATTATGTATATATAAATACACACACATACAGTATATATTTTGAAAATATTGTCTATATATTCATATAATTTATACTCTATATATAATATATTTAATTAGTGTTGCTTTCGTCAACGACAATTATGACTAAATATCGTCGTCAACGAACCTTTATCACGTGACGAAAACGAGACGAGACGCAACGAAAATGCTGGTCATGTGACGATGACTATAATTAAATGTATAATGCAATATTGTTGAAGAATAAAAACGAGACTAAATGTGGTTTACAATATAAAAACTATGCTAAAATGTCTCTTCATTTTCGTTGACCAAAACGAGACGAAACGAAATGTTATAACGTTATTTCATCTCGTTTAGTCACGTTATTATTATTATTATTTTGCAGTATTTCTGTTTCCTGTGTCCCACTTTAGGGGCTGCATCAGGTCGCAGTGCGCAGATGCAGGCAACATCACTTCCTCAAGCCCCACTCGCGGCATTATTTAGACCAGTGCTTCCCAACCGGGGTGCCATCTGTCGAGAGCAGGGGTGCCGTGTAAAAAAATAATTTTTAAATATTTTTAAATTGCTAAAATGTTCAAAAAAGCAGCTATTATATAATATCCATTTCTAATGTCACCAATAATTAGAGATGCACTGAAATTCCGGCTGCATCACCGCTCAGGATTTAATTAGTTCACCGCTCAGGATTCACTTTCACGTGGTGTGATGCTTTGTGTATTATCCCGCTCTATGCGTGTGTGCTCCGCTCAGTCGCTCATGGCCCATGTGAGTGCTCCATCATATACCGTTCATGCTCATCAGAACAGCAAAGTCCACTCAAAAATTGAGCCGACAGGAAACATCGATGTAATACAGTATTGTTTCTGTTTGCAATAGCCCTACTGTGTTGTAACAGTTGTAAATTCAAATCAGAGCGTCTTCCGTGTCTGGAATGGATGTATTCTTGAGTCTATAAGGTAACAATAATATAATAAGATAACCTTGTTTGAAATGGGTTTGGCTAAAATAAAATTTTGGTTTCGTCTATACTACTAGGTATTTATACTATATTTACTGGGTTAAATAGAATTGCATTACTAAAAAGAGACTTAAATACAATTTTCATTGACTAAAACTAGACTAAATGTCATCAGTTTTTGTCGACTAAAACTAGACGAAAATAGTCATGGATAATTCTGACTAAAATAAGACTAAAATGCTCAGACTTTTAGTTGACGAAAACTTGACTAGACTAAAAAGAATATGAACGTGACTAAAACTAATAAAAACTAAAATGACAGCTTCACACAAAGACTAGACTAAAACTAAAATTAAAACAGGCCGCCAAAAACAACGCTATATTTAATATATGAACATAAAGTACTTTTCTGAAATGTATACATGCATGTGTGTGCATTTATATATACATAATAAATATACACAGTTCACACACATATATTATGTAAACAAAAACTTTTATTTGGGATGCAATTAATCGTTTGACAGCACTAATTACAATATAAAGTTTATTTATTTATTTAACAAACACAGATGTTCCAATGCATATCAGTTACCAGTGTATATTAGAACAACAAACAGAAGCCGTATTTAGCTTGAGTATGTATTTGGATATGATATTGATATGAGGATTGTTCCATAATGTGTAATAAAATAGATTTTCAGAAAAAAAAAAATCTATTTTAGACATTCCACCCATTATTGTTAAATTCAGCTATTTACAGAGACATTTTTTAAAAGTACCATTTTATCCACAATATATTTTTAAGCTAAAGGAAAATGCATTTAAAAGTGCTTATAGCAACAACCTAATTTTAATGTTGTAATGCAACTCTAGAATTTTTGTTTTTTTGCAGAAAAAAAATATAATGGTAACATAATTGAAAATTATAATAATAAACCTAAAAACGAAAAAAAAAAATTAGACCCACAAGTGTAAAATCAAGCATATAGAAAAGTTGCTTTTTGCCAAATAAGAATGCACTTTCTTACAGTCTTTGTATGCTTACCATGCGACAAGCTCTCCGCTGAGATTCCCATAGTTAAATCAAGCTGTTGTGTGCTTTGACACCTCTGATTTTTAACCAGTAGGGAGTCCAGGGTCCGTCACGGGTTAGCAGGCAGGTGAGGTTCCTCTGAAGTGCCCAATCGATTTCTTTCCTCCCAGAAACCCTGGTGGCTAAAAATCTATCCCACATAACATCAAATACCTCTCAGACCATGCGTATGTCCTCTGGCGTATGTCCTCTGGCTTTCTCCCTGCTGCTGTTGGGAGCTGACAAAGGCCCCTCAAGTCATTTCCAGAGCTGGCGTTTGGCATGTCGTCCCTAGGAGTGTGATTGTGTGACCTGTGGACTGTGTGTGTGACAGTGTCCATTGAGCTGCTAAAAGCTCTTAATAACAACACCAACCACTTCAACACTTCTCAGAAAACACAATCGGGATGGTGACCTTTAGTCTGGTCAAATCACAGCACTGCAAAAAGCACTTTAACTCAGAGTACTTCCTTTTTACAAATAAAAGCAAACTGAGGTTTTTTTTTTTTTATCAGTGGTGAAGAAGCTACTAGATTCTCTTAACTCTCATAAGTAGATAAATTATAGTTATGAGACTTTTGAAAAAGTGTTCTGCTTTTCAAGCTGCTAAAGAAAGATCTGTTTTGGGAGGAAGTACATTGAAATAGGTGGATCGATGCATTGATAATTACAAGATTGAACAAAATAAAAAAATGGCCCATCAAGTCTTCACTGGGCCTCAAAAGAATCAGTGATTCATTTTTGTACTCTGTGTTTGATTATTGCTTCAGTTTGTTCAGCTGCAAAGCTTTGGGTTCCAGCAACATAATATAATGTGAAAAAGGTAGCATTTTAACATGTTACACTGCTTTTAGTTGGAAAAAAGTTAAGTTGTGGTCATATTAGCAAAATCTCATATTAGCACAGCTCACATAGAAGTCTCTTTCAAACCAAACTGCTTACTTTTGATCAACTTAGAGAATTCGGGAGACCATCTTGAACACAAGCAACATCTGCATTTAATCTATAAACTTTTTTTCTCCTCAAGCAAAACTCTCGATTTCGTATATATTCCTGTCTAAAATGACTGGATTTCGCCTGTAATAATTCACCAAGCAACGGTAAATGTGACAGCGCTTATCTGCAAAAATGGCATATTTTGCTTAAATCCAACCAAAAACCAACTCGAGCCCACCTTTGAACAATTATTTAAACCAGTACAAGTCTGTTCTTTCTGTATGAGTAATGACTTTTAAGCAGTAAATAATATATGAGCCTCTGAAAATTCACCCAGGGTTATATTTATTTATTAGCCTGTTTTCTCTCATTAGACTCCATCTGACATTTGATCTGACCACGGCTGCACTTTCCACATGAGTCTAGACTGTGTCACCCTTCAAATTAATGAATATGAAGGGGTGCCGCGGCAAGTAAAGCTCTGTAATATAAATAAAAATGGTATTTAAACCAGGATCCAGCTGATCTCCTGTCAGGCCCGGCTGTCTCTCCTCCCATTCATTATACAGCTTTGTCACCAGCGTCTCTCTTTCACTCCACCTCCTCTTCTCCTTTTCCTTTTCATCCTGCCATCCTCCAGCGAGGACCCTTTGTAGTGACACAAAGCATGTGTGTTTGTCTATGACAGGTGTGTTAATGTGCCTCTGTTTAGCACATTGGGTGCTAATGGGAGTCTTTGCTGTGAAGAGAGCAAGCGCGACAGGGTAACCGCAGAACAGAAAGAGCGTGCGTCCAAGCTCAAGAGGTGAGATGGAGCTCTAATTTGCCTCGGCTCCAGACAAACCCCACTCTAATCCCACATCGGGCTGTCAAATAGGGCAGAAGATCCAGGATTCTGTACCTAAAGAACCACATGTTTGAAGTGTGCACCCTGCTGCCCGCCTCTCTTTGTGTCTGGAACAGTCTGCCTCAAGGACAAGTTAAAAGTTTAGTCGAATGAAATCCCTCAGAACTCTTCAAACCCAAACGGCCGGAGGCCTGTATGGATTAGCGATTTCTCTTCAAAGCATGGAATCAAGATTTTGGCTGCTAATTTACACATTTGAACAAAATGTCAAAATTTCTGGTGCTTTTGCATGCCAGGTAATGACTACTTTTGAGACAGCTCTGTCAAGGCAAACCTCGATTATCAATTTAGCACATCAGGTGAGCCTTTCCAGCAATGTGAAAGCCGAGAACGTGGTCTGCTGAGAGTTTCTTTGAGGTTGCACTGTGGTCTCAGGAGGTCTTGATTTATTGTGTGGTTGAATTAGAGGGAGAATCTCTCTTGTAGTGCTGGAACCTTGCTGGCCCATAATATTTTTCAGTGCTCTCAATCTTGTTGTATCTCTGTGTGCAGTGTACCAATCTGTTGCTCAAAGTTGTTTTTGTCTCTGCACTCTGCTTATTGTGTTTTATCTGTACTGAAAGCCATTGTGCTTTGTAGTGGCCATGCTTGTCTGCTCTTTTTTAAGGCAGGGAAGCAGGGAATGGTCTGTTGAGTAAATATGTGGAATTTTTTCAAATCTCTGTACACTTTTTCATTTGAAGGGGGATGTGACCCATCAGGTCATGGGTAATTCTCAAAACTAGACGCTATTATCTCCTTGCCATTTTGTAAGTGACCCAGCCACCAATTAATCCATAAAACTAAGAGCTGTCAATCAAATCAATGTGGAAATGTAAAAGTATTGCTGTGAAAATTAAATAATATAGCACTAGGTAGCATTGACTTTTCTTTGAACAATTAAAGTTAATGGCAGTCACATCTGCAAGAGAAAGATTTGTTTTTTTGCTATTAAAGAAGTTTCACACAATGTGTAGTTTATACTGACATGAGATGAAGATTAATCTAGAAAAAAAGCTGTTTTATATTACATAAGGATAACACAATTTTGATGTCACACAGTTACTAGTGAGCAACATAAACTTAAGACACAATATTATAAGTTACTTTATCTATTTTTACTCCTATTTAATGGCAAAGAAAACAAAGTTGCAGCAGAATCAACTGTTGTGATTTAAGGACCCACTCAAAAACACAGTAACTTGTTTTGTTCCTGAAAGAATCAATGTTTGTGAGCGAATAAATCAGTGTGAGTAAATGTTTCAGTGATTTAGTCATAACTCATCTTAAATGTGTTTGAACAAACCTGTTGAGTGATTCAAGGCTTCACTCTTAAAAACAGTCACCTGTTTTGTTCCTTAATGAATCAGTGTGTTTAAATGGATTGTTAAGTGCATCATTCAGTGACTCGCTCATAAAGACAGTAACTTGTTTTGTTCTCAAATGTTTGTGAGCGAATCAATGAATGAATTTGTGGATTTGTTTAAATTGATTGTTGAGTGAATCATTTAGTGACTCACTCATGATGTCAGTCACTTGTTTTGTTCTCAAATAACTCAAATGTTTGCTAGTGAATCGATAAATTAATAATTATTTGTCTTACTCACAAAGATACAATGTAACCTGCAGAAAGAGTTAATGAAAAATCCCCACATCTAATTCAAGGACATGATAGTCTGTCTGGAATTTGCAAATGTAGACAAGAAAAAGTGACAAGTCTTTTGTTATTAGACTACACATCAGGACTCTTTAAACTCAGCACCAATTGAATCTAAGGACCGGAACAAACTGTCCAATATTACTGCACAAAAACTTACTTTAATGCTGTTTTTATTAGTCATACATTTCTCTAGTAAAAAGAGTTATAAGTATATATATATTTGTACAATGGGAGATTTATAAGGATTACCTGTAATATGTTTTGCAGCTGTTAACTGTATTCTGATCAGTCATTTATTGAAAGTGTTCTTCCCATATGTCCCTGGGCAGTCTTCTAAGACCAGGTGTGTGGAAAAGCAGGTGGCACTCTGAGAATAAATAGAGACTAGCAGTCAGCCACACCTGGTGATTTGAACCTAAACCCCCTCTGATTATCTCCATTACGCGAGTCACTGGTCCATGCTCCCATAATGCCACTCGACCAAACTATAGTCTTTTCTCTGACCTAATCCCCCCTGCCTTTCTGGCTAGTGGGAGTCAGTCTGAACTTTGATGTCTAGTGACGGAGAACAAATACCTGCTCTCTGCTGAAGGCAGGACTTGATTTCTCCACCTCCGCAGGTTTACCCAGCCCTCCCCGCTATGACCTGACATTAAATACACAAGGACTGAGGGCAAGAGGTGTTGATCTGATTTGAAATTGAGGCCTCCGTGAGTAACAATCTGAGACAGGCCTCAAGAGGCTGTTTTTAACTTTAATAGATGGACACCACAAACACTTGGCGAAGAAGCAGGAAATGAATAAATTTAGGAAATGTTTTTCCGAAGTAATTCTATGCACAGAGCTTTTATCATGTCTGTCAGTATGAATAATGATGAGCCAGACACACTATGTCTTTGTGTCTGGAGAAGCAAAAATGCAATATAACAATGAATAAATTCACAGTTGGTTCCTTATAGAAAAGACTGTATGCAATTGCGAATTCAATTTGGGATCATGTATGCATTTGCATTCGTTTCAATGGCTGTTGCATACTATAATGAAATATTATCAATGTTTGTTGGTTGCACATCATTTAATTTAGTCAGAATACGTAACTACTTTTGGATGGCCGTCAATGGAGAAAGATGCTTTTTGGTGCAGCGGACAATGAGGTCATGCTAACTAGTTAAAGTTTGACATCTTGATCATTTTATTTGCTCATATATGTTATTGTTCATGTGCATTTTGATGGCTAATTGATTTTTGAATAATGTGTAAATTGCAATGTTTCCAGGCACCTTTTAGGTCATCTTCACTTTATTAAAGGGAAAGTTTACTGGAAAATAAAGATTGTCATAATTTTCTCTAAACAGACAGACTTGCTTCTGTGAACTACATATTTTAACTGTTTTTATCCATATTCAATAGGACTCAAAATAGTCAAACTCCAAAAAGGATGCTACATGTAAAAGTAATAACATTTTTATTTGACTAGTGTCACCATGTTTGTTTTTTGGTTTGATTTTGTTTGGAACAACATGAGGGTAAGTAAATGATGAAATAATATGAATTATCCCTTGATTTGATGAGATTTGGTTTCTAATGAGTTTGAGAAGTCAGATGTCAAAGGTCATGCCAGTTTTGTCATGTGACAGGGCTTTTACTGTTTAACAGAGGAACATTTCACATCTTGAGATGGGTCTGCCACATATTAAAATATGCTCCTAAATTCTGATTATACATAAGAGCTATTCAATTCAAGTTTATTTGTATAGCGCTTAAAATGATACAAATCATTGCAAATCAACTTTACAGAAAATTAAGTTTCTACAATATATTTAGTAGTAGCTTATCAGTGGTGACTGTCAGTTAATGTACATATGGCAGAAATGTACGGGAAAAATCAATTAAAGATGTAATCAAACAGACGATGAACACTATTAACAGCAATTATTATATGATGCAATCAAACTTATAGCAAAATTTGGTAGTTCTGTATGTTGTTTCAGGGTTGGCATCATCTGAGGTCCTCTGAGGGATTGGCATCATCTCTTCTCAGGTGTTCTGGATCCAGACTGAAGCTTGTGTAAATGGCAAAAACAGAGAAACAAATAGAGACATAATTAGCGTAGCTGCTGTTCCAACCAAGCAAAATTGATTTGTTTAACTCAGGCTAAAGAATAATAACGATATAACTGCAGTACGAGATTATGAGATGCATTATTTGAATGCTTGGCCAAAGAGATGTGTCTTTAATCTAGATTTAAACAGAGAGAGTGTGTCTGAACCCCGAACGTTATCAGGAAGGCTATTCCAGAGTTTGGGAGCCAAATGCGAAAAAGCTCTACCTCCTTTAGTGGACTTTGCTATCCTAGGTACTACCAAAAGTCCAGAGTTTTGCGACCTTAGGGAGCGTGATGGATTGTAGCGTGGTAGAAGACTAGTTAGGTACGCAGGAGCTAACCCATTAAGGGCCTTACAGGCAAGTAATAATATTTTGTAACTGATACGGAACTTAATAGGTAGTCAGTGCAGAGACTGTAAAATTGGGGTAATATGATCATATTTTCTTGACCTGGTAAGGACTCTAGCTGCTGCATTTTGGACTACCTGTAGCTTGTTTATTTAGGGTGCAGGACAACCACCTAGCAGTGCATTACAATAGTCCAGTCTAGAGGTCATGAATGCATGAACTAGCTTTTCTGCATCAGAAACAGGTAACATGTTTCGTAGCTTGGCAATGTTTCTAAGATGGAAGAATGCTGCTTTTGTAACATGGG
>NW_015505214.1:1126646-1189945 GCF_001515645.1 Sinocyclocheilus grahami | reverse complement strand
AATTATTGGTCATTCAATCTTTTACATTTTTAACACACTCTGTTAGCTTAGATAATTTAGAAGTTTCATCTGGTCTTGTTGAGATATATAGTTGAGTATCATCAGCATAACAGTGGAAACTAATCCCGTATTGTCTAATAATATTACCAAGGGGCAACATATATATTGAAAATAGCAGAGGACCTAGGACAGATCCTTGTGGCACTCCATACTTTACTGGTGATAATTGAGATGACTCCCCATTTAAGTAAACAAAGTAGTAGCGATCAGACAGGTAGGGTCTAAACCATCTTAAAGCCTGCCCTTGAATACCCATATAGTTTTGTAATCGATCTATGAGTATGCCAAGAGCTATAGGATCGTCTGTCTCAAATTCTTTACTCCTCCGCAATAGAGACACTTAGACTCTTTGAGGGGAAAAATAGCAAGCTTTATTTCAACAAAGCAAAAGCACTAGAAAAAGCAATTTTATTACACTTCCATTCTTTTATATCTTATTCAACCTGAAAGCCATGCAACTTTATATGATCTTTTCCCATTAGAATGATTGAACCAACTGCCATGTGTTTTTGACTTCCCACTTTAGCAGTGAAAATGTTCATAAAGGATCTAATGAGAGCTGTATGTTTTGTGTCAATAGTGAATTAGACCGTGACAAATGAAATCAGTGTAAAAAGCCAGACGGCTCGGGTTGGTGGAGCGGTTCCGCGCCTGTCAATGACAGGATGTGACACGTGTGGAAACGCGTACACATTTGTTTGACTGCAACACCTGCCACATGAAGGCACTCAGACTGCAAAAGTAGGAGTGAGTGCTGACAGTTTACATTCACATTCATACAGACCGACAACAATGCTGTTAATTACTTTTGACAATTTTTTCTCCTTTATGCAGTCCCATCAATGCACTCAATCAAAATCAATTCTGTAATTTCCCCCAAAAGGTCTCCATTATTTACACTGTTCAGAAAGCTGATCTAATAAATGTGGTTTAACAAGCTGCAAGCTACTCAACAGTAGTTAAGAGGGCAGAAAATACTGAAATGAAAATACTGTCATTTATTTTTAACTGTTTATCTTCTGTGGAACAGAAAATATTTTTTTTATTTAATATATCTTTGTTTATTTGTTCATACAATGAAAGTCAATAGGGTCCAGTGTTGTTTTGGAACCCACTGACTTTCATTATACTTACAAAAATAGTTGAAACATCCTTCAAAATGTTTTATTTTGTGTTCCATAGAAGAAAGTAAGTCATATGGATTTGAAATGACAGAAGGGTGAGTAAATTAAATAATTTTTATTTTGGGTGAAACTATCTCTTTAAGCCACATTAAAGACACAATCTACTAACAAAAATAGGTAATGGTGAAGGGGCAATGCTTCTTAATGTTAATGTTCTTATCCAATTGCACTTGTTGAAAGAACAGTAATTTTTTCCTTTGCAAACAAAATATGTATCTCATTTTGGGTAATTGTACCACTGGGGCATGTACATTTACTCAAAATAAAATTAATAAAACTAGCAAAAATGTTTTAACCCAATACTTAATCCTCTAGATAAATAAACATGCAATGCAATATTTTTCTGGGAGTTTTACTTTTGTGTGATGATTCAAATGAAAAGACAAATCATGTTTTGACCCAAGCCACTAAAATGATGACACAGATATAAATGAATCAGACGTTTCAACCTTACTTGAGAGTGATGGCATTATTAGAGAGTAGATTTGATACACTTGACTCTTCTCTATTAATGTACATTTGATTATACTTTTCCTAGTCAACAGAAGCGCTGTTGTGGAGTTGAATTGACATTGTGTATTGCAGTGCTTTGTCATGCTAACCCACTAAAGCTTGTTTTTTTGAAAAGTGACACTATGCACTGCAAATATTGATTTCTTAAGTATTTCTAGTTATTTTTCAGTTAAAATGTCTAAAAATAAACCTAATTGTTTTCATAATTTATGTACAGAATATAAGTTTATTTTGTCTAACTGCACAGACAGATTTCACTTGTTTATTTATTCTTAAAACAAGTGAAAAAAAAATCTGCTAGTGCTTTAATAATTTCATCATCCATTACAGGGGTGTGCAATATCATGATTTTTGATCGTCGATGATTAAAATGTCTCCACGATCTGCTTTTAAAGAAATATCATAGTATCGTGCTACAGCGCACATTCTATTGATTGCAGTTCTGGTGCCTCTCTCTCAATATACTGAACAACGCAACATACACATTTACATCAAATGTTAACTCAGCTGTAGAGTTAAACACACGGAACACTGCACTTATTCGCAATCACAAAAGTACATTATTTGCATGTGCTTTAAAGCTTTGCCAGCTTTAAAACACATGCTTCTGACATGTGTTTTTTTCTGAGCGCGTACACCTGAAGTGCGCGCACCCTAAAAAGCCTGTCAAACAAGTTATCTTTTTTGTCTGATTGCACTAATACTGTCAAAAATACAGAAGGTTTACATATAAACACAGTTGCTTATGTCTAAAGTGAAAGTAAACAGTTGAGACAAAAACAGATGCATGCCTGTATATTAGATGTGTGCAGGTCTTAAAGTGACAGCAGTCTAATAGTACTCAACATGCTGCCGCTTGTCATTAAAGGGATAGATCAACCAAAAATAATAATTATTTCATATTTACTCACTTTTATGTTGTCCCAAACCTGTATTATTTTCTTTTTTGTGCTGAACACACAACATATATATTTTGAAGAATGTGGGTAACCAAACTGGTCCCCATTGACTTAGATATGACTTGCTAAGTCACTTGGGACCAGAAACTATACCCACATTCTTCAAAATAACTTTTATGTTCAACAGAAGAAAGATACTCATTCAGGTTTAAAACATCTCGAGAGTGAGTAAAGGATGACAGAATATTCTTTTTTGGGTGAGCTATTCTTTAAGAAACTTTACTTTTCCTTGTGTCAAGTGTTTCTTGGGTATTTTTATCTAAATCAAGAGACTTTTCCATCATTTAATTTTTTCCCAAGTACCTCACACAAGTAGTCTTTGGTTAAGTCAATGTGAGGACTTGTAATGAAGACGAATCCTCAACAGTTCCACTGAGAGACTTAGTGAAACATCTTCAGGTTTTTACAAGCATCTCCATGGCAATGAGTGCTTCTGGGTTGTTGGTTTTTTATTTTTTATTTGAAGAGATGTATGTGAGGGCCAGGTGTTTGTCTGCATCCCCTCAGACTTTCTTCAGTGTTAATCCACTGCAGTCTCCCAAGTAATCCCATGAACCTCTTCTCCGCCACCGAACGAGGGCATAAATTACTTAAAGGCATTACAACTAGGGAGAGCATGGTGCGGCTTTTTATTCACACACACACACACACACACACACACACACACACACACACACACACACACACACACACACTCACTTGTTCACTCTCTTATTCTCTCCCTTCAGCTTCTCTCTATGTCATCTAGTTATTGCCCTGATGTAACTATTGACATTGGATAAGCCGCAATGGAATATCAAGCTAAATGAAGTGCTCTGCTGGGTGGGAAGGCAGAGAGGGAGGGATCGCTGGAAGATTAGCTTGTTTTGGATTCAGCATTTGCAGTCGGAGACCCATAACCATCAAGAGGAGAGATGACAAGGTGCGAGGAATCGGTTTTGTATGATGATTTCATGCTGAGCGAAGGAGGTAGTGCTTTCATACGAAACTCATAAAGAAGGATTAAAGAGATTACAGAGCAATGCCAGACTCAGTGGGACAGCACAACAATCTAACCTCTATTTTTAAATTCATATCTCCCTTTTTCTAATGGATGGAGTGAGAATGGCTTCATCATCCTGGAGGAACCATAACTTATCATCAAAGCTGATGGGCAATGAGATATTCTTCCAAATGTCAGTGGGCCAGTGACAAATAAGACTGTCAACAATAAAGGAAAAGAAACATCTTTTGAAAATCTAGTTTAAAACGCAAGCTGCGTTTTTAGGAATTTACTCTTTGTATTCATTTCATGTGGTTTTATAAAACACTACTTTTTACTACTTTCAATGTTTAAATTTGACTCGACTCTACATTCTTTTAATAGAACTGTCCTAATATCACAATGAATGATGCTTTATTGCTTTATACACATCCGTTGGCTCATAAAAATAGGTGTGTTCATGTATGTATGGTTTGCATTTTCATATATTTTTGAACAAACAAAAATGAATAAAAAATAGTTGGGCAGCACTTCACTGACCCTATGTTTATAGACATTGACTTTTCTTCAGAGTCAGTGTTATGTCCTACACACATCAACATGTGGATGGTTCTGCTCTCACACAAAAGCCTTACACTTTGATCTACTGTTGACAGGCTTATATATCTATAGTCAACCATCTCTTCTCCTATTAGTCTAGTTTGCATTTTATCTGACAGACAAGGTGCTGCAACAGCGGTACTCAGCTTTACAGTTAGTTTGTTGAGTTTGAATTGGAAACTTCTTGCCACCAGCGAGTGCTTGATGTGTGATGCTAATGAGAACGAGTTTCAATGAGTGTGCCTTCAGTCCTGGGGAAGCTTGGAGATCATGCTGAGCTGTCAGACTACTTGTTTTGAAAGCCAAGAAAACACGATTCAGTCTCTTTTCTCTCCAAATCATGCCTGTCACATATACAGTATGTTTACAGAGCATTCACCAGGCGATGCTTCTCGTTTTTCAGCGATGCATCCTGTTGACTCTAAATGTAAAAGCATCATGCTATTTTGAGCGATTTCTTTTTTCGTTCAGCTTTCACGCTGCTCTGTATGATTCTGTGCAGCTGTGCTCATTTGATTAAAAAGAGTTGTTCAGTGGCCAAACCCTAATAAGACAAATAGTCCTATTTCAGAAACATCAAGCATCTCTTGGCAGAGAGGCAATTGGTTTTGTAATTTTAGGTTTGAAATGCGAGTTGGCGAAATCAATGTCATTAAGAAAATTGTTGCTGTGGCAGGATGACATAACAGAGAGAGGGAGTTTAATCGCTTTTCTCCAGTGACCCAGGCAAACATGAAAGTGTCCAAGAATTTTGGGTTGATTTAAAAAATATATATATTTTACTTCATTTTCTGAAAGCTATCAAACTTAATTTTGTGAAATGTTTTGTTTGAAAAGTTTTATATTTCTTTTACAAATGCTACTTTTGTTATATTATCCAAATATATTACTTGTTGTCATAAGAGTCCATGTTTAACACTAGAACCGCCACGGGGTAAATTTTTACCCGTGGCTGTTTTTAAAACGTATATAAAATATTTTTAATAAAACATTCAAGTCTCCCAGTCACTGACTTTTACTAAATTTGTGTGATTTACAATCCCCTGTTGTTAAAAACTGTTTAGATAAAACCAGATCAAAAAACGGGGCATTTATACCTATAAGCGCCAGTGCGGGTCAGATTTACCCACTATATAAAGCCTGTATGTTCGTGCTGCTTATGTTTTAACAGTAGGCCTACATTACTAGGCAACACCTTTCACTCACTGAATTAGTGGTTATCAGTTTCATAAATAAAGACAAAATGAGTAAAAGACGGGTCAGATTTACCCACTATATAAAGCCTGTATGTTCGTGCTGTCATTTTCGTGCTGCTTATGTTTTAAGAGTAGGCCTACATTACTAGGCAACACCTTTCACTCACTGAATTAGTGGTTATCAGTTTCATAAATAAAGACAAAATGAGTAAAAGAAGGCGATTTATGAATGCTGAAGAGGTATAAGAAGCACTAAATGCCATGAGCGATGGAGAGTCTGATGGTGGGGAGATAAGTAAAGCTTCCTGTCAGCTCAGCATCTGACGGCGATCATCATATTTAGACGTTTTATCCTAATGTTACTCATAATTGTTCAAAATTTTGATTACTTATTTAATTTTTGTTTTGCCATTTCTATCGTATATTGTTCGCTTCTGTGATGCTATTTATTCTAGTCTGCCTGTTTCCTGAAGAAAAAAATCCGATCCGATCTAATGAATAAAACCTTTTTTTTATTACCCGAAGTTGGTGTTCTTCTTCTATAATTCAAATGATAAATGATATAACTAAACAAATTAATAATTAATTAGGTGAAGCTGTGCGCTTGAATTTGTCATTGCAAATATGTATTTACTCCCTTCTAATTCTCGTTGTCAGTGCAGGCTTGTTTAGCTTAATATTGACCGTTATGAAAAGTGACTAGTGTAGCCTGCATAAAAAAGTCTTGAACATAAAACAACAGGACAAAAATATAGTTGATGACTAGACATAATCATTTCATGACTCTAGACACTTCTTTGTGAAGACAGTAGCATAATACAGTGAAATAAAATGTTCATTAGCCATTCAAAAACAGCTGTCATGTGCGTGGGTAAAATTTACCCGTTGGCGCTTTTAGGTATACAGCGACCCCTGGCGGTTCTAGTGTTAAGGATGCATTAAATTGATCATTGACAGTAAACACTTATACTAATTTTTAATAAATTATATTTCAAATAAATAATGTTCTTTTAAACTTACTAAGATTCCTGAAAGAATTAATTAGTTTTTACTAGTACATAGTTTCCACAAAAATGGAAATCTCTTTTCAACATTGATAATAATATGGAATGTTTCTTGAGATTTTCTAGAATTTTTTCTCAAGCATTATATGATGCTGATCGGAGTCCAGATTTATGGCTGCTGAAAATTCAGCTTTACCATCACTTTAATAAATTATATTTTCAAATATAAAACAGTTATTTTAAATTGTAGTATTTCAATAGTTTATACTGTATTTTTGATCAAATAAATGTAGCCTTGGTGAGCATAAAAGACTTCTTTCAAAAACATGAAGAAATCTTAGATTACGTTAGTGAATGTTATATGTTATTTTTATAATTCCTTTAGTCAGTTGCACACAGACATACACAGACAGCACATGGAAATAAACAATGTTATTGAAGAATGCTTTTCATTCTTAGTCATTTTATTTTAACACTGGTGACACACTGACAATGGACTACATAATTCTGTCTTCCTAGATAATAGCTTGATATTATTGTAATGAATAGATTGCCATTAGTTTTTACTAGTACATAGTTTCCACAAAAATGGAAATCTCTTTTCAACATTGATAATAATATGGAATGTTTCTTGAGATTTTCTAGAATTTTTTTCTCAAGCATTATATGATGCTGATCGGAGTCCAGATTTATGGCTGCTGAAAATTCAGCTTTACCATCACTTTAATAAATTATATTTTCAAATATAAAACAGTTATTTTAAATTGTAGTATTTCAATAGTTTATACTGTATTTTTGATCAAATAAATGTAGCCTTGGTGAGCATAAAAGACTTCTTTCAAAAACATGAAGAAATCTTAGATTACGTTAGTGAATGTTATATGTTATTTTTATAATTCCTTTAGTCAGTTGCACACAGACATACACAGACAGCACATGGAAATAAACAATGTTATTGAAGAATGCTTTTCATTCTTAGTCATTTTATTTTAACACTGGTGACACACTGACAATGGACTACATAATTCTGTCTTCCTAGATAATAGCTTGATATTATTGTAATGAATAGATTGCAGTAATATTAAAACTTAATTAGCAAGAACAAATATCTAACAGCTGTCATGTGCGTGGGTAAAATTTACCCGTTGGCGCTTTTAGGTATACAGCGACCCCTGGCGGTTCTAGTGTTAAGGATGCATTAAATTGATCATTGACAGTAAACACTTATACTAATTTTTAATAAATTATATTTCAAATAAATAATGTTCTTTTAAACTTACTAAGATTCCTGAAAGAATTCATTAGTTTTTACTAGTACATAGTTTCCACAAAAATGGAAATCTCTTTTCAACATTGATAATAATATGGAATGTTTCTTGAGATTTTCTAGAATTTTTTTCTCAAGCATTATATGATGCTGATCGGAGTCCAGATTTATGGCTGCTGAAAATTCAGCTTTACCATCACTTTAATAAATTATATTTTCAAATATAAAACAGTTATTTTAAATTGTAGTATTTCAATAGTTTATACTGTATTTTTGATCAAATAAATGTAGCCTTGGTGAGCATAAAAGACTTCTTTCAAAAACATGAAGAAATCTTAGATTACGTTAGTGAATGTTATATGTTATTTTTATAATTCCTTTAGTCAGTTGCACACAGACATACACAGACAGCACATGGAAATAAACAATGTTATTGAAGAATGCTTTTCATTCTTAGTCATTTTATTTTAACACTGGTGACACACTGACAATGGACTACATAATTCTGTCTTCCTAGATAATAGCTTGATATTATTGTAATGAATAGATTGCAGTAATATTAAAACTTAATTAGCAAGAACAAATATCTAAAGGACAATTTAGAATCGGACAGATTTATAGAAAAGTGAAGGAGGGAGACAAAGAAATGGGCAAATGTTAGAGAAAAAGAGAAAAGGGGAGAGACTGCAGCAAATCGTTCGCTATCCTGCCAAGTAATGATTCAGACCGCTCCTTCTGAGCCTTGGATCCACATTGACTGGTCATCTTAAATCAAGATCTTGTGCTTTGCCTGAATTGTGTGCTGCCTTTGCAACCTTGCCCTGGAGGAAATCAAACCCCCCCTTCCCTTCGAGCTATCATCCCCCTGACCAATTCCCTCACACAAATTATTGACAGCTCAAAATAATGGATTGCTTCACCTCTAAGCCTATCAGACGGCAACTGAGCCTGTCAGGCCAGTGATGTGGCGTATTTATACTTTGGCTCCACGCTGCAATGGACACTGACCCTACGTTGGGCGCCATGTGCTTTAAATGCTTACACTTAATCAATGACACGTGACGCAGCAAGGCTACGGTTGTGGAAGTGCACGGTGGCAGAAATATGATGGAGATGGTAAAACACTAGGGAGGAATGTTCCCAGAATTCCAGAGTGTAGGCACTGACCACTAATTTCTTAGTGGGGATCTTATAAATGGCGATTGCAAAACCCCAAGTGAGATTTTGTGAATAGAATTTATGTCTGTAAAGTGAATTCAGCACAGAGGAGTGAGCATGATGCCACAATATGTCTACAGCTGAAGATTCTCTACTAGTAAATGGGATTTGCACATGAATCTGGTTGTTTATCCTGCTAATGTTCAGTTGCAGGATGTTTCCTTGAGTATAATGGAAGGAATGGATTATACTCGAGGCACAGATTTGTCCTAGTAAAAAGACAATAGTTCTATTACTGGAGAAAATCTATATATGTTTTTTTGCTTATGCTGAGGCTGTTTCAGGACTATGTGGAAGCAGAAGACACAGATGTGTCATGATGGGGGTGTGGAAAAGCAGTAGATCTGTCTGGGTAATTAGTCTATGATGAGTGCAAAGTGACAGGCTGACTGGTGAGAGGGTTCACTCTGCTGCCTGGTACATGGAAGGGATGTCGGGGTGACTGGTGTCTTGCTTAAAATTAAAAGTCCTAAACTAAACTAAACTCCTCAAGTACTCAAGTTAGCCTATCAGAATGTTAAGAATGGCTCTGCAGGTGTCATGGTTAGTTGACAGGAACATTCTCTCTATTGGGTATAATGATGTTACTGTTATACAGGTGTCAAACGATTGCTCTTCTCTAATTTTTGCAAAAATTGGTCATTTAGAGATCATGATAACCATATAGAAGCCCATTTCTGTCACTGATAAAAAAAATAAAAAAAGGTAATTACGACTTTTTTCTCGCAATTGCGAGTTTGTATCTTACAGTTCTGACTTTTTTCTTAGAATTACGTAGTACAAACTCGCAATTCTGACGTTTTTTTCTCAGAATTGTCAGATATAAAGTCAAAATTGCAAGATATAAACTCTCAATTCTGAGAAATGAAGTCAGAATTGTGAGATGTAAACTCACAATTCTGACTTTTTTCTCAGAATTGTGATATAAACTCAGTTGCAAGTTCTAAAGTCAGTATTGCATGATATAAACTCGCAATTGTGAGAAAAAAAACTGAGAATTGCGTTCTGAATACTGAGAAAGAAATTCAGAATTGCGAGATATAAACTCGCAAAAATGGGTCATTTAGAGATCATGATAACCATATAGAAGCCCATTTCTGTCACTGATAAAAAAAAATAAAAAAAGGTAATTACGAAAAGGTAAAAACTCGCAATTCTGACGTTTTTTTCTCAGAATTGTCAGATATAAAGTCAAAATTGCAAGATATAAACTCTCAATTCTGAGAAATTAAGACTTTTTTTTCTCAGAATTGTGATATAAACTCAGTTGCAAGTTCTAAAGTCAGTATTGCATGATATAAACTCGCAATTGTGAGAAAAAAAACTGAGAATTGCATTCTGAATACTGAGAAAGAAATTCAGAATTGCGAGATATAAACTCACAGTTCTGACTTTTTTTTCTCAATTGCAAGTTATTAGGTCAGAATTGTGAGATATAAACTCACAATTCGGAGAACATATCAGTCTTTTTCCCCCTCAGAATTGGACTTTATAACTCGCAATTGCGAGTTTATATCTCACAAATCACAAACTCGCATTTGCGAAAAAATCCACAATTCGCAATTCTGACTTTCTCACAATTGCGAGTTTATATTCTGCTATTCTGACTTTAGAACTCACAATTGTGAGTTTATATCATGCAATTCTGAGAAAAAAAGTCAGAATCACGAATTTGTATTATGCAATTCTAATGTAAACTTACAATTGCGAGAAAAAAAATCACAAATACCTGGAAACGGGCTTCCATACAACATTGATCATATTAACATATGACCACCATATTTATCTATCAGTGTTCAACATTCAAAATTCACTTTCTTTCATCTCACTGCTGGCCTTGTATTCAAGGACATTTGTTTAATGAGAACACAGTCAGCAGTCGTGTCTCATCATGCTTTTGCTTCACAATGTCTGCTGACTCAGAGTTTCATCTCTCCTCATTTACGGCTAAATTAACAAGTCATTTGACTATGGGGTAACAAGCAGTGTGTTTGAGATGCTGTCAGTCTAAATGATCAGTTTGGCTCAACTGTAGAAAGTTTCAGATGAGACAGACCCCCTGAGTCTATAGAATAATCAACCTCTGTTGTGCTGGTTCTTACTCATACAGACACAGATGGAGTCACTTCATTTATGTTCCAATTGGTTTTTCATGCAGAGCTGGAGATGTAATATAAAGATTAGCATGGGCCAAAGCCCAGTTTTCACACTGTTTGCTCACGTAACACCTCCAAATGTGCACACACTGTACAATGTACTGTAAAGAATAATTTTTTAATCAGTATTTTGGCTTGTTTTCCAATAAAAGTTGATATAATGAAATGCCTTTGTATATAACAGTATGTTATACATTGGAAAAAAAACAACATATATTATTATATGTTTTTATGTATATTTTTGAGATGTGTACACTCATCTCTTGTATTCAAGGGGTAAGAAAAATGTTATTACCTTTTACTTGATGGTTACACCAAATTACATATTTGGAGTCACTGAACTGAAACTTTTCTTTTTTACGAAGCTAACACAAATAAAAGAGTACATTTCTAAATACCTAAAATATTTTCTTTTCTGTTATCCGTCAAACCCAGACTTGCCCCTCAGACTTCCATTGGTCACTACAAGAACTGGTTTCCACTGCTCCAGAGTCCCACTTTTACGCACCATGCACCTCAGCGCTCAGTGGACCTGCTCTGACTTTATATACTCTTTTGCCCTGTGACTGAATTTCTGCTGTCCCTAAATGCTTCCACTTTTCTATAATACCACTTACAGTTGACCATGGGATAGTAGGGATGACATTTCATGAACAGACAAAATCACTGAACTTTTCAGAATGACAGATTTTTTTTCCACAAATGTCTGTAATTGCTTACTGCATGGCTAGGTGCTTGAATTAAGATATCTGTGACAATGGGTCTGATTGAAATAACTCTCAATACTTTAGTCCATATAGATAATTTGTCATTAAATCTTAAAGCATGTAAAAATGATTTGCCAGTGGGGCAAAAATAAAATACACTCAATTCAAGATATATTCTCATAGAATAAGTCATTTTACCTTATTCAATATTACTTCTCAGGTAAAACTAGTTTAAAGGATGTATAAATTACAAATATACTGATTAAGAGAATGATTTTATACCCTGTGCATTGCTTGATTACTTCCTGCTTATTAATCTAAATCGGCACGTGTACCCCCATGGATATTATAATTGTATTGTACTCCTAGTGTAAATTCTGCTTACTCCCAGCAGAAATAAATGAGACCTCCGGTAGGACCCTTAATAGTCTTAGCAGAGCAGCAGCGCTGTTGGACAGGCCTGATACTGTGGTACTGAAGAGCCCACGGCCGGGACCTCCACGGTGGAGCAGAATGTTAATTAAGAGAGTGGGAGGATGGATCAAGCTGGCTAATTAGAGCGAGTAGATGCAGAGAGAGAAAGAAAGAGAGCGAGTAGCGCAGAAGAGTGTCCTTTACTGAAGGGTGTAAGGCTGGGCAGTAATTAGGATAGTAACACCCATGCAACACATCAGAGAGGGAGAGAGAGAAATACAAAGCATGCCACCATCCACTCTTGGTGCCCTGCCACCATTTAAACAATATCTGCACCGCCTCATCCTCTATTGCCAATGTCATTAGGCAAATTAGAAATATCAATAGTAATACGCCATAGTGTTAAAGCAGAACTTCCTTATGGAGGAAGGCCACCTCGGGCTAAGCCTGGCTGCCCACATATATGGTTTATTAATTGCATATTGATTGGCTGGATTCCACAGCGTCGGAATGTACTAATGCATGATGACGCCTGCAAATGGTCCATTCTCTGCTCTGTGGCGTTTGAGGGTGAGAGAGAAGCTTTAGCGGGCAAGTTGAGCTGGTATTGATGATTGAGTTAGACAGATTAATATATCTAGATTATAGCAGGTCATATATAATGGCCTTGTAAGGGTAAAGAGCACCCAAGGTGAAATGAGAACATCCCCGGTGTGGTCTGATGAATGCCTTTAGCCTCTATATGATGTGAACTTTAACCTCTGTTTACCCTTTATGGATGTGTTTAGTTGTGGGTCTCTTTGTGTGCATTACACTGACTCTATGATGCATATTATATACAAAAAATATGAAGAGCTGTCTGAAATGGCCAGTTCTAATATGACTGTCTAGCGTTCTGCTACATTTTATACAATATATATTCTTTTTTATTTCTGTGCAAGTCTTTACTTGAGACTGAGACCAGACCCCTCAAGGCTGAGATCCAGACCAAGGCTTGTCAGTTTAAGAACAAGGCTACATGTTTTAATGAGCTTGATAACAGCACTCATTTCAAAACACTCAGTATTTGTTTTCTCTTCATTTAAAAAAAATAAATAAATATATATATATATATATATATATATTATATATATATATATATATAAAAAAACAGAAATTCAACATACATTGTAATAAAATGATTAAATAACAATATAAACTATTGTAAATAATCATAAACTATGAATTTACATGGACAAAGATAAAAAAAAACACATAAGTTATTAAACTGTGTAAAGACTAATCAAAAGTTCCCCAAACCCAGATTGAGATGCCAGGAGAACCAGACCAAGAGTAATTCTTGACCACCACAAGATCTAGACCAATATTTTGTGTCAGAATAAACTGAGACCATTATTCTGTGTCATTGTTGGAACAGTTATTCACTCGTCGGTTCATATGATGTTTCCTTTATACTGTATATATATATTATATATGTATATTCTAATGTATAAAATTTAAAAAAAGACAACTTATTAAGAAATATTTAAATATTTATAATTATTTATTTACTAGAAATAAAACTAGTTATTTCTTCATGTTTTTCTCTAACCAAATATGTAAATAGCATTTTTTGAGAAATATTCCAATAGTTTCTTCATGTTTTTCTCTTATCAGACTAAAATGACAAGTTATTTAAAAAAAATTCCAGTTGTTTTTCATGTTTTTTCTCTAATTAAAATTTGAGGAAAGGTTTCCTGATAATATTGTTTTGCAATCAGTTCATATTTTTTTCTTATGTGTACTCAGTATCACTGTCTTTTGTAATATCCCTTTAATAAACAAAAGCAAGTTCCTTAATGTCATCATCATCCAGAAAGTGACATTATTTTGGTGACAAAACAAGCAGCATAAACATCTGTCTGTGAGTATAAGCACAAAACATTACAAAATCCATCCGATCTTTTGCCATTAGTTGGTTTGTCTTGATAAGGAAGCTAATTCTCAAACCCTCACTACAAAACATTAGCTCTGCATTTCCATCCTGTTAATTTTGTTGCCATAGTATAAATACAGCCTTTAACTTGAGCGTATTCATTTAAGTTCCTGTAACCCTGTTGTGAATTCAGCTCACATCCCAGCATTCCTATCTGCATGAGCGAGAGTGTGTACATGTTAGCAACGGGCCAAAGTGAAGCTTTAGCCGACTGCAGATTGTTTCTTCTTTATCTGGCAGGTCTAATCCAGTGTGTGCTTGTGTGTCTGTGTTTGTATGCGTGTGTGTTGTGTGTTGACTCTCCATTAAGCCGGTCCAGAACTGTTTGCTTTGTTTATCAGGTAGCTACAGGCTCGACTCACTGCACACACAGCCACTACACACACAGCGCTCTGTCACTCTTACCCACAGTGACAATACACAAGACATCCATCTCTCAAACAGCAGCACAAAGCCCAAAATATAACTGGAACTGGGTATTTTTGTACTCACAGGCACTTATATCAAAGGCTTAACCACATTGGCCCCCAGTAATACCTGGTGCCGTTAGCACCGGTGTTTTATTTTGCTAATACTGTCTGTACATGTAGGTAAACTGCCCTTGGGTCTCGCTGCTGTCAGCGGTGCAGAGGTTGATGGGATTGTTCTGTCAGAGGAGTCATAGAGCACATCAAGCTCATTCTTCAGCTCTCTTATTACCTCAGAGGTAACCCGTTTACTCCCATCCCACCTCCTCTTCCCCCTGCGCCGCCCTCTCCTCCGTCTTCAGGACACCACATTGCAGCCGCAAACACGATTCCACCTCTGCCGAGTCATTCTTAATGCTCCCTTAGTGTCTCTTTTTGTCATCTTCTCTCTTATCCTTGCTCTGGCATGCAGACGCACATATATTTTCCCACAGGCGAGTGGGAGCCGCCGCAATACGTACCGATATGAGCTAATAAAACTTATCCTATCAAACTTCATGTTCTCCCAAATCACTGCCAGAGGTTTCACGCTAAATTGAAGGAGGATCTATATACCGGCGTCTTTTTTTTTTATTGCCATCTCCACAAAATGCCTGTTCCACGCTTTTCATTTGAAAAGTGTGGCAGGGAAAAGCAATCCCTTTTTCCTTTTATCTCTTGCCTCTGTCAGCCTAAGTGGAGTTGACACTCAAGTACAAGCTGCAAGAGAGGCCAAGAAGAGCGTTTTAGCATCGAGAAGTCTCAGCTTGTGAGTATGTATGTGTGCTACCTAGAGATTAGCCTTCAATTCGGAGATGCTGACGCAGCAAAATTCCCAAATAAGAAGTTTGCATTCGCAGCGCATTTGTTTTGGTGCGTGTCTGTGATGTGTTCAAGGATATTGCTGCATCAGATTTTTGCATCTCTTTTTTTGTCTTTGAGAATCAGAGTGTGTGTTTAGATGGATGGTTAAAAGTCTGATGAGTTTTTCTCATGCGGTCTGAAATGCATCACTGTCTGAGTGTGTGTTTGGGACTTTGCATACACTATCATTCAAAGGTTTAGGGTTGCAGTAATGTTGGGAACTGATATTACAAGTTCAAATAAATGTTTTCTATTTTAATATTTTAAAATGTAGTTTATTCCTGTGATGGTAAAGTTGGGTTTTCAGCATCATTACTCCAGGCGTCAGTGTCACATGATCCTTCTGAAAGTAAATCTAATTAGCTGATTTAGTGCTCAAGAAACATTTCTTGTCAGTGTTGATAATGCTGATAATTATTTTTGTGGGAACTGATTTCAGTTTTTTAAGGAGCTGATGAATAGAAAGTTCTAAAGAAAACATTTTTGTAACATTATACATGTCTTTACTATCACTCTTGATCAATCTGATGCAGTTTGGCTGGTAAAAAAACTAACAAAAAAAAACTTACTGACCCCAAACATTTGATCAGTAGTGTATATACAGTATGTAAACCTTTAATTTAAATATGCTGCTTTCAAGTCATGTCGGAATAATAATTAGCAGCTGAACACCTCCACAGTCATAATTACCAGTGAGAAACTTTCACAAACAGACTTTCATGATTTAAGCAGAATTGTTTTGGTTATAAGTTGTATTTGTATGCATTTTCTGAACTGTTGATGAGGAATAGTGACAAATGTTCTTGACAGAAAAAACAACATAATTATCAAACTACATATAAATCAAGAATAAAGTAGAATCTGCATATTAAATAACATTAAGTTCAATGAAACACAAGGCTTAGTCCAATATCAACTTTTCCTTGTCTTTTCTGGAATACATTTTTCCAAACTACATTTTCCATCACACCTGTTTGAGCACCAAAACATCCAGTTTTTTAAAACCAAAATCACATCACTGCAAAGAATACTTTCAATCTAGGAACTAACCATGTGTGATCGATCTGTAAACACACACTACCATTCACTCTTTAAAAAAACTAAAACCAAGGGGTTTGAAGTAATGCTGTAGAAGAACCGTTTTAAGTTTCCCAAAGAACCTTTTAGTGAACTTTTTTAGTAACTTTTTTTTCTTATTGTGAAGAACATTTTAATAATCTATAGAACCCTTTTACACTATAATAAACATTTTGTTCAATAGAAATGTTTCATGAATGTATAGTAATAGGTTCTTCATGGAATCATAAATGCCAATAAAGAATCTATATTTTAAAAGTGTATATCAAATCAAGTTTGTACCTGTCATCATCTATAATGGTCTTCGTGAGGAAAACAGCTTCAAGACATGTAAAGTAATGTCTTGACAAAAATCTAAAAGGATTTGTGGGAGATTTAGTAGATAGAAAATTTGATTAGCTAAACACAATAGAAGTCAATGTAAAGCCCTTGTGTGTGTGTGCATGTGTGGGTGTGTGTTTATGTGGTTTATGAGGACACAAATTTGTATAATAACATGGGCATGACATAGGTATTACAACGAGAAGGTGATTTATGAGGACATTTTCAGTGTCCCCGTAATTCAAAACGCTTATAAATAATTCAGAACAAGTTTTTTTGAAAATCTAAAAATGCAGAAAGTTTCCTGTGAGGGGTTGGTTTAAGGGTAGGGTTGGTGTAGGGCAATAGAAAATACGGTTTGTACAGTATAAAAACCATTACGCCTATGGAGAGTCCCCATAAACCATAAAAACAAACCTGTGTGTGTGTGTGCTAAGTAAAAATAAGTGATACATATTCCCAGCACTCCTGTTTAACCTTCTGAGTCTGAGGGAAAGTGGTCATAAATATACAGTAGCATCTGGCTGATATCAGTCCTGTTCGACCAGGTAGGGGTGTCAGCCTGTCCTCCCCCCCGACAACCTCTGATCCACCCCAGCAGAGAGACACTTCACAATGACCAGGACAGATGGATTTGCATATGTATAAACCTTCAAATATGGAAAAGCTTCTGTTTATTTTTTTTAGTAACTTTTTTTTCTTAGTGTGAAGAACATTTTATTAATAATCTATAGAACCCTTTTACACTATAAAGAAAATTTTGTTCAATAGAAATGTTTCATGAATGTATAGTAATAGGTTCTTCATGGAATCATAAATGCCAATAAAGAATCTGTATTTTAAAAGTGTATATCAAATCAAGTTTGCACCTGTCATCATCTATAATGGTCTTCGTGAGGAAAACAGCTTCAAGACATGTAAAGTAATGTCTTGACAAAAATCTAAAAGGATTTGTGGGAGATTTAGTAGATAGAAAATTTGATTAGCTAAACACAATAGAAGTCAATGTAAAGCCCTTGTGTGTGTGTGTGTGTGTGTGCATGTGTGTGTGTGTGTGTGTGTGCTAAGTAAAAATAAGTGATACATATTCCCAGCACTCCTGTTTAACCTTCTGAGTCTGAGGGAAAGTGGTCATAAATATACAGTAGCATCTGGCTGATATCAGTCCTGTTCGACCAGGTAGGGGTGTCAGCCTGTCCTCCCCCCCGACAACCTCTGATCCACCCCAGCAGAGAGACACTTCACAATGACCAGGACAGATGGATTTGCATATGTATAAACCTTCAAATATGGAAAAGCTTCTGTTTAGAAAACTTTTCCCCTTGTCACACCATATGTTGAGCAATTCATACTGTACATTGGATCTTTTAATTTTAATTGAAAGGCTTTTCGTGGTTTTTTTTTTTTGTACCATGTCATGAATAATATTTGAAGGTTTCTTCGCTTCATAGAACTCAAGTTCAGCTCCACTTCCTGTCACTCATTCTAAACAGGAAGTGGCACTTCAGGACATGGTTATAGATGGTGCCTATTTTTCTAGCCCTGCTCCAGTGGGCGAGTGATATAGAGACTGAGTCAGTATGTCAGTGTCAGAGGACGCTATGGTGACAAGCAGACTAAAGATGAACGGTTGGGCTGTTCAAAACCGCTGTCAGAAGTTTGAGTTCATTACTTTCTCTGCAGGATTTAAAGTACAAACAGAGTGGAGCATTTTATTTGATGCATGTCAAACTGTCACCTAATGTCTCTACCAGAGTTTAGATTACTGAACAGGGATGCAAATATTTACAGCAAGTTCTGACTGAATGTCACCGAATGTGTTGGTGTTTTCATTCATGAAGTATGGAAACATTTTGGTAGCACTTTACAATAAGGTCCCATTATTTAATGCATTAATTAACATTAACTAACGATGAACAATATACTTATCATATTTGTTAATCTTTGTTAGTGTTAGTTAAAGGAATTGTTCACTCAAAAATGAAAATTTACTGAACATTTATTCACCCCTCAGGCCATTCAAGATGTAGATGAGATTATTTCTTCATCAAAAGATTTTGAGAAATGTACATAATTTGCTCACCAATGAATCCTCTGCAGTGAATGGGTGCCGTCAGAATGAGAGTCCAAACAGCTGATAAAAACATCACAATAATCCACAAGTAATCCACATGAGTCCTATCCATAAATTAACATTAACATTTTGAAGCAAAAAGCTTTGTATTTATAAGAAAGAAATCATCATTAAGGTATTTTAATTTTAAACTATCACTTCTGGTCAAAATATGAGTCCATAATTCATAACAACGCATCCTCAAGTGGGAAAGTCCATCTCCTGTTATCTTCTCACTTCAAAATCCACAAACATATCTGTTTAGAGCTGTTTTGAACTGTTTTCTCTTGTAAACGGTGCTTGGTCTGTGCATATTTCTGTCTTGATTCAAATGAGAGCAATATTATGGATTACAGATTTGAAATTTAGTCTAAAGCAATGGTTTGAAGTTAAAACATCTTAACATGTTCTCTTCACAAGACATTAATTGTTGGACAGGAGTGGTGTGGATTACTTGTGGATTATTGTGATGTTTTTATCAGCTGTTTGGACTCTCATTCTGACGGCACCCATTCACTGTAGAGGATCCATTGGTGAGCAAGTGATATAATGCAAAAATTCTCCAAATCTGTTAGGATAAAGGAAAAAAAAAATCTATATCTTAACTGTACTGAGGGTGAGTACATTTTTGGGTGAAAATTTTTTGGGTGAACAATTTAGTAGATTTACTGCATACGTATGACTTGATTTTTCATTTTAAAATGCCACTATCAGTGTTAAAACCAAAATTAAACTCTTGCCTAGAAGTTTAACTAGAAAGGGGAAAAGTAAAGCTATGTTTAACAACCAGCTAGAGCAGCATCAAACCAGCATGAACAGCATGCTAGTATTTTTAGCAGAAATTGCAGCGTTATAAAGCAAAAAATGAGTTGGAGGAAAATTGTGGAATGAGCTTCACTGGACAGCTGGAGATGGCTGCAAATATCGCTCTCATTCACCATCCATCCATCCCTCCACCCACCACATGTTTTATTTGGCTGCTTCTTTTCTTGAGGTTTCCCTTATGGATCTCTCCACAGCTGGAGCCAGCCCAAACCTTCTGTTTATGAGTATTGAATGAAACATGTCTCAATATTGAGCTCTGTCAGGGTTCACCAGTGTGCAAGACACGTGGTCAGGGGTAGCTACAGACTTCATTATGCATACACATCGATTGCTGCAGCTTGTGCCACCAGGCAGACTGGCCTGAATTTTGCAGTATGTTATGACTTTTATTCTTCACTCTTTCAGAGCAGTACAGACTTATAGAGGTTCAGTGATCATGTCTCTAACTTTAGCAGCAGAAAACAACAATTTCATAATGATATCTGAATCATAAAGGACTGAGAGGAGGAGGCCCAAAGAGGAAAATAGCCTGTGACCAATAGATTGATTTGTTTATATGTACAGAGTGAAAAATTTAAGGGGGTCTGAATACTTTCTGTACCCACTGTATATTATTTAATTATATATTATTTTTATATTTTTATTTGCTCATTCAATACCATAGTGTAAATCAAAACGTATACTGTTGGTGCATAGGGGACTCAAGCACCCACTAAAAAAACACAGATATTCTCCATTAATTTTAAACAATTTTAATCAAATAATTTCTAATTTTACCCAAAAAATCTATTGTGATTCAAGAATATCTCTGATTGGTAGATCAGGTGGGTCGTAATGCACACAAATACCTCAAAATCGACAAGTAATGCAAGCATCGAATCAGACTTGTCGTTATTTAGCCTTAGTTCATTTCACACTTCCATGATTCTGTGATGTTTTCAACATTAAATAAAATGTCTTAATGGATAAAATTTATGTTTGAGCGGTTTTCATTATCAGTTGCTCATTTTTAGGCGAACACATGCAGTTTTATATGGCAGTATGCTTCAACGTCAGAGAAAAATGATAAGGATATTTAGTTCATTTCATTTCTGTAAATCTCTATCTACAGTCAGTACTTACTGTACATGGTCTTCATCCAGTATTCTTGTGTAACTAGAGATTTCATCATATGTGTGGATTATTTGCTTTTATTTGAAAAAACAGAAGCATGCTGAATAGACTCTGATGTGAATCTCCGGTTTCAACAGTGATGGGATGAAAGATTATTACCTGATGCCATGTGTTATACAGTATATTATATTATATTGTATTAATTATTATATTATGTAACTCTAGCACTCTCTATTATTTTTCTATTCTATCTACTTGTTTTCTTTTTAAATATTTAATTAACTAATTTACAGCGGTGGACGAAGTACACAAATCAAGTACTAGAGTAAAAGTACAGATCCTTATAATAAAATATTACTCCAGTAAAAGTAAAAGTACTCCGTTTTCAATTTTACTCGAGTGAAAGTACAAAAAGTACTTGATTTTTTATGTACTTAAGTAAAAAGTACTGATAGATTAATGTTTATTTTGCAGTTTTATATAGGCTACTTATATCATTTAATTTTATATTAGCATATATTTTTTTATAATCCTACTGCTCAGAATACCTGTGATTTTCACAAAATAACCAATAAGGAAATAATGAATATAATAAGGAAAATATAATTATATTTTCATAATGATTTTTTTCTTCTCAAACCTTGTCTGTGGTGTAAAAACACCCCTGGCCAAATGCCCCCAGAGGGCATCACTTCCCACTTTGATAATTACTGTAGTTAACATGTTCTGAACATCACATCCTTTCTTTTTCCCCCAGATGTAATCTATCTAGGTGGTTGAATAAAAATATTTGGAATTTATTTCTAAATAATTACCTCAATTTAGCACCAGCAAGCTTGTTAGCTAGACAGTTAGCATCAGCTAACAATATTTACTTATTTTCAGTATGGTTATGAATAAACATTTATATTTGTCTACTCGATTAGTTGATCCAGATACATAGTAACTTAGGCTATGTGTGCTGACAAACAATATAAAAACAGACGTCACATAGGGCTAAATGCATAGCATGATCCATGGCCGTCACTTTGTTTTAAAAAGCAGTGGGGTCTGTTGTATTAGGGTAGGTGGTCAGATGTGCTGGTTAAGATATCACAAAATAGTGAAGGATTAGATCATGAAAATGAATTAGGTAATGCACAATTAATTTGATAATTTACTGTATTGCTGATTAGTCAGTGTGATAGTCTGTGATAGAGTATTTCTCATTTCGCAGTTCAAACTGAAACAAACAGTAGCACTACGATTGGAAAATGCCCAAATGTCAATATTTTAATGTTAATATGCCTAATTAATAAATATTTTAACACAATTTGCAATTTCATTTAACAAATTTGATTTCATTACTTTTTAATTTTACTTTTATAAAGACGTGCGATTGTCAGGAAAAGCAGTTGTGATTGCCTAGGTACCCTTTCAATAATATAAATAAATAAATAAATAAATAATAATAATAATAATAATCACACCTGAATAAATTCTGGTAAAAATAATATTAAATTCAGGAAATGTTGTTTTTATGTCATTATAATATAATAATATGATGCATACCATTTTTCTCACAAAATATACCATGTATATGCCATGTATATTTTGCCATCATATTTTGGGAAGATTTTTGTGTTGAGCACAAGTGGAGTGTTGCACATTAGCAGTTAGTCCACCGGCCTCGCTCCGTTCCCACAGCTCTCGACCCCACCCCTCTCGTCACAGTAACAAAGTAAAACTACTTCATTACTGTCCACCACTACTAATTTATTTATTTTATTTTACATTTTGAAGGCGCTTGTATTCAGTGTGACTTAAGTAGTGACTTATTCATCTGCACTGTATGTTTTTTTGGAATCAAACTCATGGTCTTGGTGTTGTGAGCACAATCCTCAGGCACATCACCGTACTATTTTTGTAAGGCCAGTTTTAACGGAAATCTTCCATTTTGCTCCACAGTTTCATTCTAGCTTTGAATAAAACATTGGAGAGTGAGCTGAAAGAACATCTGCCACTGATAACAACAGCAACATTCACTCGGAAAAATTAAATAACAAATTCTAGTGCCAGATTGGCACTTATTATAACACACACACAAAATAAACAGGGGAATTGGTTGTACTGTATTAGAGACATCCTTCCACCCAAGCCATTTCATAAAGTGGTGTGGACAAAATCAACATTGACAAATAGCGATAGGGACACGTTCCGCCACAAAGGACACCTGTGCCTATCCTTTGAAAGGCAGATGAATAATTTATATCTCATGAATTATCTGCCAAGGAACAAACCTTCGGAATGCGGTTCCCTTTAATTAGGCAAAAGTGGCCAATGGTCACTTAATGCTACACTTAGTTGCATTAGTAGCTGAATTAGTGGACCCGAGGCGATAAGCTGTGTCTTGCGTTAGATCAGTGGATCTCAACTGGTTTTGCTTCAGGGGGCCTCAGGTGCTGAAATAACACAGTACACTGTAAAGAAAGATTTTTAAGCTGTAAATATAGCAAAATAAAATAAAACTGTTTCAAAGTAAATAAAACTGTTTCAAAGTAAATCCTGCACCCAGACTGTTTGAGTGCATTGAAGTTGTTTATCTAATTAGTCCTTAAAATTAAATCCATGAATATGCATAGACCCAATAATATGCACTGAATGCATTTTGGTTTGTAAATATCTTCAATTTGAATGGTTTCATGCTTGCTATATAGAGATGCTGCTACACGTTATATGAAAGAATCACTTATCAATTTAATAATTTAAATAAAATAAAAAAATCACTTTTCAAATAGACAAATCAAGAGACATTTAAAATGGTTTAATTCATGTTAAAAATGTAGTTAAATACGATAAAACAACAAGCTAGGTAACTTTAACAAAAATTTGTATTTAAAATTTAAATAAATGTTAATTTCAATTTATTTCACATGTTAAAATGTAGAAATGCATTAATATACATAACCTATAACATGTTAAAATGTAGTTATATGTTAATACACAAAATATGCATGTTATACATAAAATATAACAGTTATATAATAAATAAATAAATAAATACATTTTACAAAAAGAAATTGAAAACGTTTTTTTGTAATACATGTTCAAGAATGTAGTTAATATAGCAATATTAAATGAATAATAAAGGCATTCATTTAATAATAATATTAACTAAATAATGGTTAGATTTACAAATATGCATATTTTAAAATATTTATTGCATTATTCAAATTGTTATACTTTGAGGAAACTCTCATGGTTTCTTGCACATTCGGTCCTCCCCTCCTCTTCTTTTGCCAAACTGTCACATCGCATTAGCAACCCTTTCTCAACCTTGCCCAAATGTCTCTGCCGAGGAGCAACAACACATAAATTAATCAGCAGAGATTCGGCAGATAATTCTGATCAGGGATTTCAGGGACTGAGCCGAAGAAGTCTTGCGGTGTGAGAATACCCTGTATATTAAAGTAGGATAGCACAGACTTTGATACAGATATGAATACATTCATTTCTATTACCGTCTGCGTAAGAGAGGACCATACATAATGAGTTATGGCAGCAGCCTGCTCCATAGGAACCACCAACCATCATGCACCAGGCCAAAGCCTAGAGGCCTGGTTTTGTTTGTGCGTGAAGAAAAAGAGAGGGCAAAACTAACCCAAGAAACATCCATCTCTCTGAACATGTCTCTTTCATTGCTGTTTCTTTTAAAGCTGTGAATATTCATGATGTGATGAAATTGTATAAACTCTGCCAGTGTGCTTGCAAGATTATGATTCATTTACTTTAATAGAGCGTGCTAAATATCATAATGACTTACCATGGAGATAAAAATTAGGTTAAAATTGGACTGCATGGACACATTTTTTTATTATTCTCTCTTGAGACTGTCCTGGCAATATCACACATGCAAACTCTTGTATATAGTATCTTGTGCGAAACAACAAAGTTTAAGTTGTTGGAGGCGTGGCTTAGATGTTAGTTCAAGTGTTTTGACACACTGGCTGTGGTGCTCATATAGATGACTTAAACTTGGGTCTGGTTTGTGCCATTTTCTGATCCCATCCCCCCTTTTCTACTCATTTCCGTATTCCTTAACTATCCCTATTAAATAAATTGGCTAAAAATGTTTGTATGGACTTGGGTTATGTTAATATACAGTAGGTCTATGCAGATGCACTTGGTTCAACAATGTCAGTGTCACATCCGGGACAAAGAGGCAAACAGACAGGTTAACGCAAGTCGGGGAGTTTATTAAAAGGAACAGCTTCCAACAGAAAATAATAAAATTTAGGAATTAATGGAAGCAGAGAACACAGTCTTATCTGGGGTCGGCACTTTGGTCCTGAGGAATCCGAGGCTTGACAGGCGCTGCTACACGTTATATGAAAGAATCACTTATCAATTTAATAATTTAAATAAAATAAAAAAATCACTTTTCAAATAGACAAATCAAGAGACATTTAAAATGGTTTAATTCATGTTAAAAATTTAGTTAAATACGATAAAACAACAAGCTAGGTAACTTTAACAAAAATTAGTATTTAAAATTTAAATAAATGTTAATTTCAATTTATTTCACATGTTAAAATGTAGAAATGCATTAATATACATAACCTATAACATGTTAAAATGTAGTTATATGTTAATACACAAAATATGCATAAGTTATACATAAAATATAACAGTTATATAATAAATAAATAAATACATTTTACAAAAAGAAATTGAAAACGTTTTTTTTGTAATACATGTTCAAGAATGTAGTTAATATAGCAATATTAAATGAATAATAAAGGCATTCATTTAATAATAATATTAACTAAATAATGGTTAGATTTACGAATATGCATATTTTAAAATATTTATTGCATTATTCAAATTGTTATAAATGTTATTTAGTTAACTGCAATAAAAGAACACATTCATAATCCATTTTTAAATGCAGCTGCACAAAACAACAACATTGTGACATTGTTAAAAGGAACAGCTTCCAACAGAAAATAATAAAATTTAGGAATTAATGGAAGCAGAGAACACAGTCTTATCTGGGGTCGGCACTTTGGTCCTTCGGCCGAGAGCTGAGGAATCCGAGGCTTGACAGGCGGATAGGGAGGCAAGGAACCCGTGCAGAGATGCTTGCTCCCGACGCCCGAGACCGACGGCGAGGACGACCGCGGCCCCTGGGAGCGGGACGGTCAGGATGAGCCTGGTGGAAGTCGTTCAGGAGGGATGGGTCCAGTATGTCCTCTCTGTCTGCCCATGATCTCTCCTCAGGATCGTACCCCTCCCAGTCTATGAGGTATTGAAGCTGGCCGCCTCACCGCCGGGATTCGAGGATCTCCTTGCCTCTGTAGATGGTCTCATTGCAGACGACCTCGGATGAAGGAGGGGGGTACCTCGTGTTCTGTGGAGGGAGGGAGAAGAGGATTAGTGAGGGGTTTTAGCAAGGATACATGAAAGGTGGGTGAGATCCGGTAATGGGCAGGCAGGTGTAATTGTTATGTGACTTCATTGATGCTCCTTGCTACGGGGAAAGGACCTATGTACCGGGGACTCAACTTCCTGCTGGGCCGCCGGAGGCGGATGTCCCGGGGGGATAACCAGACTTGGTCCCCCGGTTGATAGATGGGATTGTCAGACCGACGAGTGTCAGCATTGGTCTTGTGCCTCCGGACGGCCCGTTGGAGATGGATATGCGCTGAGTCCCATATCCTCTCGCTCTCACGGAACCAGTGATCCACCGCTGGGACTTCCGAGTGTTCCTCGGTCCAAGGAAACAGGGGTGGCTGGTAACATAGCACACATTGAAATGGGGTGAGTCCGGTGGTTTCCTGGCGCAGGGAATTCTGGGCGTACTCGGCCCAGGGTAGGTACTGGCTCCAGCTGTCCTGATGGTCATGACAGTAGGCCCGGAGATACTGTCCAATCTCCTGGATCTTCCGTTCGGTCTGGCCGTTGGTATCCAGAGGACAAACTGACCGATGCTCCCAGGAGGCGGAAAAACCCTCACCAGACCCTGGAGATGAACTGAGGGCCTCTGTCTGAAACAATGTCTTCGGGGAGACCGAAGTGCCGGAACACATGTTGGAAGAGGGCTTCGGCGGTTTCCAGGGCAGTAGGTAATCCACGCAGGGGAATTAATTTGCAGGATTTGGAGAACTGGTCGACAACTACTAGGATGGTCGTGAATCCGTTCGATGGAGGTAAGTCAGTAGCAAAGTCCACACCCAGGTGGGACCAGGGCCGGCGAGGGATGGGTAGCAGAACCAGTTTACCTTCGGGCAGACGACGTGGTGTGGGGGAGATGGCACAGACCGAACATCCTTTGATATACCATGTGGGGCCACCAGTAGCGGTTCTGGAGGAGCGAGAGGGTTCTTGGATGTCCCGATCCTGGAGAGGTGTGAACGTCCAGAAGGGTTATACGCAGGGTGGATGGGACATAGTTCTTCCCCTCTGGACCTCCCCGCGGAGCGGGTTCGATGAGAGTGGCGGCACGGATATGGTCGGTGAGTGCCCACTGAATGGGAGACATGAAGACGGAAGGTGGCAGGATGGGCTCTGGTTCTTCGGGGGTAGGATCTGGCTGGTGGACATTTTTCGTCCCTGGACGGTAAGTGACCACAAAGTGGAAGCGGGTAAAGAAAAGAGCCCAGCGGGCCTGCCTCGGGTTAAGACGCTTGGCCTCTCGGAGGTATTGTAAGTTCTTGTGGTCTGTGATCACCTCAAATTAATGCTTGGCACCTTCCAACCAATGCCGCCACTCTTCCAGAGCGAGCTTGATGGCCAGCAACTCCCGATTTTCCACGTCGTAGTTCTGCTCCGCCGGGGATAGTTTCCGTGAGAAATACGCACATGGATGGAGTACAGGGGGCTCACCTCGCCATTGTGACAGGACTGGGGCCGGAGCCGTACAGAAGGCGGATTTGAGCAGACTGAAGGCCTGGTGTGCCTCTGGGGTCGAGGTGAGGAGTTTGGCCTTCAGACGGAGGAGAGCGGTAAGTGGTGCCTCCAACTGGCTGAAGTGGGCGATAAAGCGGCGATAGAAATTTGCGAATCCCAAGAATCTCTGCATCTCCTTGATGGTAGTCGGTTGGGGCCAGTTCCAAACGGCATCCACCTTCCTCTGGTCAATTTGCACCCCTGCAGGGGTGACGATGTAGCCCAGGAAGTGAACGGTGGATTGGTGAAACTCACATTTCTCCGCCTTCAGATACAGGCGGTGTTGGCGGAGGCATTGGAGTACCTTGGTGACATGGCTACGGTGTGCTTCGAGATTGGGCGAGTATATGAGTATATCGTCTATGTAGAGGAGGACGAACCGGTTGAGCAGGTCTCTGAAGATCTCATTCATAAAGTTTTGGAATATGGAGGGTGAGTTGGAAAGCCCATAGGGCATGACCCGGTACTCATAGTGCCCGGTGGGCGTCAAAAATGCAGTTTTCCATTCATCACCCCTACAAATGCGGATGAGGTTATAGGCGCTCCTTAGATCCAGCTTGCTGAACACGCGGGCCCCGCGGAGCTCCTCCAAGGCGGCAGGGACCAGAGGAAGGGGATAGGCGAACTTCACCGTCTGGTCATTGAGGGCCCAGTAATCGATGCAAGGCCTAAGACCCCCATCTTTCTTGGCCACAAAGAAGAAGCTCGATGCTGCGGGTGAGGTGGACGGACGGATGAACCCCTGTTACAAGGCTTCGTGAATGTACTCCTCCATAGCGGCTCTCTCCGGGATCGATAGTGGATAGACGTGTCCTTTGGGTAATTGGCCCCCAGGCAGGAGGTCAATGGCACAGTCCCATGGCCGGTGAGGTGGAAGGTGGGTAGCAGCGACCTTGCTGAACATGTCCTGGAACGCCTGATATTCGGGAGGAAGAGGAGTGACATGCGAAGGAATCCGGGCTTTCCACCGAGGTGGAACAGACAGGGAGGTCGTTCCCGACGGAGATCGGGATAGGCAGATCCCATAGACAGATAGGCGAACTTCACCGTCTGGTCATTGAGGGCCCAGTAATCGATGCAAGGCCTAAGACCCCCATCTTTCTTGGCCACAAAGAAGAAGCTCGATGCTGCGGGTGAGGTGGACGGACGGATGAACCCCTGTTACAAGGCTTCGTGAATGTACTCCTCCATAGCGGCTCTCTCCGGGATCGATAGTGGATAGACGTGTCCTTTGGGTAATTGGCCCCCAGGCAGGAGGTCAATGGCACAGTCCCATGGCCGGTGAGGTGGAAGGTGGGTAGCAGCGACCTTGCTGAACATGTCCTGGAACGCCTGATATTCGGGAGGAAGAGGAGTGACATGCGAAGGAATCCGGGCTTTCCACCGAGGTGGAACAGACAGGGAGGTCGTTCCCGATGGAGATCGGGATAGGCAGATCCCATAGACACTCCTGTTTACACTCCACTTGAGTATTTCTCCGGACTTCCAGGCAATGGTGGGTTGATGTTTAGCGAGCCAGGGGTGTCCCAGGACGATGTCCACGACGGCCTCCTCCAGCACCAGAAGCGAGATCGGTTCAGTGTGGAAACATCCAATCCATAGAACAACCTCGGGCGTGCGGTGCCGCATCAGCCCCTTGCCCAGCGGCTTTCCCTGGACAGTGGTGATCTGGTAGGTCGTGGGATTTTTGCAGCGGGGAATTTGTAACCCGGCCAGACTATGGGAGGAGATGAAATTCCTTGACGCTCCGGAGTCCACAAGGATTTTGACTGGAAAGGAATGTGTGTGATACATTAGAAGAGCATCTATATGCAAGACACATCAGGAGTGATCTGGATTGTACTCACCGCTGGGCGTGGTGGATGAATGGGACATGTGCGGAGCTGGTGCTCATTGGATCCACAGTAGAAACAGAGGCCACGGGTGAGTCTCCGAGATCGTTCCGTGGACGATAGGTGGTAGCTATCCGTGATCATGGGCTATGGTGCTGGAGCGGAGAGGCTGGGTGAGGCAGCGGCAATCGATTCTCTATGGCAAGCGGTTAGGTGCTGGGAGATGCGAACCGCTTTTTGAAGGAAGCTGTCGAGCCCCACGGTGTCCTCGTAGATGGCCATCTGTTGGCGTAAGCCAGGGTTGAGGCCTCAGCGGAAAGCCGAGAGCAGGGCAGCCTCGTTCCAGCCGCTGCTGGCTGCTAGAGTGAGGAATCAAAGCACATATCCATGGATGGATAACTCGGCATGCCGCAGTTAAAATAGCTCCTCATGCACTGTGACCTCCATGGTCGATTGGCCGAATACCTCCCGGAAGTGTTTTACAAAGTTGTCCAGCAAGTGAATCCACGGGCTTTGCAAATTCCACAAGGCTTCTGCCCACTGCAAGGCTCTTCCAGACAGCAACGAGATAATGAATGACACCTTGGTCCGCTTGGTCACAAACAGGTGTGGTTGCATCTCCAGGTAGAGGGAACATTGCAACAAAAACCCGCTGCAGAAGGCTGCCTCACCTGAAAAGCTTGCTGGCCGGGCCATGGGACAGGCGGGTGGGGTGGGGGGGAGCTGCCGGACGGGTAAGGGTTCCGGTGAGGATGTGCTCCGAGAATCTATGAGTCCGTGTTGCAATCCATTTAATTAGGGGCTGGTCTTCTGTCACATCCGGGACAAAGAGGCAAACAGACAGGTTAACGTAAGTCAGGGAGTTTATTAAAAGGAACTGAGGAGCAGCTTCCAACAGAAAAGAATCAAACTTAGGAATTAATGGAAGCAGAGAACACAGTCTTATCTGGGGTCGGCACTTTGGTCCTTCGGCCGAGAGCTGAGGAATCTGAGGCTTGACAGGCGGCTAGGGATGCAAAGAACCCGTGCAGAGATGCTTGTAACCTTGAGACCAGTCGACGAGTGACTGAGGTGAGTGTGTATTTGACTGGTGTGGTAAGTGGGTGCAGGTGTCCTTGATTAGTAGTAATCAGGTGATTGTGAGCGGGTGTAGGAGGCTGATTCGACTGGTGAGGCAGGTGTTTTCGTGACAGTCAGTAAGTGGAGTGATCAAAGCAAACATTTTTTTTTTTATTATTTCATTGTTTGAGTGTCTAAAACACACACACGTATATATAAAGTGGTACATATAAACAGAAACATATATAAATATATAAAGTGGTACATACAAACAGAAACAACTTATTTAATTTGTTTTATATTTTGTTTTGATTTTAGTTTTTGGTTTGGTTTAGTTTACTTTTTGTTTTGCTATTGTTTTTGTTTGTTTTTGCTAATTATTTCATTGTTTGAGTGTCTAAAACACACACACGTATATATAAAGTGGTACATATAAACAGAAACATATATAAATATATAAAGTGGTACATACAAACAGAAACAACTTATTTAATTTGTTTTATATTTTGTTTAGTTTACTTTTTGTTTTGCTATTGTTTTTGTTTGTTTTTGCTATTTGTTTTGTTTGTTATTTTGTTGTGTTTTGGTTTGCTACTTTTTGTTTTGATTTGTGTTTGCTTTTTGTTTTGTTTGTTGTCTTGTTTTGTACTTTGTTTTGCATTTAAGTTTAGTATGTTTTTCAGTGGTACTTCAGTTTCACAGCATCTTATTCTAAACTTTTGTTTTGTTTTGTTGCTGTGTTTACATTTTGTTCCTTGTAATCTGTTGGTTGGGCACAAGAATTAGCAATCTAATTTTTTAGCATATATGATTCACTAGCTTCATTAGCTTGTTTAAATGCATTTATGCCAACTCTATCCATAAACAGTCTGTGTAAAGCACATTTTTGTGATTTTTATATTCTTTTGAAACAACTACTATACCCACTTGTTGTTTTACTATGCCCAACTTTTGCCAATGATTGGATCAGTTTCCAGACTTGACCCCAATCAGCCTCAGTCTCAGGGCACTAACCACAACACCCCCTACCCACCCCATCAGCCCCTTATAGCTGTCAAACCCCTTGTCTATTTCCTCTTTACATAATAGCAGTCATGAAACCCACTGTGCAGTAATGAGGCCAACCTGCTATCTGAGGAGGCCCAATGTGTTTCAGTGCTTTGAGTTACACACACTCTCTATGCTTGAACTGTTATAACTCAGCTGAAGGGGCCAAATTCAGATAGACACTACAAACACAAACACACAGTTATGTGCACATTCAAACACTCTATTTTTAAGACTTCCCTGCATGCCACCAGCAATAACAGAATGATTTGATTTGATGATTTTGCAGTTGTCTGCTTTGCCTAGCGGGCATTTCGCATTGATTTTTGATGAATATTGTTATTTCTTCGCCAAAACAAACATCATATTTTTGTGGGAGTTTTTCTCAAAGTAGTCGGCTGGTGACAGCTGGTGGGCTAGTCAAAGCACTTTGAATTAGCTGATTGCTTTTTGAGTAGAGCGGGCTGGAGGCTCAGATAAGGATCTCTCGCTGTGTGACTTTGTGCCAGGGAACCTGTGGCATTGAAGCAATATATTGTTTATCGTTTTTTCTTAACACAATCACAGTTTCTGAAATAATTGGTATGAAATCATATTTAGACTTCAGTTCAATCGCCTGTCATGCCACTTCCTGTTGCCTTACAGACATGTCCTATTTAAATGCACTCAAATATATGTCCATTAAAGCACACATGAGTCTTTCCTGGTATCATTACTCTTCTGATTGTGAACAACTCTAGAATGTGAGCGTTAAAAGGGCAATGCTAGTGTCTCTGATTAGATATTGGATGTGTCAGATTTATTCAGTTTTTATCAACAATGAAAATATTTTTAAAAATGCATAGAAGTATTGACTGTTACAATATAATGTGGAGTTTTGTGGACAATTTGAGAAAAAAAAAACAATGGCAATATAAAATTCAGTTATAAAAAAACCCCAGATCTTTTTATACAGTTTAGACGGACGGATGGATGGACAGATGGATAGATGGACGGGTAGACAAATGTACAGATCGTTGGATGGATGGACAGACAGATAGAAGGATGAATGAATGGAGGGATATATGGTAAAAAGACAATTGGATGGATGAATGGACAGACAGATGGATGGATAGATAGATACTGACCGATAGATGTGTTGACAGACAGCTAGACAGATGAATGGATAGACAGGCAGGCATACAGTGGGTACGGAAAGTATTCAGACCCCCTTACATTTTTCACTCTTTGTTATATTGCAGCCATTTTCTAAAATCATTTAAGTTAATTTTTTTTCCTCATTAATGTACACACAGCACCCCTTATTGACAGAAAAACACAGAATTGTTGACATTTTTGCAGATTTATTAAAAAAGAAAAACTGAAATATCACATGGTCCTAAGTATTCAGACCCTTTGCTCAGTATTTAGTAGAAGCACCCTTTTGATCTAATACAGCCATGAGTCTTTTTGGGAAAGATGCAACAAGTTTTTCACACCTGGATGTGGGGATCCTCTGCCATTCCTCCTTGCAGATCCTCTCCAGGTCTGTCAGGTTGGATGGTAAACGTTAGTGGACAGCCATTTTTAAGTCTCTCCAGAGATGCTCAATTGGGTTTAAGTCAGGGCTCTGGCTGGGCCAATCAAGAACAGTCACAGAGTTGTTGTGAAGCCACTCCTTCGTTAGTTTAGCTGTGTGCTTAGGGTCATTGACTTGTTGGAAGGTAAACCTTCGGCCCAGTCTGAGGTCCTGAGCACTCTGGAGAAGGTTTTCGTCCAGGATATCCCTGTACTTGGCCACATTCATCTTTCCCTCGATTGCAACCAGTCATCCTGTCCCTGCAGCTGAAAAACACCCCCACAGCATGATGCTGCCACCACCATGCTTCACTGTTGGGACTGTATTGGACAGGTGATGAGCAGTACCTGGTTTTCTCCACACATACCGCTTAGAATTAAGGCCAAAAAGTTATATCTTGGTCTCATCAGACCAGAGAATCTTATTCAGGTGTTTTTTAGCAAACTCCATGCAGGCTTTCATGTGTCTTGCACTGAGGAGAGGCTTCCGTCGGGCCACTCTGCCATAAAGCCCCGACTGGTGGAGGGCTGCAGTGATGGTTGACTTTCTACAACTTTCTCCCATCTCCCGACTGCATCTCTGGAGCTCAGCCACAGTGATCTTTGGGTTCTTCTTTACCTCTCTCACCAAGGCTCTTCCCCCCCGATAGCTCAGTTTGGCCGGACGGCCAGCTCTAGGAAGGGTTCTGGTCATCCCAAACGTCTTCCATTTAAGGAATGGAGGCCACTGTGCTCTTGGGAACCTTAAGTGCAGCAGAAATTTGTTTTGTAACCTTGGCCAGATCTGTGCCTTGCCACAATTCTGTCTCTGAGCTCTTCAGGCAGTTCCTTTGACCTCATAATTCTCATTTGCTCTGACATGCACTGTGAGCAGTAAGGTCTTATATAGACAGGTGTGTGGCTTTCCAAATCAAGTCCAATCAGTATAATCAAACACAGCTAGACTCAAATGAAGGTGTAGAACCATCTCAAGGATGATCAGAAGAAATCAAAGAGTGAAAAATTTAAGGGGGTCTGAATACTTTCCATACCCACTGTATATACAGATCACTGGATGGATGGAACGATGGATTGATGACGGGTGTACAGACAGACAGATGGATTGTGGATGGAGGGATAGATGGATAGATGAGTAGACAGACAGCTGGCTGAATGGATGAATAGACAAAGAGGTAGACAGATATTCAGATAACTATACAGATAGATATTTAGATAGCTAGACAGATGGATTAATAAACAGACAGACATAAAGATGGATAGATAAATGGAGGGATGGATGGATAGATAGATGGGTAGACAGACAGGTAGATAGATGGATGGACGGATAGACAGACAGTTATATAGATAGATCCAAGAATGCATTGCCTGTATTGAAATTTCTTCTCATTGTCTTTTTTTTTTTTTAATTCCTCTTCCTTTTATTTCTAATTTTACGTATACTTTGTATAGGGATAGATAGATGGGTAGACAGACAGGTAGATAGATGGATGGACGGATAGACAGACAGTTATATAGATAGATCCAAGAATGCATTGCCTGTATTGAAATTTCTTCTCATTGTTTTTTTTTTTTTTAATTCCTCTTCCTTTTATTTCTAATTTTACGTATACTTTGTATATTTGTTTCATTCCCATGGTTCCGGTTTCTCTGAGTCATAGGCTTGTTTATGGAGGGCATGTCCCACTTTTGGTTTAAGTTAAATCTGTGCCACTGTGTGTGTTGTTTTTGTACATGTTTAAGGTGTCATGTGTGTTTTTCTGAATGATTGTGTGCATATGCATGCCTGTTTATTGTATGAATGAAACTGAGAGTGAGAGAGATTTCCACAAGGTCACATCTCATGTAATGTGGAATACTGTAGTTTCTTATTTATGCTGGCTCTTTCTTTCTTTCTTTCTTTCTTTCTTTCTTTCTTTCTTTCTTTCTTTCTTTCTTTCTTTCTTTCAGTCTGTCATTCTCGCTATCCGTGTGTGTACCTGTGTTCATCTTTCTGTATATTTGTGCGTGCTTCTTTAAGGTGGCTGTTTTAGCACAAGTGACAGAATATAATGGCCAATCTAACTTTAAAATGCATTGAAGAGGAAAGAAGGAAACACATTCAGAATGCACTCTGAGGTGTGAAGTATCTGTGTAGTCGTCATTCACTGAAAGGAGTGTAATGGTGGTAGTGGTTTCTCAGACATCTGTGATGTTCGAAGGGAAATGCAGATAAATATACTGGCATCAGGATGGAAATAAAAGATGGTGCATACGAGCTATGAACCCACCATTCGGTTCCAGCTATCAATTATTCAGCGATGCCTATTGGCAAAATGAAGGGGGGGAGGGGACATGAACATATAACATGCAAAAAAAAAAAAACTGGGTTCATGCAGATCAGCTAAGAGGAAAAGAAAGAGCAACAGAATAAATGGGTTTTAGAAGGAAAGGAGAAAATGCAGCTTTCACTGATCTGGAGAAAAAAAACCATGAAAGAATAAAATCAGTGCTGCAAATCTGTGATGGTAATAACCAGTTCATTTCCTTTAAATGGACTTGGCGCTTTTGAACTCTAACAGACCATTATAATTGTGGTATCAGAATTACCCACAACTGTTAAATTGCATCATGCAGTTATACAGCAGAACGATTTTCCCCCCTGATTTGATTAGTACTATATATTTTTTTAATATGTCACTTTCCACAAATACTGCACAAAATCAAGCCTGGGACTCTTTTTAAACTGTCAACAAATGGTCACTGAAATAAGGTGTTTAACCTTCAGAAAATTTTGATCGCCAACATGGAGGTCAAAGTAAATATTATATGAGCTGTTTTACATCACATGTATTTTATATGAAGTTTGCCATTTTTCCAAGTGTGTTTCAATAATGTTTAAAAATATGTATTTATCTGATTGCTGTGATTTTATTTTTTAGCAATAAATATTAAAGGGGTCATATGATGCGATTTCAATTTTTCCTTTCTCTTTGGAGTGTTACAAGCTCTTGGTGCATAAAGAAGATCTGTAAAGTTGAAAAGACTAAAGTCTCAAATCCAAAGAGATATTCTTTATAAAAGTTAAGAGTCAACCACACCTACCTAAAACGGCTCGTTCTAACACGCTCCCACATTTCTACATCACTGTGTGGGAAGATTTGGATAACGCCGCCCAAATGTTCACGCAAAGAAAGAAGGCGTAACTTTTATTCTCGCTGTAGTATTGCTGCTGCTGCCGCCATGTCGTGCAGACTCTGTGTGTTTCGTTGTGAAAGTGAAACTACTTTGTTTGGTCTTCCAAAAGAGGAGGATATCCGCTTTGTCATGCCTATAGCTGATCCGAGCTGGTCGCTGAGGAAATACATCAACTTCGCCAGCCCGGGGTCGTCACATGTGGTTGCCACAAGCCCGCCGGCCGCTGCTTCGTAGATTCCGCCAGCCGCTGCTCACTCAAGCCCGCCGTGTGTGACGCTGTGTGTTTCGTTGTGAAAGCGAAACTACTTTGTTTGGCCATCCAAAAGAGGACACGACTAGAAATCAGTGGTTAAGTTGTATTTACAACACTGTTACAGAACAGTTCAACCCAAATATTCAGATGTGTGCAGCGCATTTTATGGAGGACTGTTTCCTGATCCTGGAAGAGTAGACTACAATGCCGGCTGTTCTAACTCACAGACTGTAAGTACATTTTCATGTTTAAAGGATTTGCCACTGATGCAATTATAATCCGTAATTATGTCCCCACTGGATGCAACAAATGCCTAGTTTATAATGGGTTTGAATGTTTTTTGTCTCGTCGCTTCGGCCGGACAGGGCATCACAGTATGTTAAGGGGCATATTATTTCCAACACACACTTGAGGTATTCGGCCAATCCCAACGCACTGGATAGCTGGCCAATCAGAGCACACCTCACTTTTCAGACCAATGTGCTTTTTTTAAAAATGTACGTGTTTCAGAAAGGCGGGGCATTACACCAAATACACAAAATAATGTTCTTTTTAGCAACATCATATGACCCCTTTAAAATTTAAAACAGTAATTAATTCAACTATCTAATTCAATTAAACATTCACACACCCTTTTTTGTTGTTATTTGATGTTCAAAACCTACATGCATTTTTATTTTTAATACTAGGCAATAGTTTTCAATACATCGACAGTAATAGTTTTCAATACAAAAGCGTGGGATTTTTGCCTTAATGATTTAATAAAAAGTAATGTGACATCAAAGTAAACCCTATGGATAATTAGTGCTATATATGCATATCTGAATATACATGATCTACTGATCAAATAAGCATTGTACAATGTTTGTAAATTGTTTATTTGAAAGTTATTATAACATATTCACAATGTTATTTTTAGCAACATCATATGACCCCTTTAAAATTAGACAACAGTAATTCATTCAACTATCTAATTCAATTAAACATACACACACCCTTTTTTGTTGTTATTTGATGTTCAAAACCTACATGCATTTTTATTTTTAATACTAGGCAATAGTTTTCAATACATCGACAGTAATAGTTTTCAATACAAAAGCGTGGGATTTTTGCCTTAATGATTTAATAAAAAGTAATGTGACATCAAAGTAAACCCTATGGATAATTAGTGCTATATATGCATATCTGAATATACATGATCTACTGATCAAATAAGCATTGTACAATGTTTGTAAATTGTTTATTTGAAAGTTATTATAACATATTCACAATATACTCTATTGTTAAACATTTTGGGGTTGGTAAGATTTTATCGTGTTTTTGAAAGAAGTCACTTATGCTCACCAAGGCTCTGTTTATTTTATAAAAAATACAGTAAAAATACTGTGGAATATTATTACAATAAAAAAAACTTTTTAGTTTTAATATACTTTAAATGTAGTTATTTTCCTGTGATGGTAAAGCTGAATTCAGTGTCACATGATCCTTCAGAAATCATAATAATTTGCTGATTTGGCCCTCTATAAATATTTACTACTACTATCAATTTTGAAATAGTTGTGCTGCTTAATACATTTTTTTAGAATTTTTTTTGATGAATGGAAAGTTGTATAGGCATTAAAATATGAAAACTATTTTGCATACATTTTGTTATTTTTAAAATGATCATGTGTCATTCTGTCCTACACGCATCAGGATTGCAATTATAGTTTCTCATGTTTTCACATCATTTTGAAAAGCTTACAATGTAACACACTAAGTTCTCCTTCATTTTAATAAAGCCATCAGTGCCGAGACCTCCCAAGCTTCTCGTGGGCGGCGAGTCATTCGCTTTAGCAAAAAGAGCAAGTGTTTTAGCTGTAATTGTAATTCTCGGTTCCTGTGTAAGTGAAAGAGAGAGAGAGCAAGAGGTGTTACATCTCTGTCAAGTGAAGATGAAGACGTGTTCTGCAAATGCACGTCTAATTGTTTCTCAAGACATCCTGCACCATTTACCCTCCTACACTAGCAGCGCATTCACATACACTCCATTGATAAAGCTGTCCGTTCATTGCCTCTATTACTGAAATCAAATGCTTCCGTTGTGTTTAAATGGTCTAATATGTACAGAATTATGGCAAAATGAGTATTCATCCTAATGTAATCGCTTATTTCTTAGGTAAGTGCAGACATGTACTTTAGGTCTAAAAGTGACAGCAGCCTTTTATACCTGTTGCTGTCTGTTATTTTTGTTAAACAAAAGAAAAGAGATAATCTGGTTTTGTCTGAATAACTTACAGAATCGAATCATTAATCAAATATTGTGTTTAAATGGTCTAATATGTACAGAATTATGGCAAAATGAGTATTCATCCTAATGTAATCGCTTATTTCTTAGGTAAGTGCAGACATGTACTTTAGGTCTAAAAGTGACAGCAGCCTTTTATACCTGTTGCTGTCTATGTTATTTTTGTTAAACAAAAGAAAAGAGATAATCTGGTTTTGTCTGAATAACTTACAGAATCGAATCATTAATCAAATTGAATCTCATTGTGAATCGTATCGAAACGAAGCATTCTGAATTTGCAAATATCGTTCCTGAATCAAAAACCGAATCATGAATCAAATCGATTTGTGGTCTTTGTTTTGTTATACATGTTGTGAAAGACAATATGGTCCAATGTTGTTATGAAACCAATTTTCTCCAGACTATCTTCTTTTGTGTTCCACATAAGCAATAATGTCATACATGTTCGTAACAGCATGAGGGTGAGTAAACAATAACAGAATTGTAGTTTTGGTAAATCACAATAAATCTCAAGGGTAAATCTTTTATTTAATTTGTGATTTCTTGTCAACTCATTGCGTGGCCACTATTACTGAAATTAGATGCCTTTGAATGGTCAAAAATGCACAGAATTCTGTCAAAATGCCAGTTTTGGTTTGCAATGTAAACTTGTGCATTAGGTTTTAAAGTGACAGCAGCCTAGTTTGTAATGTTAATCGAACAACAAAAGAAAAAGAGAGAATCATATATCTTTACTAAATAACCTACATAAATCATTAAGAGAAATCAAATCAAATTGAAATCCATTGCAAATTTATCTAATTTAATTATGTATTTGCAAAAATAGTTCCTAAATTGAGAACCTAGGAATCATGAATCGAATCAATACACTCTTAACCCAAAGATTCATATTCCTAGTTAAAAGGGATAGTTCACCCAAAGTTCATTTAGGTTCTGTTATAATTTCCTTTAGTCATTCCAAACCTGTTTGGCTTTCTTTTGCATGTGAAACATAGAAATATATATTTTTAGAAGTAGTTTTCATATCCATACAGTGAAAACCTTTGTGGACCAACATTATTTTTTAACCACCCTATTAAAAACATATTCTTCTCCAGAATATATTTTTTTGTATTCCACTGAAGAAATAAATTCATACGGGTTTGGAACAGCATGAGAGTGAGTAAACTATAACAGAATTGTCATTTTTGGGTCAACTGTGCCTTTAAATAATCGAATCACATGGATAAATCTTCTCTTTCTGACTTCATTTGTGATTTCACATCTTAATGTGATTATGAAGTCAAAGGCAAATCCTCAGTGATCCGTATCATTTTTCTGATCTAGCATCAAGATCCTTTTAAAAGATTGTTCAGAATGCTTCGTCACCAAGGTGATGAGTTGAATATGGAGGAAGAGAGCATGACAGCGGGTGGGCTGAAAGTGTTATGGGACCCTTGCCATGCGAACAAACACACACACACACACACACACAAACACACAAACACACTCATACATAGATGTAATCTTCCACAAGCTCACAATTTTATAGGGCCCACGGGTATAATTTTATGCTTGAGTGAAGTGCTTACTAATAGCTACTGTTCTGCATTCACTATAAGGCAGAGACAATGACAGGGACAGAAAGACACGCACAACAGAGGAACGGCTGAAACAAATGAGTCAAAACTTGAAAAATCGCCACTAATCTCAAAACACGAGAAGATTTATATCGGTGAGTGAAAACAAACAGTTAACACAATAATCCTGTTGTCAAAAGACAGACCTGAGCAAAGTTGGATTAAATCTCACCCTGAATTTAACATTATAGGTGTTAGTGAATGTATTTTGGAGTGTTGATCTTGTAGTCTTGGTCTTGAGACCTCTAAAGACCATGTAAACGTAGTCTTGGTTAAAGTTAAAACAAAGGCTTGGTCAAGATTTTGGTCTCGTACGCTATTATGAATATTTTGTGTGATATCATCACGGCTTAAATTTTCTTTATTTCAGTTCATGGATTTTTCAATAAATAAATTATTGGCCAAAATCAGATTATTTGACTGTCAAGTCTATATCTTGTTCTCAAGGGATGTAACTTTCATCTGGGTGTTATTAGATCTAGTCTTGGTTGGAGGCTGAATTTTAGGGGGTCTAGTTTTATTCTACTTCTGTATATGAGGTGTCTGGTTTTGGTCTGAATGGTCAATTGGGTATTAGGGTGTCTAGTCTTAGTCTGGATTTGGATTTTAGAGAATCTAGTCTTGGTTGGGGTCTAGTTTATTTGGATTTTAGAGAATCTAGTCTTGGTTGGGGTCTAGTTTTAGTCTAGTTCTGTATCTGAGGTATCTGGTTTTCATCTGAATCTGGGTTTCAAGAAGTCTAGTCTGCAACTGGGTATTAGGGTGTCTATTCTTAGTCTGGATTTGGATCTTAGGGAATCTAGTCTTGGTTGGGGTCTAGTTTTAGTCTAGTTCTGTATCTGAAATGTCTGGTTTTGGTCTAGAAGTCTAGTCTGCAACTTCATCTTAGGGGGTCTGCTTCCAAAATTGTGTCCTTTCTGAATAGCTACTTCTTATAACAACTTTGCATCACTTCACGACCATTCAGGCATTCTCTACCTGTCCTCTCTGGGATAGTAAAGTGTCTATTGGATCAGCACTGGATCATATTGTTTTATGAATGCTATGAATTTTTGGGCATAATACACTTGCACATGTGTTTTTTTTGCCTATTATATACAAACCCGATTCCAAAAAAGTTGGGACACTGTACAAATTGTGAATAAAAACAGAATGCAATGATGTGCTTTCAACATTTGATATGTTATCTATATTCTATTGTGAATAAAATATAAGTTTATGAGATTTGTAAATTATACCATTCCTTTTTTACTCACAATTTGTACAGTGTCCCAACTTTTTTGGAATTGGGTTTGTAGTATGGAAGTATGCATATTCTAATGCAGCCTTAGTCTGGATTTGGATCTTAGGGAATCCAGTCTTGGTTGGTGGCTGGATCTTAGGGAGTCTAGTGTTTGTCTAGTTATGCATCTGATGTATCTGGTTTTGGTCTAAATTTGGGTTTCAAGGAGTCTAGTTTGGATCTGGGTTAGGGCTGCACGATAAATCGCATGCGATATTTAATGCGCATCTTGTCAGAAAGCCGGCTCTGTAATCAGCGGTAAATCTCCATCATGTGCTTTCACATTGAGCAGCATTAACTACACAGAGCCTTTGTTCACTGACGAGCTCATCAGTGAACAACGGCTCTGTGTCATTAAATATTGCATGGGATTTATCGTGCAGCCCTAATCTGGGTTTAGTTTTAGTCTAAATCTGGTTCTTGGGGCTTCTGGTTTAGACTCCAACACTTATAAACCTCCAGAATTTACATCATTTCCAATTTGACAGAAGACTGGGGTTGAACCAGTAGGTTATACTGTTGTTGTTTACCTGGTTTCATCAATTGACTGAGAAAACACAGAAAAAGTGTTAAAATGATTAATGTATTAAAAGGACTGTATTTCTGCAGCCTTGTTTAAATCAGTGTCAAATTAAATACAGCATATACAGTACCTTGAATTTTATTGCCTTTTTATGAGTGTGATTTAAATATGCCACATAGCCTTTTTACCCAGTTGAACAGAAAGCCATCCAGTAGAAAGAACCAGCTAATGATATTATGATTGATAATATACTAGCAGTAATTTTTCTGTTGCAGCCTTGAAAAAAAAAAAGCTCAGCGTGGGTTAATATTATAGTAAACTGTATATGTGGCAATATCTTGTGTGCCTCGTTTGCTGGATTTTTAAGATCAATAGCGAATCTCTGTTGTCATGGTATTTGTTTTGTTCTCCGTGATGTGATGTGAACATCATTACTTAAAGTTGTTGTGAATCTATCCCCAGTTGCTAAGGTGGAAGTCATGGGACCTGTTTGTTCATCTTCACTTTTTTTCCTTTCACACCTCTCAATCATGTTTTCACTAATGGTCTCACATGGGGCTGGGAATGCTATGGAGCAACAGGAATCTAATGATAACATTCTGGAGTTATAGACTTATAACTCATCTGGAAACCCGTAAGGAACCTTGTTTTATGCCACAACACTATGAAGTTTACTGCTTTAGGTTAGTAACATGGTGTTTTTTTCTGTCTGGGTGATTTAGTTTATTCAGTATTACATAAAAAATGTGATTTATGCGTACTTTACTCAAATACACCTTTTCTATAATGAGCATGTTATTGCTTATTGAATATATGGTGGATAATGCTGTAGTGAATGAGTGCCGTCAGAATGAGAGACCAAACAGCTAATAAAAGCATCACAATAATCCATAAGTAATCCATATGATCTATTAACATATTGTAAAGCATAAACAAATTAATCGTTAAGGCATTTACGTCCATCTAAATCAGGACCAAGCACCGTTTGCAAGCGAAAACAGTCCAAAACAGTTCTAAACAAATATGTCAGTGGATTTTGATGTGAGAGAACAACAGGAGATGGACTTTTTCACTGGAGGAAGCATTATTATGGATTATGAACTCGATGGAAGCTGACATTATCCCAAACAACAATGTAACGAGGCTGCTCTGGCTCTGCTGGTTCCCTGAGGTCCAGCTGGAACATATGCTCTCTTAGACCGTCAAGGATCTTTTTACAGGAAAAAATGGAAACATACCAAAACTCTATCTGTATGCAAGGCAATTTGATGCATTTCTTTATTACAGTAGCATAGTGCAACAGTGTATGCACTCTAAAGTTACTGTACAGAGCAGTCTTACTGTAAGTACACCTACCTGTTTTCCTCCCTGAAGGTTCTGATGATGGAGGCGACAGTGAAGCGACTCAAATTTGACTGTACTCGTTGCCCAGCCTCCCTCATAGTCATACCATGGACAAGGACTTGGTCAACTAAAGTGGCTCGAATTTCATCTGAGACTGCTTGTCTCCTTGCCCTTCTTCGCCCTCCTTCTCCTCCTCCTCCTCTCCCTCCTCTCCCTCCTCCTCCTCATCTTCCTCCTCTCCCTCCTTCTCTTCCTCTTCCTCTTCGACCTATTCCTTAATTTCTCTGTGGATCCATTGTTCCAAAGCTCAGTGAACTGATTCGGGCCCTTTTATCTATTTATTGAAGGATCTGATTGATGTGTGTTCAATTTTGACTTGTAGTGTTTCCACCTGGGTAATTGTTTGCTAATTGAGCTCAAGCTGTGCTGACTTGAGTGAACAGTATTGAATGCTAGTGCTTTCTAAATGACCACATGGTGTAAGCACTGAGAAATGTAGGGATTTGTGTGTAGAGTTTTGCAGTAACAGTTCACCAAATCTGACTCATGTGTTAAAGCAAAGGAATAGTGTTTATAGTTCAGCAAAAGGGGTGTGCTTTTTGAAAAATGGCGTTATGGTTTTGACATTTTAGTTCAAAAGCCTGGTTATAGTGTTTTAGCAATCGAGAAAAACTGTAATAAAAGGTCTAACAGCTGAAAATGCATATCAGAGCAAAAACCAAGCCCTGAGGTCAAAATAACTGCCTGTAGAGCTCAGAAACAGGTTTGTGTCAAGCCACAAATCTGGGGAAGAGTTCAGAAAAAAATCTGCTTCATTGAATGTTCACAGAATCATGTAGCCTTCATTATCCATAATGGAAGAAGTTTGAAACAACTAGAACTCTTCCTAGAGCTGGCCTCCTGGCCAAACTGAGCAACTGATGGAGAAGGGCCTTGTCTAAACTGGTGACCAAGAAGCTGATGGTGATTCTAGTTGAGCTCCATGATCATATATGCAGATGGGAGAACCTACAGAAGGACAAACATCACTGCAACACTCCACTGATCTGAGCTTTATGGCGGTGTGGCCAAACTCAATCTTCTCCTCAGTGAAGACACACGAAAACCCACTTGGAATTTGCAAAAAAGCACCTGAAAGACCCTTAGACGGAGAAACAAGATTCTCTGGTTTGATGAACCTCAATTCCAAGCATAATGTTTGAAGGAAATCAGCTCCGCTCATCACCTGCGGAGTACCATCCAAAAAGTAAAGTGTGCTGGTAGCAGCCTCATGCCGTGGGGCTGTTTTTCAGCAGCATGGACTGAGGGATTCGTCAGAGTAGAAGAAAAACTCAATGCACCAAAACATTCAGATAGCCTTAATGAAAACCTAGTCCAAAGCATTCAGAACCTCAGACTGGGCAGAAGGTTCACCTTCCAACAGGACAATGACTCTAAACAAAGCAAGAGTGGCTTATAGACAACTCTGTGAATGTCCTTGAGTGGCCCAGCCAGAGCCTGGCCTTGAACCCAATCAAATATTTCTGGAGAAACCTGAAAATGTGCGTCTGCCCCCATCCAACCTGACAGAGCTTGAGCGGTGAAGAGGCGAGGAGAAGAATGACTGCTGATGAGAAAAGCTTGTCGCATCATACCCAAAAAGACTTGAGGCTGTTAAGGTGCTTCAGCTAAGTAATGAGTTAAGGGTTTGAATACTTATGCAATGTACTTATTTCAGTTTTTTATTTTTAATAAATTTACAAAGTTGTGACAGTTCTGTTTTTGCTTTGTCATTATGGTGAATAGAGTGTAGATTGATGTGGAAAAAAAGTAATTTAAAGCAGTTTAACAAGGCTGCAACATAACAAAAAGTGAAATAAATTAAGGGGTATGAATACTTTCACAAGGCACTATATATATATATATATATATATAAGTACACACACACATGTATGTAATATGAATGTCATAATAATAATTTAATTATAATATTAAATGTATTATATATATATATATATATATATATACTGTATGAACACACACACACACACACACACACACACACACATATGTTTGTTATTTGAATGTAATAATAATAATAATTTAATTATCATAATTTAAATAGTTTATTAACATATTTAACTTAAAAAAATATTTATTAAGCATGTAATTTTTGTACATACTGGCTTAGAGTTTTGAATGTGGCTCATCCAATATTATTTTTCAGCTAGAACTGTCCGTTTTTATTTTAAAAAATGACAAAAAATCTCAAAGCTTTTCAAGATCAAAACAGTTATTGCTTATCAAATCAAATGCCCAAACTTTTTTTAATTAAATTTTTTGTAAAATGATCAAAGTATGAATTCATTGTGGACAAATTGTATCTGAAAGGGTTGGAAACGCTTTAGAGATTAATCTGGCTGTGACATGTCAGATGCAATCATCGAAATCACCACATTAAAGGTGCTCCCGTAACTGAAACAATATTTGTTTGATTGCATCATTTGATGTTTTTTTTTTTCTTTGGCTCATCCATAAACGCAGTACTATTTCCTCTTGTGAGCGGTTGCAGCAGGTCTGTCAGATGCTGCTATGGCTGTAATAGACAGATGCATAGAGAGGGGAATTACTGGAAGGCCCATCTCAAATCAACGCATCAATTCGCATCTCATCAGGGCATTGTGAGAAAACATCAAAGAGAGAGGAGGGAGGAGGGGATGTGAGATGTGTAAGAGAGGACTGAGAATGGAGGGGGTAATGGAGGTACATTGTGTTTTGCTTCACTGTGTTCCTTTGCTGATTAATAATTTTGCAGACTGCTGTTTTGACTTTGCACTCAAGGTTTCATAATGTTGTGCTTTCCTAAGTTAAGTCTAATTGTCACAACTCATCTTTTCTGAAATAGTGTGTCCTTTGGAAATTGTTTGGAGAGACAAACAACAGTGCAACAAATTGAACTACTTCTATCACTATCTTGTTTTCATCCATGTCAAAAAAACAAAAAACTATAGAACATACTAGTGGGTGAGTGTTTTTTTAGGTGTACAGTATTTGTAGGTCAGTACATGTGCATTGTGTGTATAGATCTGTTGGGCTGCAAGGGCACAGACATGGATGTTGGGCTTGTAATCCAATCAGCCAAAGGAGGCAAATCAAATTATCCAGAGCAGCTAAAAGATGCATCTCTATACAGACAAAGAGCAGTCATTACACGAACAAAAGACAGAGGAAAATCTCAGTTCTGTATAGATTGTATCTCCATGTAAGAACTGATCTTTTCAAATCAGATCAGATCAGACTGCAAAAAAGAAAAAGCACGCACAAACACACACACACACACACTCAAAAAAAACAAAAAAAAAACAAACAAACAAAAAATAATTATTATAATGGGATATATCCATATAAGAGTCTTGGATCATTCCTTTGACTTTATATATGGATATTTTTATGTACATACTTTTATTAAAGCTAACAGGCCTTTTCAACTTTTTATCATGTCGTCATTTATTTTTGCAATGTCTTAAATCATGTTTATGTATGGATTTAGTCTTTCAGTCTTAAAATATTAAAATTAATTATACATATTATTGGATTATTGCAAGATAAAGGAGTCTAAACAAAAAGTGAAATTAACATGACCCATTTCAACATTTATTTTATGAAGTCTCACAAAATGTGCAACTTTTTATTTATTAATTTATTATTTTATTATTTTATTATTTTTTTCAGTTAGTGTCAGTAAAAATATGCATGAGATGAAACAAGACATGATGTGTGAAGAAAACAAAGACAAATATGTGTCTAAATATGACAAATCAAATTTTTATTGGTGATTGTCAAGCTGTAATTATGTCAAGGTAAACAATGCAAACATTATAAAGTAAATATGTATTTATATATTTATTTAATTGTGTGAGTATTTAGAATTAAATATGACATTAAATTACTGCTATAAAATTAGCTTCAGCAGGATAAATGATCAATTTTATTCAGAAATATTTTTACATTTTAGTATTATTTCTATACTGTTATAGTATGCATCAATATTACCTCATTTATATTTTCAATCTTAGTTTAAGTTATTAGTATTTGTCATTTTTGTGTACTTTTGTTATTTCTATTAGTTTTTGTTTAAATATTTATTTTTAATTTAATATTTATTTAGTTTTAGTTTTAGTCATTTTAAATACATGCCATTTAAAATAAATTGTAGAGGATGTGAAAAGTGTGTTTTAAGAATTCACAAAAGGTCTAGAGGGCCAGAGGAGCCCATAATTGAAGAAACCCCATATGCAAAAGAAGGTTAGCCACCCTCTTCCTGTACACCTCCTTTTCTTCCTCACAAACAAAAGGCAGTAAATTGGCTGCTAAAGGAGAAGTAAATTAATCTGCAGTTTATTTTAATAAGCCCTCACTAACTGAAGACCCGTGTGCACTCTGTCAGTGTGTCTCCCCACTGTCTGCCTTAACTGCCTCTGAAATCGCAATCAGCCGTTCTGAAACTGAAAGCTTTAGGATAAAGACAGTGAAACTAATTTCTTCCACTGGCTCAGGGGAAGGCGTCTGTGTCTCTCTCTGTGTGTGTGTCTAGGACTGCTGCTGTAGACTGTCTGCAGGTGCAAAGGCTAAGAATGAGACTCCATTGAGGACTTTTTTTATATAGAAGCATGAATATCAAGATGTGAATATGAATTTATAATGGCGTTGAACATAGCAGATTTTTGCGTAATGAAGTCTCCCTTTCTTACTTTCTTTTATGAGTTGATTGATCTTCATGCCTATTAGTCTTTCATAACTTGTGATGAATAGATCTTTCTTTAAGAATTTTGCATGGGAAATCAGCAAGCTTGTTCTATGCGATTGCATGTAAGACATTTCTATTGTGCGAAGCAGATGCAAAAACAGAAAATATTTTTGAAGTGGCAGATTTAATAACCTTTTTTCTTCTTTTCTGGTGTGTGTACATTTCTGCGAGTCTTTAATGACTTGTATGGATCTTTGAACAACTCAATCCATGAAAATCTGAGACATTTTTTCTAGATCTATTGAAATGTGGAGGAGTAAATGAGCCAAAGCGCTGTCCGTGGTGCTGAACCTCATATAATGAGCTGCTTTCTAGATCCACTGCAATATTACCCTGCTTTTCAGTTCTTTCAACACTGTAACAAATGTTTTGTCACATAACCTAAAATACTTTGTACTTGTGATTGGTTATAATGCTCAACACTGCAAAACAATTCGTAAAAATCAATCTGATGCTACATGTGCAGATCTAAATGTAATACCAAGAATTGACACTCCTCATTCATTTTACATTTTATTTGAATCACAACAGCCATAATAGATTTAGTTTACTTGTGTAGGAGCCCCTTTATTTCAAATTTGAGGGGGGGGGGCATATTTATCACAAGTCTCCATTAATTTCTGGCCTTCATACACTGCTGTACTTTGCGTTGTTTTTATACTCTACTCCCATCTCTAACTTCAGAATGTAGTGCCCTTGAATTTTCCATGTTTCTTTGTTAGCAAAAATAAAGCCTCTCCCTAGATAGCGTTGCATGTTGAGGTGCAATCCAACTCTCTTTCTCCTGTTCTTACGAACCACTATTGAGGTTCACAAGGTCCATTTAACTGTACAGTGAGTTTATTATGAGGTTCCATAAAGAACCTTCATAAAATGCCCTAATAAACATAAGATACAAAAGCAAACAAAACAAATCAACAAAATATGGCCATATTGAAAGGGCCCACAGCCACTATAAAGCATATAAAGCTATTTTTGTGGTCTAAAATAAATATGCTATTGTGAGCAGGTTAAGATTTGCATTAGAAATTCAGCTGATGAATATGCAGTGGAATTTCATGTCTTTGATATTCTCTCTATTGTGGGGCTTGTATGTTTTAATTGGGAGGCTAGTTTGAATATTCATGAGCTGCCGCTGTGTCTCTCACTCATTACTGGTTAAGTTGTACGTTTTCTCTGATTCATGGCAAAATTTCAGTGGTTTAGAAACTAGTAATTTTACCCTATGTGAGTGAACTGAAAAATGTACTCACCCTCAGGCCATCCAACATGCAGATGAGTTTGTTACTTCATCAGAAGAGATTTGGAGAAATTTTGTAATTCTCAGTAATGCATTCTCTGCAGTGAATGGGTGCCGTCAGAATGAGAGTTCAAACAGCTGATACAAACATCACAATAATCCACAGGACTCATCAATCAACGTATTGTGAAATTAAAATCTGAATGTTTGAAGATAAAAAAAAACATTGCTTCTGGCCATAATAAAAGTATGTAATACATAATAACGCTTCCTCCAGTGAAAAGTCCATCCCCTTTTTTCCTCTCACATCAAAATCCACTGATATATTTGTTTAGAAGTGTTTCGGACTGTTTTCACTGGTAAATGGCGTTTGATCTCTGCATATTTCTCTCCTGATTCAGATGAGACAACTTTCACTGGAGAAAGCAATAGTATGAATTATGGAATCTTATTTTAGCTAGAAGCAACGCTTTTTTGAAGTTAAACGTCTTGATGGACTTGTTTCTTACGAACACAACTTTTTGCTTCACAATACATTAATTTATGGACTGGAGTGGTGTGGATTACTTGTGGACTATTGTAATGTTTTTATCAGCTGTTTGGACTCTCATTCTGATGGCACCCATTCACTGCAGAGGATCCATTGGTGAGCACGTGATATAATGCTAAAATTCTCCAAATCTGTTTAGATGAAGAAACAAACTCAGTAGACCTGAGGGTGACCGAATTGTATTTTTTTGGTGAACTATTCCTTTAGTTTAAGCGCTAACTGTAATGCAATAAAACTGACATGGACTATGTTTGTCAACACAAATAAGACCTCTAAAGCCAGTTGCCTTCATTAAAACTGCCCTGTTTCCAGTAAGTGGTCTCTGATCTGAGAGAAAATATTGCTCTTTTTCTCTCTCGCACAGGAGGGAAGCAAGCATACAATCCTCCTGGCATTGATGGGCATGCTCATGGCTCATATTGGGCTTTGTGATGGATAGTGCAGCAGAATTAAAGTGTGCTGGAGTGGAGAGGAGAGGACCCAGCATGCCCCAGCTCAAGGGCCAATCAGCCAAAAGCCATTAGACTCAAACAAGCTGAAAAACACCTTTAAAATCCGCCAAAATCTACATATTCACACATACACATGCAGTGATGTGCTGCTCTTTCAGTGTCCTTGCACTGCAGTCACAACCTATAATGAGCACGTTTTGGCCAGATGCCTATACACAAGGTGTCTGTAAAATAAATAAATAACATTTAATAAATAACAAATAATAACTAACATTTTAACAATGCCCACTCAAATATTTCAATATTCTAACTTGAATGATTTCAGTCATGGTATGAACAGCAGGAAATGCTTAGTTTTATACAGTTATGCTGTTAATGTTTCTTTATTCACCTTGGCCTTATTACAAGAACCACAGTAGTGAAAACCACAATAAAGAAATAGATAGATTTAGATGAATGGAGCATGCACACACTACCTGTGGTAGAGACTTTGGGGAAAAGAGAGAGTGAGTTTATGAGTGTGTGCAACAGAGTGAGAATAAGAGATGAAAAGAAACTGGTAATTGGACTGGGAGTTCAAGACAGGTTGACATATCCAACCAAAGGAATCTGCTTTACATACTGCTGGCACTCTCACTAATACACACACGGTCTCTGTCAGAGGTGCTTCATGAAGCCAGATCTTCCATTAGCTATGCATTATGAGCTCTAACAACTTAAATGTTGCTGTCTTTGCTAATTACTCACTCCAAACCCAACTTTGGCTCAACAAGAGCTCCTGAAATGCTTTTTAAAAAGTTGTGGTATTTGCCACATAATTTAATTTGTTAGTTTTACAGCTATTAAAGTAACACTCAAAAAATATTTTAGGGTTTATTTATTTGAAAATGTTCATCTAGATGAAGCTATACTTGATGTGATACATAACTATCAGTAATATATAAATGAAACCGGTAAGAAACAGGTTTATATATCAGCAATAAATACACATGAATACAGTTTAACTGGATAAATTCATACAGTTTAACTGGATAAATCTAATAGTTTTCAGAATTAACAGATTTAATAAATGCATTTTACAAATATGATTTAAATAAAATCAAATACATGCACAGAGTTAATCAAATGTGTCATTCTTTTTTTAGTACAGGAATCGTTCCTGGTTCTTACCTGTTTTGTTTATGTATGATTGAAAAATATGCAAAAATTTATAAATATTTCTAAATGTTTTTTTTTAAACATTCCATGCAGATTCAATATAGGTACATTTATTTAACAGAATTTCTGTCAGGACCACTATCGTCAAAGATAACTTACAATTAGCATACATTTTAGGTTGGGGGTATGGTTCTGTTCTGAGCAACACTCCCTGCCCATCCATTCAGCCTAGCATGGATAGGAGCAGGGAGAGCATAAATAACCCCCCTAGGGTAAACTGAACAGAACCAACAAAAATTATTAATGTAGCAGATATCATCAATGTTCTAAGTGATTATTTTATATATCAACATAATTCAGTGGTCTGACTCAAGAGAAAAATATGACTGGACGAGAGGAGGAGTTGGGGATGGAGGTGGGTGGTTAGCTCCTGAGCAAAGCGATAGCTGCTGAATAATGACTGAAAGGACCTTATAAAGGGAATTATGATTGGCGTCGCATTCCTATAGGTAGACGTGAATCAGCTGAGTGTCAGCTGATGCGAGCTTGACTAATGTGACCTGCCAGAAATAACGCTACGCTCCATTTGTGGCAAAATTTTGATGACCAAAATTGGAGGTTTTTCTTTTTTATTTAAAAGGATAACTGTGAGACTTTATAATTTTATAAAAGCATTTAATTATATTCTTCTGCATTTTTAACTGTATAATCAATTATGTGGTTGTTTCAGGGATTTTGCTGTTACTTTGTCATGACAACGGAATAGTAAAATTGGCTATAACTTTACACAGGTTAGTGTTTTTTCTCACCAAAATCATATTAACACATGTTGTTTATTTCTAGTGTCATTGCTATTAAAATATTGATTATTTTAATGTACTGGCCCTGTTAACTTACACTTACAAGTGTTTTACTGTAACCCAGATTACATTGGACTACTTTTTATGAAATACAGGGCAAGTGGAAATGACTTTGTTTTACAATATAACAACATTATGCCACAAATGCTGTTGATTCAAGCTTAATGCATATCTATATTGCATCATTTTTGTCACCCTCAACACCACATTATTACTGCATTTCCATTATTTTAAGGGTAGGTTTTCGTTGTCAAATTGTGCTCCCTGTTGTTTTAATGGGAGGCAAAATCTGACCGGGTAGCACAAATCATCAGAATACCAGATTTTTTTCTAATAACTTTGTATAAAAAATACTGTAAAATATGAATATTTGAAGCAATGTATCACAATATACTTACTCTGATAATTTAATTCAAAAGCCTTAGTAACAAATCCCACATTAAGTTAAATGCCTGTGAAACTTCATTATGTTTCCATGGCTGCCCTTTAAAAGAGTCAATAAGACTGAGGCTAATGAGACGGAGACCTGTACAAATACAGGTCTGAATGCAATACAAATACAGCTGTGCTGTTTTCACAGCGGGAGAGCAGAACAGAATGCTGGGATATGAGCCTTACAGTAGCCATTCGGTCACGTGTGATTAGACCGTCAAAGTCAATATCCACCACAACGGTTCCTGTTTTTTGAAACACACACCTACAGTTTGTGACTCATTGAAATTGACAGTGAATTAATTTCATGTGTGTAGCATGCAGATAGGTAATTAAGTGTGTGTCTGGGTTGTGCAGAAGTGTGTGGGGGGTTCTGTCTGGAATCTGGCGGGGTGGGACGGCATAAACGCTGTCTCCAGATGGGAATGCTGGTTCGGCTGCCGTAGAGAGAGGAAACCTAATGAATGTCGCACAGGTGGCCAGTCTTTAGCAGCACACACCTCTTACATTTAACAACCCAACCTGGAACATATGCAGCCAAGGAATACGCAAACACACTGGCTTACTGATTTTCCACCTCTGACATGTGGCCAGATTTAAAAGCACATTCATCCTTCATTAAATGAGCTCATGCCTGTGGATGCAGTGTGAATCTATACCAAACATCTGGAGCTGTAATTATTCCATAAAGTAGTGTTGGCGAAGCTACTTTTGAACCTGTAGCTTCACAAGCTTTAGTTATGCTGCAGTACCCTGATTATTTGTTTGTTTTGGATGTTATTTATTTATTGTTTTGTTGTTTTATTTTGGTTTGGTTTGACTTGCTTTGAGCTACTTTTGAACCTGTAGCTTCACAAGCTTTAGTTATGCTGCAGTACCCTGATTATTTGTTTGTTTTGGATGTTATTTATTTATTGTTTTGTTGTTTTATTTTGGTTTGGTTTGACTTGCTTTGCTTTTTTGTTTGCTTTTTTGTTTTATTTTGAATTTCCTTTTATTTGCTTTGTGTTTAGTTTTGTTTTATGCTTTGTTTTGACTTGTTTTGCTTTGTTTTTTGCATTGTTGTTTTTTTGGCACCTTTCCTGAAAAAAAAGACAGTGAATCATCATTGTCAGATCAGTGAATTGTTTTGGAAAGGGTTCATTTATATGAACTTACCAAAACAAAAATGTATAAAAAAATAAAAAAAAGACTGTGATAATGCTATGGTAAAATCCTGTTAATTGGTTAACACTAAGTTTCCGTACTATATTCGGTGAACAACTGAAATAGTGCTAACCTTACATTTAATGTAGTTTTACAGTAAAATACTGTTACGTTTATATTTTTTGGAAGTGAAAAAGAAGAATTTATTGTATAATTTACAGTGAAAAAACGTAAATTGACATTCACAGAATTCTTTTAGACATTTGATGCTTTTTCGTTGAAATAACAGTTCCTTCTTATTTTTCCAGTTGTATTCATTAGGGTTTTATCGTGCATGTAATGTTGTTAAGTTAATGTTTCTTGCATTATTTTAGTATACATTTAGTATTTGTGTGAATGACACTGTGCACCTTTTATATATTAATATTTACTTCATCAGCTTGTAGAAGAGCTGCTCATGATGAGCTTTGATTCATCATGTGACTTTCTCATCACTACTTGCTTTTGGTTCTTTTATTTTATTTTTGTTTTGTGTTGTTAATTTCATTTCATTTCTACCGGCTCCAGTGTTAGAGTTAGAGTTTAATTATGGTGTGTGTGCAAACAATGTCACAACAACAAGCAAATAAAGTAAGTAGTAGCATTTTGTCAAGCTACATCAATACTTGCTGTAAAAAGGAACTTGTTGCTGGAAAATCTGTACTATTTTGAAAACTGTCACACTTCTAAAAAATGTTACTGCTGACAATGCTGAAGATACAGACATGAATATATAATTCTTGCCTTTCTCCCAATGGAGTAATACACACACTGAGGCTTCTGAACACAGTCAGTGTGAGTGTGTTAAAAGATTCATCATAATTTATTCATCTCCCACAGCCTGTACTTGATACACTAAATATCATGCATAGCTTTGCCTCATCTCTTTCTCAATTTCTTTCTTTCTTTCTTTCTTTCTCACCTTCCTTCTCTCACACGCTCACCGGTTTGTGTCACTCCTTCTTCTGTTGAATATTTTAAAACACAATTGTAATTTTGAATGAGGATTATAATGAATTATGAATAGTCAATGCGGGTGTAATGGCTGAGTGTTTTGTTTGTGTGTGGAGCCGTTACTGGCTGGTGTTCTATTTGCAGCCCCTCATGTGGCGAGCACTTATAGCTCGCTCGGAGAAATAGAATGATAATCTGATCATTCTGTTGTTTTGGAAAGTGTGATTGATAGGTTTTTTCATGAATCCTGAGGGCATAATTTGATTGGTGATTAGAACTGTGCAACTGGACAGCGTGATATATAAAGCATGATTTGACAAAGAGAAGTTTTCACTTTTCTCCTGCAGCTTGATTTATATAAAACTGTTGTCAGATCATTACTTATGCTACCAGTCAAATGTCTGGTTGACATTTATTTTTCTCTGTGTCTTAAAAACCTTCTGATCTAAAGACTTTTGCTTTTAAATTTAAATTTAACTTTTAAATTTGCTTTTGCTTTTAACTTTTAAATTTAGTTTTGTAGACAAATATAAATTGTGCCTTATCTTTACAAAGCTTTTCCCCGATAGTTTCATATGTGTCATTTCATAATTTAGAGGGGTTTTTTTCATAATTGAATTAAATGTATAAAACAGATGAATTATTTCTGCTTTGTCTATATTGTGAAAGTATTTTTAACATTTTAACAGTGACAAAAATATTTTTCTCTTACACTAGCATTCAAAAGTCAGTAAGTTATTTTTTTTAATGAAAGAAATATAAGCTTTTATTCAGCAAGGATGCATTACATTTATCAAAGGTGAAAGGCATTTACCCCCCGGTTTCACAGACAAGGCTTAAGCCTAGTCCTAGACTAAAATGTAAATCTGAGCTGTTTCAACTGAAAGAAACTTGCACTTGCATCTTAAAACATGTCAGTGCCTTTGTTTTGTTTTAAGATGCACATCAGTAATGTTTTTTTCTAAGGCATTTTTATAAAAAAAAAAACGTAAATGTCCTAATTGAACTATGGCCTAATCCTGGTTTAGGCTAAGCCCTGTCTGTGAAACCGGGCCATAGTGTTTATCTTTATATATATATATATATTTATTTATTTATGACCCTGAACCACGTAAGTAGCATGGGTATATTTGTGGCAATAGCCAACAATACATTGTATGGGTCAAAATGATCGATTTTTCTTTTATGCCAAAAATACGGTGGCCGAGAGAGCTCAACGCGCTGCAACTTAAGAAAACACATGCAAATTGAAAAAACACCAGCAAATTAAGAAAACATCTTCATCAGTTTGACAACACACGCGCTGCAAATCCTCACAACACATGCAAATGAAGAAACGCTGCAAATCCTCACAACACATGCAAATGAAGAAACGCTGTTTTGTTTGTGTGTGGAGCCGTTACTGGCTGGTGTTCTATTTGCAGCCCCTCATGTGGCGAGCACTTATAGTTCGCTCGGAGAAATAGAATGATAATCTGATCATTCTGTTGTTTTGGAAAGTGTGATTGATAGGTTTTTTCATGAATCCTGAGGGCATAATTTGATTGGTGATTAGAACTGTGCAACTGGACAGCGTGATATATAAAGCATGATTTGACAAAGAGAAGTTTTCACTTTTCTCCTGCAGCTTGATTTATATAAAACTGTTGTCAGATCATTACTTATGCTACCAGTCAAATGTCTGGTTGACATTTATTTTTCTCTGTGTCTTAAAAACCTTCTGATCTAAAGACTTTTGCTTTTAAATTTAAATTTAACTTTTAAATTTGCTTTTGCTTTTAACTTTTAAATTTAGTTTTGTAGACAAATATAAATTGTGCCTTATCTTTACAAAGCTTTTCCCCGATAGTTTCATATGTGTCATTTCATAATTTAGAGGGGTTTTTTTCATAATTGAATTAAATGTATAAAACAGATGAATTATTTCTGCTTTGTCTATATTGTGAAAGTATTTTTAACATTTTAACAGTGACAAAAATATTTTTCTCTTACACTAGCATTCAAAAGTCAGTAAGTTATTTTTTTTAATGAAAGAAATATAAGCTTTTATTCAGCAAGGATGCATTACATTTATCAAAGGTGAAAGGCATTTACCCCCCGGTTTCACAGACAAGGCTTAAGCCTAGTCCTAGACTAAAATGTAAATCTGAGCTGTTTCAACTGAAAGAAACTTGCACTTGCATCTTAAAACATGTCAGTGCCTTTGTTTTGTTTTAAGATGCACATCAGTAATGTTTTTTTCTAAGGCATTTTTATAAAAAAAAAAACGTAAATGTCCTAATTGAACTATGGCCTAATCCTGGTTTAGGCTAAGCCCTGTCTGTGAAACCGGGCCATAGTGTTTTTATCTTTATATATATATATATTTATTTATTTATGACCCTGAACCACGTAAGTAGCATGGGTATATTTGTGGCAATAGCCAACAATACATTGTATGGGTCAAAATGATCGATTTTTCTTTTATGCCAAAAATCATTAGGATATTAAGTAAATTTATCAAAACTTAATTTTTGATTAGTATATGCATTGCTAAGAACTTAATTTGGACAACTTTAAAGACAATTTTCTTAATATTTAGATTTTTTTTGCACCCTCAAATTCCAGAATTTCAAATAGTTGCATCTCAGCCAAATATGCATGATGTATAAATCTCAATTTAAAAAAACTGACCTTTATGACTTGTTTTGTGGTCCATTTTTTCTTTTTGGAGCTCTAAATCAGCATATTAAAATGAGTTTTGAAGGTTTATATGAAACTGAAGACAGAGTAATGTTGTGATTATAAAAAGCTTAAGTTGTAAATTGTGGAATGTAAAGTCAGTAATAAACGATCTTATTATTTAACCTTGTTTTATTTTGTCTGGGATAATAATAGGGGGTCGCTAAAGAGTCTGGCACCCAGGGGCCTGGTAGGACCTTAATCCATTTTTGACTGTATTACCAAAACCTCCAAACATTTATTCAACTGCAATAACATATCTCGATATAACACAACACAACATATTTTCTTATAGTTGTGACATTTCTATTCTTTTCTCTGAATGTGGATTTCAGGCCTGAGAGGGGTCATGGGTGCAAGACAATTACAGTTGGAAAAGCACATTTCGGTCTATAACCGCAGTCACACTGATTTAACCCTCTATAGTGTCAATTATCAGAATCACACAGAACTGAACTCTAACCCTGCGCATCACATTATTCTGTGCCCGGCTGTTGTATGGACAAGACTGCACGGGAGTCCCAAATGGAACCTTCCTGTTAACATTTGTTGACAAGACAGATGGGAAACAATTTGGAGATGGACAAAAGTGTCAATTCATCTCGAGGTTTAATGGTGCGGAAAATGATACTGCTGTGCTTGGGGAGGCTAAAAAGCTTTTGAAATTATGAATATGCAATGTTTGTTAGCATAGAAGGATAATTAATTTAAATAAATCTTATTTACTTCCAGAGCTGTTTATAATTTTTGCGTCGAAGTGTTCTCGATCTGTATTAATTACGCAAAATCTGTTCGGTTACCGTGCACAAGGGATTTGCCAAGCCAATCATCAATACTCAAATTATATGGTACATAACCAGAATTTACAACAAAGGACATATTAATAAAAACAAGTCTTTGAAGAAAAACTTCCTCAAGCAATAAGTAAATGGGTCAATGACACTCATTTGTCCTATATTTGTTCAAAAATACTTAATGCAGTTCATACATATACTTACTTGACTTGTATGATGAGCATTTATTTTCAATTAATTAAAATTATTAAATTATTAAAATGATTCTGAATATCAGTTGACATTTTTATGACAAGGTAAGGTTAGTTTGGGTTGTACAATGTCATATGGTGTCACTCATATTTCTGATAGATAGATAGATAGATAGATAGATAGATAGATAGATAGATAGATAGATAGATAGATAGATAGATAGATAGTCAACATATTAATATGAATGTTTAGGATGTGTACAAGTACACTGTAGCATGTATCTGTCACGGTTACCAGTTCTGTCACCTAATCTGAACTACATTTCCTATCATGCCTCCTGCTGCTCACCTGCTCATTGTCACCAATCATCCAGTCACAATCACCAGCTGTCTCTCATTCCACCTGCACTGGTTAAAAGGACTCACCACACACACACACACACACACACAGATTGTCTAGACTCATCTAAGACCTACCAGATATTCTTCTTGGATTGTTACTCACCTGAAGTCTACTTACCTGTTGTTCGTTTCCACACCCAAGTCTCCTATCTCCACTGTCCAGTTCCTTGTCTCCAGTCTCCAGCTCCGTGTCTCCATCTCCAAGTGTCGTGTGTTCATCCTACAAGAAAAGAAAGGAAAGTGTTTACCTCTTCATCAAGGTGTGTGTGTGTGTGGCTTCTCACTTGTCTGATCATCCTCCTGCTGCATCTTCTATGCTTACCTGATCACCCATCGCCTATTCCATGCTGTTGTGGTAAAGCCTGCTTGAACTCTACCTACCATCTCTCAGGTCTGTGTACCCCTGAGAGTATCTAAGTTATAAGGAAATTATTACTTTTTACTTGATAGTTACCAAATATATATGTATATTTATATAACCATGAAAGAAGCAATTGTAGTGAAAATGGATTAAAAGTTTTCCCCTCCCCCACAAAATCACGAAAAACTGAATACAAATAATAAATTTCTATTTTTTTTTTATTTATTTATACATTTTTTTTGTATACTCTACATCATTGACCCAAATATTGTCTGGGCTTGAATTATGTTGTCTAATGTACATTATTTTCCACAAGAGTGACTTGGGATTGTGTAAACATGTGTTTGTGATTTGGGAAAGCCCAGATTCAGGCAGGTGTTGAGGTGTGCTGGTTCATGATTGGTTGCTTCTCTCTGGGGTCCTGTAGAAATATTTGTCCCAGGTGGAGGGCTGGTCATACATCATTCTGCCTACAGATGTTTCCGCAAAGACCCTGGTGCTATCACACCTCATCTGTGTGTGTGTGGAGGGGGCATGTTTATCTGTGATATCAGAGAGTGAGCCACAATGATATTACTGCTGTCTCACCATCCGCCATCACTAAGCAATCTATATCAATCTATGATAAACAGGAAATAGTCAGGAAAGGTCCAGACAAGACTGAAAAATTAAATGGAGAGCATAACAAGAGAAGCACAATCCTTTCCCAGGAGAAACTCCTCTGTTTGTCAGGGTCACTCCCAATCAAGAGGAAATGGGCAGAGGTCATTGCCATGGAGAGTACTTTAGTCGTCCCATAAATAAAGTGAAGCGCAGTTTGTCACTGATCCGCAGCACAGAACAACATGATGGGACGGTAATACACTTCCCCCTAGACTTACGAAGTGACATGCTCATTGATGCTGGGATGACAATTAAAGGGATAGTTCATCCAAAAATTAGAATTCTGTCATCATTCTGTCACAAACGTACCTGCTTGATGTGCAATAACTAATGAGGTTTGTTCTCGTGTGTCACACAAGCACATTTGACCTTCTGCATAAGCCAATGAAGCACAGTCAAGATTCTGACTGTATTTCATATGCTCTATATTTGCAATGATCAGTGTTCATACTGTATGTGAATAAAATTCTACTCTGCTCAATGAAAATAATGGCTCCAAAAGGGGGGTTTGACAGTGACGCCATAGAAAAAAAAAAGTTAAGGTTCCCCAAAGAACCTTTCAGTAAACAGTTATTAAAATAATGTTTTAATAGAAGGAATTTTTTTTCTTAGCGTGAAGAACATTTTAATAATCTAAAGAACCTTTTTGCCAAGTGGAAAAGTTCTATTAATGTTAAATATTCTTCAAGGAATAATCAGTGCCGTTGTGTCTTTTCAGAAGACTTAGATTAAACCACTCAATTTCTATTTTACAATATCTTTGAACTTGGTGGAATGGAATTTTAATGGAGAGAAATCTCTCAGATTTAATTATAATGTCTTCATTTGTGTTTTTTAAAAATGAACCGAAGTCTAAATGGTGTAAGGGTGAGTAATGATGACAGAATTCATTTTTGGGTGATCTATCCCTTTAATACAATCATAGTTCCCTTTCAGTCGGTCACTCTCGACATCACGTCGGATGGCTGCAGGTAGGCTGCACTACCCCCTGTTTGTGTTGCAGATGATCGTCTCCCCTGTGCGCCTCAGCACGCTAAAAGAGCTTATTCCCCTAAAAGAGCAATTTCGGGTGTGTCTTTTTAAAGACGACGTTGCGTGGCAAACTTGACGTTACGTCTTTGTAAAGATGATGTGGGTCTTGCTATAGACAACGTATCACCCGGGTGTTTTTGGATGCAGTCGTTACCTGGCGCTGGGTGATGGTCACGATCGCTGCCTCTCGTGCCTGGGCATGAAGCACGCTGAGATGGCTTTCATGGATGGCTCATGCTCCCATTGCGGGGGTATGACCATCTCGGAGTTGTGGGCCTGACTCCGTTACCTGCAAAGGGGCGGAGTGCCCGTGCCACTGCCTAGATCTGGGGTTCCCTCTGGTGGCAGCCGGGGGCGTCATTTTTCTGGCGGTGGGCGGACTGGTCTTACGGTCACGGTGAGGAATTCCCCTCCGGGGATGCTCAAGCCCGCCGGCCCTTCGAAACCAGCGGAGCTCTCAAAAAGAGCAGGCTGGACCCTCCCAGGGGGTACCACCTATTTCTTCGAGGCTCCCCCCGACGATCAGATGTCGGTTGCAGCATCGGAGGGTGAGCCAGAGCTTTCTGGAGAGGAAGATTCGGCAGCGCTGCTCTCGTCCAGGACTGTAGCAATGCCTGAATCGGATCCAGAAATAATGGCTATGCTTTCCCGGGCCGCCGTAGGGGTAGGGCTCGAGTGAAGACTTTCACCATGTCCCAAGCCCTCAAGGTTGCACGATTGGTTCTCGGCAGAGCATGTGAGCGGAGTGGTAATATTTCCTTAAGAGCGCAGAGCGCCTTTCTGAAGATTCCGCTCCGCTCGCTCAAAACGCTCAGCGCCGCTCGCTCAACCCAGAATGCCGTTTGGGGATTTGCTTGTTCGAGATCGAGAATCTGTAGAGATCGAGAATAGTAGAGCAGTTATGGAGTTCAGATATTGTTTCAACGAAGTTGCAAGCCTTATACATAAATGTAAAGTAAAAAATCTAAGTTAAGAATGAGCAGGGAGAAGAAACTGAGAGGGAGTGCGGGGAGAGTTAGTAAAGATTCATATTGGAATCTGAAGCGGCACATTGCCAGAAAGCACGAGGATGTGCTACGCAAACATGGTGCCGCAAAAGGTGAGCTAGTTACATACCATAATAAAGGAATAAACAAAGGTTATATATAAAGGTTATATTCGGTTGTACGGAGCCCCGATCATGACATACAGACAATCACGGCCAACGAATTTAGAATAGGCTAGTTCTACCTCCTCCTCTGGAGTCAGAAGCATCTGAGGTCGCTTCGTGCTGTTCACATTCCTGGGCTGCTCTACCGGGCAGCCGACGAGCTGTCCCGAGCTGCACTCCCAGGAGAATAGCGACTCCATCCCCAGACGGTCCAGCTGGTTTGGGGACGTTTCAGAGCCACTCAGGTAGACCTGTTTGCCTCTCCAGAAACCTCTCACTGCCAGTAGTTCTTCGCCCTGACCGAGGGAACACTCGGCACGGACACACTGGCACACAGCTGGCCGCGGGGCCTTCGCAAGTATGCATTTTCCCCCAGTGAGCATTCTGGCACAGTTGCTGTGCAAGGTCAGGGAGGACGAGGAGCAGGTCCTGCTGGTGGCACCCTATTGGCCTTCCCGGACCTGGTTCCC